>NC_138310.1:64619983-64862483 GCF_965601325.2 Salmo salar | reverse complement strand
CACCTATTGGAGCCATTAGAACTACACACACTCAAATGGCACCCTATTCCCTATATAGTAATGCACTATATAAAGAAAGGGGTGCCATTTGAGTGCACACTCAACCCAGACAGGCCCAGTCAAGTCTGGTCCAGACACCTCAGAGCTGAGAGACAGAGAGAAAAAATGGCAGACCTGTCATGTTTAGTCTGCCCTTCTGACTTCTCAGAGTGTGAAAGTCCCATGAGCGGCTGAGAGAGAGGAGAGGAGTATCGTGACTAAGTGAGAGGACATAAACTTTCATGATAGATTCTAACCTCTCCCTCCTCTTCATCTCCCCCCTCTCCTCCAGACAGTACCCCCGAGGTTCAGATAGAGGAGAGACGATGTTCTTCAGTCTCTGGTCTCTGAGCTATCAGACTAAAGTTATGAAGGATGCTACATTTAAACCCTCAGTCCCACTTTACTTCAAGTGGCACTTGAAAATGTATTAATGTATTAACATGGTAGGAACATAGGCATGTACTGCTACACGGTTTTAGCCACTTAATTCAAAGTGGCAGCAAACCCTTAAACATAAGGCCCTCTTCACACTATCTCAAGCATGAGAAACCGGATGTCATATAGTCTAGGCTACTGGAGTAGTCATAACAACTTATGTTGAACTGTAGATTTATAAACACAGGGTTATAGACAGGGGGTTGAAGGTCGTTGTGAGCGGGGACATCAGTAACCACCATTACCCAGCTCTAGTGCCCGAGGGCACAGCTATAAGCATGGTACAGTACGTGTTTATAATGTAGTTGAGTGTGAGGGGTGTAGTATTAGTACAGCTATGAGGAAGAATGGACAGACTAAGGGCAGATTGAGGGAGAGAGAGAGCGAGTGGCCTGACAGGGGTGGACCAACACCCAGGACACACACACACACAGTCTCACTGGCTGCCAGTAAACACTCACAAGTCCAGGTCTTCCAGGAACGGCACCATGAAACAGATGAGTCCCAGCAGAGCCTGGCTCTCCCACACAGCAGGCCCCTCTCTCTCTCTCTCTCTCTCTCTCTCTCTCTCTCTCTCTCTCTCTCTCTAAAAGCACTTCAGTTCCCTGAAACACACCCAGATACACTTACTAGTATAAACTATACATACTGCATTATCTCATGAAGATACACTAACTAGTACAAACTATGGAAACAGGAGGAAAAGGGCTCTGTGACATGGGTTTCATTTTCAACACATGAAAAGTGGGATGTATACGGGGCAACAGAAGACAAACAGCAGAGGGGCTAATGACCTTGGAGATGAGGAAAGGGATGATAAACCGGGGGGGAAGTTTGCAGGACTCAGGCAGATCCCGGGTGGACAGCCATACCTTCCCAACTGCCCGAGACGATACCAGGGAGCTGGAGTTTGGTGGAGGTCTGCTTGTCGTCGATACCTGGAGGTGGTCTTGAGAAGGGCCAACCGGGCTCTCTTCCAGGTACGACGAGAGTGGCGGACAAACATCTGGTCCGAAGGTATGCCGACCTCTTCCCCTTGCTCAGGGAAGAGAGGGGGCTGATAGCCGAGGGAACACTAGAAGGGTGAGAGATCCGTGGCAGAGCAAGGAAGGGTGTAGCAGGCGTATTTGACCCACACTAGTTGCTGGCTCCAGGTGGTGGGGTTGGCGGAGACCAGGCAGTGAAGAGTCATTTCCAAGTCTTGGTTGGCTTGCTCCGACTGGCCGTTGGACTGGGGTTGGAACCCGGACGACTCAATGAGCGTACAGAATGCCTTCCAGAACCGGGACGAGAACTGAGGACCCCAGTCGGAGACCATGTCCACTGGGAGTCCATGGATCCGGAAGACGTGCTGCACCATGAGCTGGGCCGTCTCTTTGGAAGAGGGTAGCTTGGGGAGAGGAATGAAGTGGGCAGCTTTGGAAAATCGGTCCACTACTGTCAGGATGGCGGTGTTGCCATCAGATGGGGGAAGACCCGTGACGAAGTCCAGGGATATGTGAGACCAGGGACGGTGAGGGTCAGGCAGTGGTTGAAAAAGACCAGCTGGAGCTTGCCTAGGAGTCTTGTTCTGCGCACAGACCGTGCAGGCGGCGACGAACACGAAGAAGTCCAGGACCATGGTAGGCCACCAAAAGCTGCGGTGAAACCATGTTTGAGATCCTGGAATGCCCGGTCAGCAGCTGGGGACCATGCGAACGGAACCTTGGGAGAGGTGAGTGCAGACAGGGGGAAGCCAGGGTTCTGTAACCCCGGATAAAGTGATGATAAAAGTTGGCAAATCCCAGGAAACGTTGCAGCTGCACCCAAGACCTAGGCTGGGGCCAATCCACCTCCGCTCTCACCTTCCCGGGATCCATCTGTACTCTCCCTGCAACCCAGGAAGGGGACTTCTCCGCTTTTACAAAAAGCTGGTCCTCCAGAAGGCGTTGGAGAACCTGTTGGACGTGCAGCACGTGTTCTTGGGCGGAGCGGGAGAAGACGAGGATGTCATTGAGGTAGACGAAGATGAACCGGTTCAACATGTCGTAGAGAAAATCATTAACCAGAGCGTGGAACACAGCTGGGGCGTTGGTAAGGCCAAATGGCATGACCAGATACTCGTAGTGGCCACAGGCCGTGTTGAAGGCAGTCTTCCACTCGTCTTCTTCCCATATCCGCACCAGGTGGTAGGCATTCCGTAGGTCCAGCTTGGAGAACACGTTTGCCCCCTGAAGTGGCTCAAAGGCCAAGGAGAGTGGTTGCGGGTAACGGTTCTTCACTGTGATGTCGTTGAGGCCCCGGTAGTCAATGCACGGGCGCAGGGTTTTGTTCTCCACAAAGAAGAACCCTGCACCGGCTGGGGAGGCAGAAGGAAGGATGAACTCTGCAGCTAGGGAGTCCTTAATGTAGGTCTCCATAGCCTAGGTCCAGTCATACTCTGGACCTAGTTTTGTCCCGTGGAATAAATGTTATGGATCTTAATGTTTTTCCTCATAATCCTGGACTATCGGACCACCATTTTATTACGTTCGCAATCACAACAAATAATCTGCTCAGACCCCAACCAAGAAGCATTAAAAGTTGTGCTATAAATTCTCAGACAACCCAAAGATTCCTTGATGCCCTTCCAGACTCCCTCTGCCTACCCAAGGACGTCAGAGGACAAAAATCAGTTAACCACCTAACCGAGGAACTCAATTTAACCTTGCGCAATATCCTAGATGCAGTTGCACCCCTAAAAACTAAAAATATTTGTCATAAGAAACTAGCTCCCTGGTATACAGAAAATACACGAGCTCTGAAGCAAGCTTCCAGAAAATTGGAACGGAAATGGCGCCACACCAAACTGGAAGTCTTCCGACTAGCTTGGAAAGACAGTACCATGCAGTATCGAAGAGCCCTCACTGCTGCTCGATCATCCTATTTTTCCAACTTAACCTGTTAGGGCTAGGGGGCAGTATTGACACGGCCGGATAAAAAACGTACCCGATTTAATCTGGTTACTACTCCTGCCCAGTAACTAGAATATGCATATAATTATTGGCTTTGGACAGAAAACACCCTAAAGTTTCTAAAACTGTTTGAATGGTGTCTGTGAGTATAACAGAACTCATATGGCAGGCAAAAACCTGAGAAGATTCTGAACAGGAAGTGGCCTGTCTGACAAGTTGTTGTTCATCTTGGCTCTTTTTATTGAAGACTGAGGATCTTTGCTGTAACGTGACACTTCCTACGGCTCCCATAGGCTCTCAGAGCCCGGGAAAAAGCTGAATGATGTCGAGGCAGCCTCTGGCTGAAACACATTATCGCGTTGGCAAGTGGCCGATCAGAGGACAATGGGCTTAGGCGCGTGCACGAGTCGACCCCGTGCTTTATTTTCTTTCCTCTTTTTACCTAAACGCAGATTCCCGGTCGGAATATTATCGCTTTTTTACGAGAAAAATTGCATAAAAATTTATTTTAAACAGCTGTTGATATGCTTCGAAGTACGGTAATGGAATATTTAGAAATTGTTTGTCACGAAATGCGCCATGCTCGTCACCCTTATTTACCCTTTCGGATAGTGTCTTGAACGCACGAACAAAACGCCGCTATTTGGATATAACAATGGATTATTTGGGACCAAACCAACATTTGTTATTGAAGTAGAAGTCCTGGGAGTGCATTCTGACAAAGAACAGCAAAGGTAATAACATTTTTCTTATAGTAAATCTGACTTTGGTGAGTGCTAAACTTGCTGGGTGTCTAAATAGCTAGCCCTGTGATGCCGGGCTATCTACTGAGAATATTGCAAAATGTGCTTTCACCGAAAAGCTATTTTAAAATCGGACATATCGAGTGCATAGAGGAGTTCTGTATCTATAATTCTTAAAATAATTGTTATGTTTTTTGTGAACGTTTATCATGAGTAATTTAGTAAATTCACCGGCAGTGTTCGGTGGGAATGCTAGTCACATGCTAGTCACATGCTAATGTAAAAAGCTGTTTTTTGATATAAATATGAACTTGATTGAACAAAACATGCATGTATTGTATAACATAATGTCCTAGGGTTGTCATCTGATGAAGATCATCAAAGGTTAGTGCTGCATTTAGCTGTGGTTTGGGTTTATGTGACATTATATGCTAGCTTGAAAAATGGGTGTCTGATTATTTCTGGCTGGGTACTCTGCTGACATAATCTAATGTTTTGCTTTCGTTGTAAAGCCTTTTTGAAATCGGACAGTGTGGTTAGATTAACGAGAGTCTTGTCTTTAAAATGGTGTAAAATAGTCATATGTTTGAAAAATTGAAGTTTTTGCATTTTTGAGGTATTTGAATATCGCGCCACGGGCAAGCGTCCCACCTAGCCAATAGAGGTTAATTGAGGAAAATAAGAACAATCCGAAATTTCTTTTTGATACTGTCGCAAGGTTAACTAAAAAGCAGCATTCCCCAAGAGAGGATGGCTCTCACTTCAGCAGTAATGAATTCATGAACTTCTTTGAGGAAAAGATCATGATCATTAGAAAGCAAATTACGGACTCCTCTTTAAATCTGCGTATTCCTCCAAAGCTCCGTTGTCCTGAGTCTGCACAACCCTGCCAGGACCTAGGATCAAGGGAGACACTAAAGTGTTTTAGTACTATATCTCTTGAAACAATGATGAAAATAATCATGGCCTCTAAACCTTCAAGCTGCATACTGGACCCTATTCCAACTAAACTACTGAAAGAGCTGCTTTCTGTGCTTGGCCCTCCTATGTTGAACATAATAAACGGCTCTCTATCCACCGGATGTGTACCAAACTCACTAAAAGTGGCAGTAATAAAGCCTCTCTTGAAAAAGCCAAGTCTTGACCCAGAAATTATAAAAAACTATCGGCCTATATCAAAAAATTTTGAAAAAGCTGTTGCGCGGCAACTCACTGCCTTCCTGAAGACAAACAATGTATACGAAACGCTTCAGTCTGGTTTTAGACCCCATCATAGCACTGAGACTGCACTTGTGAAGGTGGTAAATAACCTTTTAATGACGTCAGACCGAGGCTCTGCGTCTGTCCTCGTGCTCCTAGATCTTAGTGCTGCTTTTGATACCATCGATCACCCCATTCTTTTGGAGAGATTGGAAACCCAAATTGGTCTACATGGACAAGTTCTGGCCTGGTTTAGGTCTTATCTGTCGGAAAGATATCAGTTTGTCTCTGTGAATGGTTTGTCCTCTGACAAATCAACTGTAATTTTCGGTGTTCCTCAAGGTTCCGTTTTAGGACCACTATTGTTTTCACTATATATTTTACCTCTTGGGGATGTCATTCGAAAACATAATGTTAAATTTCACTGCTATGCGGATGACACACAGCTGTACATTTCAATGAAACATGGTGAAGCCCCAAAATTGCCTTCGCTAGAAGCCTGTGTCTCAGACATAAGGAAGTGGATGGCTGCAAACTTTCTACTTTTAAACTCGGACAAAACAGAGATGCTCTAGGTCCCAAGAAACAAAGAGATCTTCTGTTGAATCTGACAATTAATCTGGATGGTTGTACAGTCGTCTCAAATAAAACTGTGAAAGACCTCGGCGTTACTCTGGACCCTGATCTCTCTTTTGAAGAACATATCAAGACTGGTTCAAGGACAGCTTTTTTCCATCTACGTAACATTGCAAAAATCTGAAACTTTCTGTCCAAAAATGACGCAGAAAAATTGATCCATGCCTTTGTTACTTCTAGGTTGGACTACTGCAATGCTCCACTTTCTGGCTTCCCGGATAACGCACTAAATAAACTTCAGTTAGTGCTAAATACGGCTGCTAGAATCCTGACTAGAACCAAAAAATGTGATCATATTACTCCAGTGCTAGCCTCCCTACACTGGCTTCCTGTTAAGGCAAGGGCTGATTTCAAGGTTTTACTGCTAACCTACAAAGCATTACATGGGCTTGCTCCTACCTATCTTTCCGATTTGGTCCTGCCGTACATACCTACACGTACGCTACGGTCACAAGATGCGGGCCTCCTAATTGTTCCTAGAATTTCTACGCAAACAGCTGGAGGCAGGGCTTTCTCCTATAGAGCTCCATTTTTATAGAATAGTCTGCCTACCCATGTGAGAGACGCAGACTCAGTCTCAACCTTTAAGTCTTTACTGAAGACACATCTCTTCAGTAGGTCCTATGATTAAGTGTAGTCTGGCCCAGGGGTGTGAAGGTGAACGGAAAGGCTGGAGCAACGAACCGCCCTTGCTGTCTCTGCCTGGCCGGTTTCCCCTCTTTCCACTGGGATTCTCTGCCTCTACCCTTATTACGGGGGCTGAGTCACTGGCTTACTGGTGTTCTTCCATGCCGTCCCTGGGAGGGGTGCGTCACTTGAGTGGGTTGAGTCACTGACGTGGTCTTCCTGTCTGGGTTGGCGCTCCCCCTTGGGTTGTGCCGTGGCGGAGATCTTTGTGGGCTATACTCGGCCTTGTCCTGGGATGGTATGGTGGTGGTTGGAGATATCCCTCCAGTGGTTTGGAGGCTGTGCTTTGGCAAAATGGGTGGGGTTATATCCTACCTGTTTGGCCCTGTCCGGGGGATTCATCGGATGGGGCCACAGTGTCTCCTGACCCCTCCTGTCTCAGCCTCCAGTATTTATGCTGCAGCAGTTTATGTGTCGGGGGGCTAGGGTCAGTCTGTCACATCTGGAGTATTTTTCTTGTCTTTTCCGGTGTCCTGGGTGAATTTAAATATGCTCTCTCTAATTCTCTCTCTTTCTTTCTTTCTTTCTTTCTTTCTTTCTTCTTCTTTCTTTCTTTCTTTCTTTCTCTCTCTCGGAGGACCTGAGCCCTAGGACCATGCCTCAGGACTACCTGGCTTGATGACTCCTTGCTGTCCCCAGTTCACCTGGCCGTGCTGTGCTCCAGTTCCAACTGTTCTGCCTGCAGCTATGGAACCCTGACCTGTTCACCGGACGTGCTACCTGTCCCAGACCTGCTGTCCCAGACCTTCTGGAACCCTGAACCCACACCGCCATAGCCCAGGCGAGAGCCCTCCAATCCGCGGAAATGCTCCAGCAAAGTCTCAAACGCCTGGTCATGGCGTTCTGCCAGGGTATGGTCCCTCCATAAGACATTGCAGTAACTCCTCATGTCGTCCAATGGTGGCTCCTTGCAGGGAGACAGCATTGTGGAGCTGGTCTGAGTCTGCTGGGTCGGTCATGGCCAGTTCGTACTATCACGATTTAGGGAAGACCAAGATGCAGACAGAGTCGAAGTAACAAACGTTTATTACTAGAACAGGGGTCAGACAAAATGATAGGTCAAGGGCAGGCAGAATGGTCACAACCGTGAAAACTAGAAAACAGGGGGAAAACGCTAGCAAGGGGGAAAACGCTGGTAGGCTTGACGAACAAAACAAACTGGCAACAGACAAACAGAGAACACAGGTATAAATACCTAGGGGATAATGAGGGGAGATTGGAGACACCTGATGGGGGGTGGAGACAAGCACAAAGACAGGTGAAACAGATCAGGGTGTGACACACTGCATTATCTCATGAAGATAAACTAAGTAGTGTAAACTATAACATACTGCATTATCTCATGACGATACACTAACTTGTATAAACTATAACATACTGCATTATCTCATAAAGATACACTAACTGGTATATACTATAACATATTGCATTATCTCATAAAGATACACTAACTGGTATAAACTATGACATATTGCATTATCTCATGAAGATACACTAATTGGTATAAACTATAACATACTGCATTATCTCATAAAGATACACTAACTGGTATAAACTATAACATCCTGCATTATCTTATGAAGATACACAAGTACCCTCCAACAGAATAAATAAAACGTGCATGCACGCACATACACACACAAGCACTCTCATACTTAAGCACTAAAGCATACTGGCAATTTGCTATGAACCCAAGATGAACCTTTCACACTAAGATACAACACATTGAGTAATAATAATAGTAATAAAACATATAAAAAAATATGTCATTTTTGTGTATATCTCAATGTAGTCAAAACACTACAACAAAACATTGGCAAAAACAATACCTAAACTCCTCTCCAACTAGACATGCTGACACAGAACACTAATAGACCTAAGCTGTCGACACACACACACACACACACACACACACACACACACACACACACACACACACACACACACACACACACACACACACACACACACACACACACATGCACACACATTCACACACACACATTTGACATAGTTCACTTCTGCACTTTCAGTGACACACTTTCCCAGGCTTCGCTCTAGCGCACGTGTAGCGTCACTACTGCTGGTTTTATGCTTGTCTCATGTGGTGTTCACAGACTGAGCAGATCACTTCTGAAGCAGCTCTCATCATCACACACACAGCCATCCACAGACACACACAGGACACACTGTAACACATTATAATGACTTAGTTTGATTGGCACAAATACACAACTAGGGCAATCAGGACATAACAACCTATAGACACAGATGATCCAGTCCAACATTCCAATCTGGGAAAACTCTTCCAGATTCTACTGGATTGAGATGGACCACTCCACTGGGAAGTTCTGGGCTCGGACCTGGACCCTGTCCCAATGGCCTTAGCAGATGCTCCCAATGGAATGCTGGAGTGACCGTACTGTCTTTCTCCTCCTCCTCCTCCCTTTCTCTCCATCAACCCACAGCCAAGTCGTTACATTCCCCCTCTGCCCTGTAGATCCAGTCGTGGGGAACAGTAACAGGCTAGTGATGAAACCTGTGTGTGTGTGGGGGGAGGGTGGGGCGTGCGTGTGTGTTCCTCTGCCCAGTGAAGGTGTAGTGGTGAAAGGTGTTTGTGGTCCAGAAAGTATTCCCCTGGCTGCCCTAGGGCTCCAATCGCAAGGGGTAGCAAGGAGAAAGTGATACAGTGTGTTTGGACTCAAGAGTATTGTGTTCTTCTGCCAATTGTCATAGCCAGGTAGGGATATGAAGGCTGACAACTGACTCCCAAATCAGGATGCTGGGTGTTGTTATCTTTGGAGAATACAGTACAGTGAGTACAATAATATAAACAATTCAATTATTTATTTTGTTGTTATTATAAGGTGCTAATCTGGTATGATATATTGGTTACATTTTTATGTTTCCTGCAACTTTGCCTACACTGTGAGACTGAGAGAGCCGTATTCTGAGGTGTGAAGTTCTCTATATCGAGTAGTGTTATTGCTTAGCTTTACCCATACAAACACACACACTTCACACTATTCCAACAGCAAGGCACACACAAATCAGACATAAACCACTCTGTACACACACACACACACACACACACACACACACACACACACACACACACACACACACACACACACACACACACACACACACACACACACACACACACGCACACACACGCACACGTACAGCTAACTTTATGGGGACACACAATTCAGTCCCATTCAAAATCCCATTTTCCCTAACCCCTAACCCTAAACATAACCCTAACCCGTACTCTTACCCTTACCCTAACCCTAACCCTAACCTTAACCCAGAAACCTAACCTTAACTATAACTCTAAACCTAACTGTAACACAGGTCAACTAATGTTGAATACTTATCGTTACTAGTGAGATTCCAGTAACCAATCATATTATATTGTATTGTGATATGTTTAAAAGTTGACAGCTATTACAAATCAGCTGTCAGAAGCTGCATGACGAGCAGTTTATTTTGAGCCAATCAAAACTCAATATTCTATCTTTGTCCCTCTCCTAACCTCACGTTGTACACCAGTGGGCTCCAACATGTTGAAAAGAAGTTACAACAAAACATGAAGAGCTACCACCATTCTATGGAAGAAAAACTGGGTTTCAAATCATTGTGTGAAGTTGGATAAAACTGAACTAAAAAGAGAAAACAGGATAATAACACTCACTTATCTATCTGAACATGCTGTGAAGGGGTTGAGAGAAAGATTGATGCCAGGATTTGGTGAGTTTTCATAAGGAGAACAAGCTGCTAGCGACTAGGCTAGCTAAGCTATTGCTAGAATTTTGTGCGTGTTCATACTGAACCAAGCATACGCACAAGCCGTTAACATTTAGGCTAGCTCGGCTATCGATGAATTGAAATAGCTAATCAAATCAAATCAAATTTTATTGGTCACAACACATGGTTAGCAGGTGTTATTGCGAGTGTAGCGAAATGCTTGTGCTTCTAGTTCAGACAGTGCAGCAATATCTAACAAGTAATCTAACAATTCCACAACAACTACCTAATACACACAAATCTAAGTAAAGGGATGGAATAAGAATATGTACATATAAATATATGGATGAGCAATGACCGAGTGGCATAGGCAAGATACAATAG
Source organism: Salmo salar (assembly GCF_965601325.2). NCBI lineage: Eukaryota > Metazoa > Chordata > Actinopteri > Salmoniformes > Salmonidae > Salmo > Salmo salar. The sequence continues at coordinate 64,851,673 of NC_138310.1, read as the reverse complement.
ATGGTATCAAATACAGTATATACATATGGGATGAGTAATGCAAGATATGTAAACATTATTGGGGGCGGCAGGGTACCGAAAGGTTGTAAGATCGAATCCCCGAGCTGACAAGATACAAATCTGTCGTTCTGCCACTGAACAAGGCAGTTAACCCACTGTTCCTAGGCCGTCATTGAAAATAAGAATTTGTTCTTAACTGACTTGCCTAGTTAAATAAAGGTAAAAAATTATTAAAGTGACTAGTGATCCATTATTTAAAGTGGCCAATGATTTCTAGTCTGTATGTATGTTAGTGACTGCTGTTTAACAGTCTGATGGCCTTGAGATTGAAAAATAGCTTCTCTCTCGGTCCCAGCTTTGATGCACCTGTACTGTCCTCGCCTTCTGTAGCCGGGTTATTAGGCAGTGTTTAGGGTGGTCGTTGTCCTTGATGATCTCTTTGGCCTTCCTGTGACATCGGGTGCTGTAGGTGTCCTGGATGGCAGGTAGTTTGACCCCGGTGGTGCGTTGTGACCGCACCACCCTCTGGAGAGTCCTGCAGTTGTTGTGAGGGTTTTAGGTGACAAGCCAAATTTCTTGATGATTGAGTGCCACACAGTCATGGGTGAACAGGGAGTACAGGAGGGGGCTGAGCACACACCCTTGTGGGGCCCCAGTGTTGAGGATAGCGAAGTGGATATGTTGTTTCCTACCTTCACCACCTGGGGGTGGCCTGTTAGGAAGTCTAGGACCCAATTGCCTAGGGCGGGGTTGAAACCCAGGGCCTCAAGCTTGATGATGAGCTTGGAGGGTACTATGGTGTTTGTAAAGTAGTTTGCATTGCCCAGGCTAGTTATTGTTTAGTTCATGTGAGCCTGGAGCTGTTTTATTGGTGGTCTCCCTCAGGAGACCATCCGCCACCTCATCAGGAGCATGCCCAGGCATTGTAGGGAGGTCATACAGGCACGTGGAGGCCACACACACTACTGAGCCTCATTTTGACTTGTTTTAAGGACATTACATCAACGTTGGATCAGCCTGTAGTGTGGTTTTCCACTTTAATTTTGAGTGTGACTCCAAATCCAGACCTCCATGGGTTGATAAATTGGATTTCCATTGATTATTTTTGTGTGATTTTGTTGTCAGCACATTCAACTATGTAAAGAAAAAAGTATTTAATAAGATTATTTCTTTCATTCAGATCTAGGATGTGTTGTTTAAGTGTTCCCTTTATTTTTTTGAGCAGTATATTTTATGTGATCCTGTTTGTGAAACAGGTCAGGTTTTTTGAGTAAGGATTCAGTTCCACCATGGATGATGAGCCGCCCGAACCCAGGACATCCATAAGAAGATTTACATGCCATACTACGATGTGGTAGGATCATTGCACCATACATTTCAGTGGGACTGTCATAATCACATACCACATTTAAACACCCTACAGTGTTTATTGATATGCACAGTCTCTCACTATCATGACACAAGGCGAGACCCAGCTGCAGACACAGGAGGCAGATGGTTGGAGTCTTACAATATTTATTAATCCAAAAGGAGTAGGCAAAAGAGTAGTCGTGGACAGGCAAAAGGTCCAAACCAGTTCAGAGTCCAAGAGGTACGGTGTGGCAGGCAGGCTCGAGGTCAGGGCAGGCAGGATGATCAGGCAGGCGGGAGAGTAGTCCAGAGTCAGGCAGGGGTCAGAACCGGGAAGACTAGAAAAGAGACTAGAAAAAGGAGTACAGGAAAAAAAAACACTGGTTGACTTGACTAACATACAAGACGAACTGGCACAGAGAGACAGGAAACACAGGGATAAATACACTGGGGAAAATAAGCAACACCTGGAGGGGGTGGAGACAATCACAAGGACAGGTAAAACAGATCAGGGCGTGACACTCACATCACATTTGATTCCATCTCATAGTGGTTTATAAGTCAGTATTTGTGAATTTAGTTGTGTTTTTCTGTGGATTAATGTTTATTGTATTTCTATTGAACTTTGAACATTGATATCTGAGAGACCCACAGATTAAAATAGAGCTGGGTGAACCCTAGTAAACTATAGGGGAGATATATAGTCGATATCTAAGTCTATTGTACTGTTGATGTATTTCATTCATATTGAGCTCATTGTACATTTCACACGTATCAATATTTACTCAAAGTCATTCTTTTTTTGGTAGAAATCTTTATTTAAATTATTCAGTTGTGCGGTTTTCATTTCTCCCTACTGCTCCAGTAGTGAACCTAACTGGTCCAATAGAGTTTAAGCTTAAACATACAGTAACGCATAATGTTAAGCAACTTTTACATAACCTTAGCTACTAACCCTAACGTAATTCTAACCTTAACACTAATTCTAACCATAACCCTAAACCCCATAGAAATAGCATTTGACCTCGTGGGAACGAACAAAATGTCCTCAGTTGGTCAAATTTTTGTTAGTTCACACACACACACACACACACACACACACACACACACACACACACACACACACACACACACACACACACACACACACACACACACACTTGAAATAACCCCAGAGTAAAACCAATAAAGGTGTATCTAAGTAGTGTCAACAGAGCCCCTAACCTGGGCTCTCCTTCAGACGTAGCCTTCAGCCTGAATGAGCTATGGCTCTGTGAGAGGAGCCCATCCACTGGCCCACAGCATTAATACACCACTATACACCACTATGTGTCTGTCCAGATCAGTAAAAAGAGCAGTGAAACTACACAGTGACTGCTGGTTTATAATCAGTCAAACAGGGCCATGTCATCGTACGACGCTGCTGCACTATGCTGCAGACTACTGATGGTCTGGGCTGGCCCTGAGACACTGGCTAAATCCCAAATGGCACCTTATTCCCTATATAGTGCACTACTTTGTCCAGGGCCCCTATGGGAGATAGGGTTCCATTTGGGACGCAGCCACTAAGACAGCCATATAAGACAGCCCTATAAGACAGCCCTATAAGACAGGCCTATAAGACAGCCCTATAACACAGGCCAATAAGACAGGCCTATAAGACAGCCCTGTAAGACAGCCCTGTAAGACAGGCCTATAAGACAGCCCTATAAGACAGCCCTATAAGACAGGCCTATAAGACAGCCCTATAAGACAGCCCTATAAGACAGCCCTATAAGACAGGCCTATAAGACAGCCCTATAAGACAGCCCTATAAGACAGGCCTATAAGACAGGCCTATAAGACAGCCCTATAAGACAGCCCTATAAGACAGGCCTATAAGACAGCCCTACAAGATAGGCCTGTATAGCAGTGGCACTCCTGCTGCCTCGGCTCGCGTTGCTAAACCCATTCTTTTCAGTCTCATGACCCATGGCAAATCAACGTGACCCATTTACTGGGCTATCTCTCAGCCCAGAATCCACAGATACATCAACACAGATACAAGTGTACCAGATGACAGTGGGGAATTTTAACATTTCAGAGTCAGACCATGGAAAGCATAGTGTTAATTTTTCTTCGGAATTTGGCCATATGGGCTCTGGCACATTTCTGTGAGAGTGGCTGGGGTCTGGTACAGCTGTGGTATAGTGTATATTAGAGCAGAACGATCCCATGACCCACAGGAGAATACACCTTGAGCCCTGAACCCCCTGGCACACCGTAACTCCCCTACTCTAGGTATAAGCGTAGGCACATATTTATGATCAGGTTACCTTCCCAATGTCTAACCCTTAACCATAACTGGGAAAACAGTAAACTGACCTTATATCAGTGCCTACAGGCAACTTTACCATATTCCGATTCTGCCAGTAGGCCCCCCTGCAAGGAGAGGAGGCCAAAAGGTGAGAGAGAGATGGTTAGAGAGAGACAGAAAGAGAGAACTAAAGAGAGAAGGGATAGGAAAGAGAGCGACAGAGTACAGGGGCCAGAGAGGCAGTAATTTACCATGGAAAATCCCTTTCCATCTCCCAGGTTCATTCCCTGATGCAGCTCTTGTCATGGGGGGAGTTCATCAGACTTTTTCATGTTATAGCCAGGGGCAGCTCCACTGTTGGCAGATAAAAGAGTGAGTGTGTGTTATCTACCTGGATGAAAGACTGCTCTCTGTCAAGGAATAAACATCTAGGAGGGAAGGAGAGTAGGACAGGACAGTCTGTTGGCTCTGTGTGTGTTTGGGTGCAGGTCCACACATGGTGTTGAGCAAGACGGCTTGTTTGGATGAGGCTGATATCAAGGGGCCATGGGGAAGGTGTGTGTGTGTGTGTGTGTGTGTGTGTGTGTGTGTGTGTGTGTGTGTGTGTGTGTGTGTGTGTGTGTGTGTGTGTGTGTGTGTGTGTGTGTGTACATGTTTATGTCTGTCTGTCTGTCTGTCTGTCTGTCTGTCTGTCTGTCTGTCTGTCTGTCTGTCTGTCTGTCTGTCTGTCTGTCTGTCTGTCTGTCTGTCTGTCTGTCTGTCTGTCTGTCTGTCTGTCTGTCTGTCTGTCTGTCTGTCTGTCTGTGTGTGTGTAAAAGGGGGGTTATGCAGGTGGCTTTCTCCTGTGTTCTGCCAAGAAAGTGCAATACCCTGGGGTGGGGTAGAATAATGAGAGTGGGAGAGGAGGAGGAGAGGAGAGCAGAGGGGAGTGGAGAAGTGGAGAGGAATGGAGAAGGAGAGGGGAGGCAAGGGGAGTTGATTTAGATGGTGTTTATCGTAATCAATTTGAATTTGTTTTCTCTTTAGTCCCAGCAGCCTCTGTGTCTCTTTAGAACTGGGTTGTAGTTAGCTTTCTGAGGAAGGCCACATGACTTCATAAATATATGATATCTACTGTAACCTACCTGTCACACTCATCCACTACAGTACATGCCCATTTCCCAAATGCACTTTCTGCAATGTAGCACTGAGCCGTTCTGATAACATCCCATGCCCACACAGCCATAACTCCAGACACTAACCAGACACTAACCAGACAACGTTCATCCTCAAACCACAACCAGTGAGCTCCTTGGATGGGAAGGATTACTGTTCATTCTAGGAACAGAGTTCTAATGATTTCACAATCAGAATACGGGAACAACAGAGTTCTAATGATTTCACAATCAGAATACGGGAACAACAGAGTTCTAATGATTTCACAATCAGAATACGGGAACAACAGAGTTCTAATGATTTCACAATCAGAATACGGGAACAACAGAGTTCTAATGATTTCACAATCAGTATACGGGAACAACAGAGTTCTAATGATTTCACAATCAGAATACGGGAACAACAGAGTTCTAATGATTTCACAATCAGTATACGGGAACAACAGAGTTCTAATGATTTCACAATCAGAATACGGGAACAACAGAGTTCTAATGATTTCACAATCAGTATACGGGAACAACAGAGTTCTAATGATTTCACAATCAGAATACGGGAACAACAGAGTTCTAATGATTTCACAATCAGAATACGGGAACGACAGAGTTCTAATGATTTCACAATCAGAATACGGGAACAACAGAGTTCTAATGATTTCACAATCAGTATACGGGAACAACAGAGTTCTAATGATTTCACAATCAGAATACGGGAACAACAGAGTTCTAATGATTTCACAATCAGTATACGGGAACAGTAGAGTTCTAATGATTTCACAATCAGTATACGGGAACAACAGAGTTCTAATGATTTCACAATCAGAATACGGGAACAACAGAGTTCTAATGATTTCACAATCAGAATACGGGAACAACAGAGTTCTAATGATTTCACAATCAGAATACGGGAACAACAGAGTTCTAATGATTTCACAATCAGTATACGGGAACAGTAGAGTTCTAATGATTTCACAATCAGAATACGGGAACAACAGAGTTCTAATGATTTCACAATCAGAATACGGGAACAACAGAGTTCTAATGATTTCACAATCAGTATACGGGAACAACAGAGTTCTAATGATTTCACAATCAGTATACGGGAACAACAGAGTTCTAATGATTTCACAATCAGAATACGGGAACAACAGAGTTCTAATGATTTCACAATCAGTATACGGGAACAACAGCAATAGTCGAGGCGTAAACACAATCTCAACGACTGTGTTTGCTCTTATCTGATTGAAGAGGTATTGTGGATTATATAAAAGTTCCCTTGATTAGTCTATATTTTACCACTTTAATAATGTAATAATTCTGTCTTCCTTCTGCTCTGGCTTCCATTTGACCTGCTGGTATGGCCGTGCAATCAGACGCTGGTTGGCATCTTGTCAAAAGCCAAAATGTAACTCGATAAAAATACACAACTGTTTACAGCAAAACAAATGGCTCCATAATTATCCAGTAGACTACCTGAACAACTCTGGCCTTGTCTTGTGCACAAACATTTCCCTACCCCAAATACCAGTCGTGGCCCTTAACCTTAAACCAAACAAAAGAACTCAATGTAATTGAGTGTGTGCTAACCTACCAGTTACACAGCACATACTTGTATAATTACTGTGTGTTTTAAAGAGAATGCAGCCCTTGGTGGAAGTCTATGGGAGGCTGGGGTTTAGGCTCTGTGCATTCACCAACCTACAGAACGACAGAGGAGAAGAAGAGAGGAGAAGAATAGGGGGAAAACCCCACCTTTCCATGGAGAGCAAGCCGGCGAACATCTGTGACAGCCCAAAATGTGGAACGCATTACGGAAGTGACAGAGTCAGGGAGAGAGACACAAACAAACACATAAATCCCCCAAAGACTGACACACAGACGATAGCATAGACAGACAGGCACCCTCTGCCACAGCTATCTCTCTCCATCTGCTACCCTGTTTCTCTCTCTCTCTCTCTCTCTCTCTCTCTCTCTCTCTCACTCTCTGTTACTCCATTTCATCCCTCGTGCCCCTATCTCTTTCTCCCCACATCCCTCATCTATCAGACCACTCTCTCTTTTCTCCATGCCCAGGCTGTTTAATAGATCCCACTCCCTCCATCTCTTCCTCCAACTCTCTCTTGCCATCTTGTTCTTCAGGCGGAGGCCCACAGAGAGGCAGAGAAAGTATTTACCCCTGACTCTCTCGCTTCTTTTCTGCCTCAGTCTCTCCCTCGCTCTCGCTGTGTCTTGGCTGCAATATAAAGGTTAGTGAGAGCATGGTGTGGGTGTTGCATCCCAGGGTGAATTATGGGTACTACAACCAGGGGACCCCAGAAAGAACGAAATGGGTGTACTGCTGGGAGAGGGATGAAAGAGAAGGAGAGAGAGATGGAAGGAGGGAGGGCAATTCAAGGTTCAGAATGTCAAGTGCTGATATGTTTGTTTTCCATCACTGCTGTTCTGGCCAATGACAAAGGAGATAAAAACAAACACAAGATTTGATATATTATATACATACACTCAACCCGTCCTAGAGCAATCATTTTACAGTGAAAATGTTTAACTTATCGGCAAACAACTGTGAAGATACAACAGCTACTTTGCGGGTGTGAATTCCTATCTCTTCCTACATGAACATTTCCAGCCAAAAAAACAAAATGGATCCAACTTCTGCATTATCTCAAAACTGTCAGTTCACCTTAATGCTGTGCAGTATATTCTGCAAGTGTGAATACCTGTCTTTATAAGGTGTTAGTGCTGTGTAAATGCAGAGGAAACTCCAGGAATGCTTTACAGTCTACTACTGGCTGTAATGTATAGGCTGGAGTACAGTAGACAGACAGCGTGAGTTAAAGTGTCCTAACTGCACAGTACTCTATCAGACCCAGACAGGGAGATGGATGGAGGGATACAGCCACTGCAGCTGGATGAAGGGGAAGGAGGGCGCTATAGAAGAGGGGGACAGGGAGAGGAGAGGACAGAGGGGAAGGAGGGAGTGTCAAGAGAGAGGGAGACAGGGAGAGGAGAGGACAGAGGGGAAGGAGGGAGTGTCAAGAGAGAGGGAGACAGGGAGAGGGGAAGACCCCCATCTGCCAAGCCCCACTCAGACACACACCAACCCAACCTAGGCTTGACCTGCAGCAGCATCTTATGAATGGAAGGAAATTGTCTCCCAAATAAGCCCCATTTAAAAGCATGAGTAACAACAATAATAGAATCTAGCCAGCGTCTAAGGATAGGACAACAAGAGGGGACAAGGTATGAGTGCAAATAAAGGTGAGTAAAAACTGGACAAGAGAAAGAAAGGGAGAACAAGAAAGGTTTATTTTATTAGCCCTTAATAAATATCTGACAGATTTCCTCAAGAAATATCGCAGATCACATGTAAAATAGTTTAAGACTGATGTCAACTGCAGTAACATATGAAATCTATTAGAGAGAAGCCACAGCAGACACAAGGAGAGAGGGAGCGAGAAAGCAAGAGAGAGGGAGAGAGAGACAGAGAGCTAGGAGAGAGAGAGAGAGAGCTAGAAGAGAGAGAGCGAGAGAGAGAGAGCTAGAAGGGAGAGAGAGAGAGAGCTAGAAGGGAGAGAGAGAGAGAGAGCTAGAAGAGAGAGAGCGAGAGAGAGAGAGCTAGAAGGGAGAGAGAGAGAGAGCTAGAAGGGAGAGAGAGAGAGAGAGCTAGAAGGGAGAGAGAGAGCTAGAAGGGAGAGAGAGAGAGAGCTAGAAGGGAGAGAGAGAGAGAGAGCTAGAAGGGAGAGAGAGAGCTAGAAGGGAGAGAGAGAGAGAGACAGAAGGGAGAGAGAGAGATAGAGAGAGGGAGAGGGAGAGAGAGAGCAATGCTGAAAGTCATGCAGTAAAAAAAAATCTCACGGCCTTTCCAAATTCTTAGAGAGGTAAAAAAGTCAGCCAAGACACAAAATCTGAAAAAAGGAGAAGGAAAAAAGAACAGAAACACACACACACACACACACACATTACTGAGCTCCACATCCTGCTGGGGTCAAGGCCAACAGTGGAGCGAGTGCCCAGACACCGCTGCCAGCCTCAGGGATGGATGGAGAGAGAAAAAGAGAGAGAGGGAGAGAGGGAGAGAAGGAGAGAGGGAGAGGAGAGAGTGAGAGGAGCGAAGGAGAGAAGGAGAGAAGGAGAGAGGGAGAGGAGAGAAGGAGAGAAGGAGGGAGAGAAGGAAAGAGGGAGAGAGATGGAGGGAGGTAGGGGGCCATGTGCCCAGAGACTGCTACCAGCTGGACATTCATCTCTGAACTGAGCATAACCCCTGCTATCCACTAGCTGATTGGACAACCAGCACTACCCATAATGCACTGCTGTACACCTTGGTGCTCCTACATGTACCAGGGATGATATGTAGCAGTACGAACATTAGAGGACAAAATCCCAATCAGAACCTTCATCTTAGTAAACTGCCACAAGGTTTACATTGCAGCAAGTGTAAAGTTGATAATAAACCTCCCAGAGTGACAAGTCTGAAAGCAAACGTATCCACTTAGTCACACGATCGCTAGATGTAATCAGCCTGATAAACGGCACACACACATCTGTGTGAACATTCACTGGTCAAAGACATATACTTCGCCTCATAAAGTCACACAGGCAAGCACAAAATCACATGGTGGTTAACACACACATACACACACACAGGCATTGAACACAGACATATTACACACACAGTATGACCCTGTGTGTTGAGTTACACACACACCCTGTGGTGGTTCCGTATTTTGGAGAGAGGAACCAGCACTGCCCGGGTGGTGCCAGTATGTCTCAGTGTGGCAGCTATGAAGCTCATAACCACCCTCACCCTCTCTCCCTGCCCAGACCCAAACCACAAGCCAATACCCACAAGCCAGAAAAGCCTGGACTGATACCCATCACACAGACTGCTGGCACACACCCGCGCACGCACGCACACACACACACACCCGCGCACGCACGCACGCACACACACACACACACACACACACACACACACACACACACACACACACACACACACACACACACACACACACACACACACACACACACCCACCCGCGCACGCACGCACACACACACACACACACACACCCCGCGCACACACGCACACACACACACACACACACACGCGCGCACACGCACACACACACAGGCTGACCACACATACCAAAGAAAGAGGTAGAGTTATGGAAAATGAGACCAGTGAGTATGGTTTCTGCTTTTCTCTCTCTTCTTTCCCCTTTTTAATCATCCACCCCTGAGAGGGCACTGAGAGTTCAGCTGGGTCACAGCAGGCTGCTGGGAGGTGCTGCTGCTGCTGCTTCACTACAGATATGAGCAAACAGGCGTACACACTGACATTTTGTATTTTGTTCACTGACGGCACAACACGGCCTAGGGCTGGGAACTGGAGGTGATGACTAGGCTAAACTGTCTTCTATCACAGGGTGAACAGTCGTATGCCTGTGTGTGTACACAGTGTACTAACTCAACACATAGGGTCATAGTGTGTGTGTGTGTGTGTGTGTGTGTGTGTGTGTGTGTGTGTGTGTGTGTGTGTGTGTGTGTGTGTGTGTGTGTTAGTGTGTGTGTGGGGGGGGGGGGTGTATGTGTGTGTGTGTGTGTGTGGTGTGTGTGTGTGTGTGTGTGTGTGTGTGTGTGTGTGTGTGTGTGTGTGGGGCTTTCTGTGGTGTAATGGCCCAGTGGAGTAGAAAGTGATGAGAACCCGCCGTTTGAGCCCAAAGCAGGCCCTTATATGGAGCGCTGAAGCTGTTTTCTCTCCCTCACTGTCTCCCCAGCACTCGCTCCAAAAACGCTGCAAGGTCGGAAGGGAAGAGACCATCCTTCCAAGTCAATATATTTACATATTTGTAGCGATGCAGGATATTTTGCCAGGCTGTGACCAGTAAGGGGCTGTTGAGAGTGGACATCTGTGTCCATGCCTCAGCTCCACTGTGCTATCTCACCTTTACCACCTACCAGACCACTGCTCCTCTCTTCTCACTCAGCCCTACAGAGGTGCTCAACAATTAGACACACAAATAAGCAGTGGTAACCTCACTTCTTCTGCTGATGTAGGATCTCTCTCTAGTCATCACCACCATCATCATCGTCATTATCATGATTACCATCATCATAATCATGATCATGAAAAACAAAAATGCAATTCATTCACTGACAGGATGCCTGTCACTGTACATGGACTGAAGGCCTACATGAAATTATTTTTAAAAACATGCCATGAATCCAGTGGAGGCTGCTGATGGAGGATGGCTCATAATAATGACTGGAATGGAGACAATGGAATGGCATCAAATACATGGAAACCACTTGTTTGATGCATTTGATACCATTCTATTATTCCGCTCCAGCCATTACCACGAGCCCGTCCTCCCAAATTAATGTGGCACCAACCTCCTGTGCATAAATCTATGGAGCCAATTCAGACTTAGGAGAGCTCCATAAGTACAATTTGAGCAGCCATTGTTGCAATGGTAACTGATGAGGTGGAATCCACCTTTGTACAGTCATTTTCTTAGCAGCTGTGGTTCCTGCCAACCACACTCTCTGTTGGGGTTCTGACAAGTGCAAATCAGAGTCATCACAAAGCATCCCTATTGGATCTAATGGCAGTATTTTATCTATAAGTACAGAGATGGCATCGTTGACTTTCCCCCAGAATTCAACCACTCCCGGGCATCTCCACAGCACATGCTGAAAAGAACCAAGGTCCACTGTGGTGCAGAACTCACATAATGGCAATGGACTGATACCCATGTCATGTCTTTTTTGAGGTGTTAGATAGGTTCTATGGAAAATGTTAAAATGAATTCATTGGTGATTGGGGTTTCTAGATGATCCAAATATATTTTTGCACACTCTCCCCCAGTTTATAAGTGTAAAATCTTTTTCCCATACAGTGGACAGAGTTAATGGTTTTTGTGCTGCTACAATTAATTGACTATACTGTAGATACAACTCCTTTTGAGGGGTGTCTGTCCGTTAGAAGTCTGACCAATGGGTGTACTGCTGGTTCTGCTCCCCAGGGGAACCCATAGGCTCGCATTGATAAGCAGAGTTGAAGGTAAAGACAAAATGTTGAACCTGGGACAATAAAACACTGTCGTATTTCCTCGAAACGGAGGAGTCCATTTAAATTGAACATGTCTTTGAAAGTATAAATACCCGTCTTAGACCAAGAATCGCATATAAATGGTTTCTTCTTCTTTATTAAACCAAAATGGAGAGTATGAATGCCATTTAAGATTCGATTGCATATGCTTCTCTGTAGCTTTCCACACTTTAACTGAGCATGCTATAATGGGTCCAAACAATAATGCACATTTTTTAGGAGTCAATCCAGAAAATAATATATCTTGTAATCTAATTGGTGAAACTATTGTCTCTTCTATAACACACCGAGGAACAGAAGCCTCTGGGTTTAAACAGGTTTTTGGAATGATAGGTGATAAAATGATAGATTTGGAACTGCAAGTCCACCTGATGATTTTGTTCTCTGTATTGTTGCGTTTTTAATCTATGGTCTGTTTCTCCCCCAAATGAACTTCTTTATGACAGAGTCAAGTTTAGACCAATGGTCTACAGGAGGAGGCAGTGGTAACATGGAACTCATAAAATTATTACGAGGGAGGACATTCATTTGTAATAATTGAGATTTTAGCATGCAAAGAAGTGGCCATAACGGACCATCTTTTATGTATTTTTGGATCTTTTGAAAGGTTTCTAAGTAGTTAGCTAGTGTGAATAGAGGGGGATAAGGTAATCAAATCAAATCCAATTGTATTTGTCACATGCGCCGAATACAACAGGTGGAGGGAGACCTTACAGTGAAATGCTTACTTACAAGTCCTTAACCAACAATGCAGTTATAAGATTTTTTTTTATTGAAATCTAACAAATAATTAAGGAGCAACAACATAATAACAGTAGCGAGGCTATATACAGGGGGTTCCGGTACAGAGCCAATGTGCGGGGGCACCGGTTAGTCGAGGTAATTGAGGTAATATGCACATGTAGGTAGACCTAAGTGACTATGCATGGGTAATAAACAGAGAGTAGCAGCAGTGTAAAAATGGGGGGTGGGGTGGGGACAATGCAAATAGTCCGGGTAGCCATTTGATGAACTGTTCAGGAGTCTTATGGCTTGGGGGTAGAAGCTGTTAAGAAGCCTTTTTGACCTCCGGTACCACTTGCCATGTTGTAGCAGAGAGAACAGTCTGTGACTAGGGTGGCTGGAGTCCTTGGCATTTTTTTGGGCCTTCCTCTAACACCACCTGATACAGAGCTACTGGATGGCAGGAAGCTTGGCCCCAGTTATGTATTGGGCCGTACTCACTATCCTCTGTAGTGCCTTGCGGTCGGAAGCTGAGCAGTTGCCATTCCAGGCGGCGATGCAACCAGTCAGGATACTCTCGATGGTGCAGCTGTTGAACTTTTTGAGGATCTGAGGACCCATGCCAAATCTTTTCAGTCTCCTGAGGAGGAATAGGCGTTGCCGTGCCCTGTCTTGGTGTGTTTGGACCATGATAGTTTGTTGGTGATGTGGACACCAAGGAACTTGAAGCTCTCGACCTGCTCCATTACAGCTCCGTCGATGAGAATGGGGGCGTGCTCATTCCACCTTTTTCTGTAGTCTACAATCATCTCCTTTGTCTTGATCACGTTGAAGGAGAGGTTGTTATCCTGGCACCACACTGCCAGGTCTCTGACCTCCTCCCTATAGGCTGTCTCATCTTTGTCAGTGATCAGGCCTACCGCTGTTGTGTCGTTGGCAAACTTAATGATGGTGTTGGAGTCGTACTTGGCCATAAAGTCATGGATGAACAGGGAGTACTAGAGGGGACTGAGCACACACCCCTGAGGGGCCCCTTGTGTTGAGGATCAGCGTGGCAGATGGGTTGTTACCTACCCTTACCACCTGGGAGTGGCCCGTCAGGAAGTCCAGGATCCATTTGCAGAGGGAGGTGTTTAGTCCCATGGTCCTTAGCTTAGTCATGAGCTTTGAGGGCACTATGGTGTTGAACGCTGAGCTGTAGTCAATGAATAGCATTTTCACATAGGTGTTCCTTTTGTCCAGGTGAGAAAGGGCAGTGTAGAGTGCAATATAGATTGCGTCATCTGTGGATCTGTTGGGGCGGTATGCAAATTGGATGGGTTTAGGGTTTCAGGGATAATGGTGTTGATGTGAGCCATTACCAGCCTTTCAAAGCACTTCATGGCTACAGACGTGATTGCTACGGCTCGGTAGTCATTTAGGCAGGTTACCTTAGTGTTCTTGGGCACAGGGACTATGGTGGTCTGCTTGAAACATGTTGGTATTACAGACTCGGTCAGGGACAGGTTGAAAATGTCGGTGAAACTTGCCAGTTGGTCAGCGCATGCTTGGAGTACATGTCCCGGTAATCCATCTGGCCCTGAGGCCTTATGAATGTTGACCTGTTTTAAGGTCTTACTCACATTGGCTACGGAGAGCGTGATCACACAGTTATCTGGAACAGCTGATGCTCTCATGCATGCTTCAGTGTTGTTTGCCTCGAAGCTAGCATAGAAGTTATTTAGATCGTCTGGTAGGCTCGTGTCACTGGGCAGCTTATGGCTGTGCTTCACTTTGTAGTCTGTAATAGTTTTCAAGCCTTGACACATCCGATGAGCATCGGAGCCGGTGTAGTACGATTCAATTTTAGACCTGTATTGACGCTTTGCCTGTTTGATGGCTCATCGGAGGGCATAGCGGGATTTCTTATAAGCTTCTGAGTTAGAGTCCCCCTCCTTGAAGCGGCAGCTCTACCCTTTAGCTCACTGCAGATGTTGCCTGTAATCCATGGCTTCTAGTTGGGGTATGTACAAATGGTCACTGTGGGGACGACGTCATCGATGCACTTATTGATGAAGCCAGTGACTGATGTGGAGTTCTCCTCAATGTCATCGGAAGAATCCCGGAACATATTCCAGTCTGTGCTAGCAAAACAGTCCTGCAGCTTAGCATCTGTGTCCTCTGACCACATCCTTATTGAGCGAGTCACTAGTACTTCCTGCTTTAAATCAAATCAAATTTTATTTGTCACATACACATGGGTAGCAGATGTTAATGCGAGTGTAGCGAAATGCTTGTGCTTCTAGTTCCGACCATACAGTAATATCTAACAAGTAATCTAACCTAACAATTTCACAACAACTACCTTATACACACAAGTGTAAAGGAATGAATAAGAATATGTACATAAAAATATATGAATGAGCGATGGCCGAACGGCATAGGCAAGATGCAGTAGATGGTATAGAGTACAGTATATACATATGAGATGAGTAATGTAGGGTATGTAAACATTATATAAAGTGGCATTGTTTAAAGTGGCTAGTGATACATTTATTACATACATTTTTCCATTATTAAAGTGGCTAGATTTGAGTCAGTATGTTGGCAGCAGCCACTCAATGTTAGTGATGGCTGTTTAACAGTCTGATGGCCTTGAGATAGAAGCTGTTTTTCAGTCTCTCGGTCCCCGCTTTGATGCACCTGTACTGACCTCGCCTTCTGGATGATAATGGGGTGAACAGGCAGTGGCTCAGGTGGTTGTTGTCCTTAATGATCTTTTTGGCCTTCCTGTGACATCGGGTGGTGTAGGTGTCCTGGAGGGCAGGTAGTTTGCCCCCGGTGATGTGTTGTGCAGACCTCACTACCCTCTGGAGAGCCTTACGGTTGTGGGCGGAGCAGTTGCCGTACCAGGCAGTGATACAGCCCGACAGGATGCTCTCGATTGTGCATCTGTAAAAGTTTGTGAGTGTTTTTGGTGACAAGCCAAATTTCTTCAGCCTCCTGAGGTTGAAGACGCGCCTTCTTCACCACGCTGTCTGTGTGGGTGGACCATTTCAGTTTGTCCGTGATGTGTACGCCGAGGAACTTAAAACTTTCCACCCTTTCCACTACTGTCCCGTCGATGTGGATAGGGGGCTGCTGCCTCTGCTGTTTCCTGAAGTCCACGATCATCTCCTTTGTTTTGTTGACATTGAGTGTGAGGTTATTTTCCTGACACCACACTCCGAGGGCCCTCACCTCCTCCCTGTAGGCCGTCTCGTCGTTGTTGGTAATCAAGCCTACCACTGTAGTGTATCTCCACCTGGCACAGCCAGAAGAGGACTGGCCACCCCTCATAGCCTGGTTCCTCTCTAGGTTTCTTCCTGGTTTTTGGCCTTTCTAGGGAGTTTTTCCTAGCCACCGTGCTTCTACACCTGCATTGCTTGCTTTTAGGCTGGGTTTCTGTACAGCACTTTGAGATATCAGCTGATGTAAGAAGGGCTATATAAATACATTTGATTTGATTTGATTTGAGTGTCATCTGCAAACTTGATGATTGAGTTGGAGGCGTGCATGGCCACGCAGTCATGGGTGAACAGGGAGTACAGGAAAGGGCTGAGAACGCACCCTTGTGGGGCCCCAGTGTTGAGGATCAGCGGGGTGGAGATGTTGTTACCTACCCTCACCACCTGGGGGCAGCCCGTCAGGAAGTCCAGGATCCAGCTGCACATGGCAGGGTTGAGACCCAGGGTCTCGAGCTTAATGACGGGTTTAGAGGGTACTATGGTGTTAAATGCTGAGCTGTAGTCCATGAACAGGATTCTTACATAGGTATTCCTCTTGTCCAGATGGGTTAGGGCAGTGTGATTGCAATTGTGTCGTCTGTGGACCTATTGGGGCGGTAAGCAAATTGGAGTGGGTCTAGGGTGTCAGGTAGGGTGGAGGTGATATGGTCCTTGACTAGTCTCTCAAAGCACTTCATGATGACGGAAGTGAGTGCTACGGGGCGGTAGTCATTTAGCTCAGTTACCTTAGCTTTCTTGGGAACAGGAACAATGGTGGCCCTCTTGAAGCATGTGGGAACAGCAGACTGGGATAAGGATTGATTGATTATGTCCGTAAACACACCAGCCAGCTGTTCTGCGCATGCTCTGAGGACGTGGCTGGGGATGCCGTCTGGGCCTGCAGCCTTGCGAAGGTTAACACGTTTAAATGTTTTACTCACGTTGGCTGCAGTGAAGGAGAGCCCGCAGGTTTTGGTAGCGGCACTGTATTGTCCTCAAAGCGAGCAAAGAAGTTGTTTAGTTTGTCTGTGAGCAAGACATCGTGGTCCGCGACGGGGCTGTTTTTTCGCTTGTAGTCCGTGATTGACTGTAGACCCTGCCACATACCTCTCGTGTCTGAGCTGTTGAATTGTGACTCTACTTTTTCTCTATACTGACGCTTAGCTTGTTTGATTGCCTTGCGGAGGGAATAGCTACACTGTTTGTATTCGGTCATGTTTCCGGTCACCTTGCCCTGATTAAAAGCAGTGGTTCGCACTTTCAGTTTTGTGCGAATGCTGCCATCAATCCACGGTTTCTGGTTGGGCAATGTTTTAATAGATGCTGTGGGTACAACATCACCGATACACTTCCTAATAAACTCGCTCACCGAATCAGCGTATTCATCAATGTTGTTGTTCGACGCTATGAGGAACATATCCCAGTCCACGGGATTGAAGCAATCTTGAAGCGTGGAATCCGATTGGTCAGAACAGCTTATACAGACCTGAGCACGGGTGCTTCCTGTTTTAGTTTCTGTCTATAGGCTGGGAGCAAGAAAATGGAGTCGTGGTCAGCTTTTCCGAAAGGAGGGCCTTATATGTGTCGCAGAAAGTTACAATAACAATGATCCAGGGTTTTGCCAGCCTGGGTCGCGCAATCGATATGCTGATAAAATTTAGGGAGCCTTGTTTTCAGATTAGCCTTGTTAAAATACCCAGCTACAATAAATGCAGTCTCAGGATATGTGGTTTCCAGTTTACATAGTGGTTTCCAGTTTACGAGTCAAATTAAGTTCATTCAGGGCCGTCGATGTGTCTGCTTGGGAGGGAATATACATGACTGTGATTATGATCGAAGAGAATTCTCTTGGTAGATAATGCGGTCGGCATTTGATTGTGAGGATTCAAAGTCAGGTGAACAAAAGGACATGAGTTCCTGTATGTTGTTATGATCACACCACGTCTCGTTAATCATAAGGCATACACCCCCGCCCTTCTTCTTACCAGAGAGATGCTTGTTTACTCACTCACCTACGAATGCCTACGTAGGTGATTTCTTTCTTCACTGGGATCATGGGTGGTAGTTGCACGCTCCCATCGCTGAGTTAAGAGGTAGTAGAGCTGATTTGGGCCAGTTGATCTTCTAACCAGAGCATGAGCTGAATGCTGTGAAGATAGACATTATTGGCTGGAGGGATTTCTGAGCGTTTGCGACGTAGAGCAGTATGTCATCTGCATACAGAGAAATTGCTTGTTCAGTTTGTTGGATTTTGATATGTGAGGAAGTCGAATTTTGACGTATGCTTTGTTCCAGCGGTTCAATAGAGAGAGCAAATAGCATAGGAAAGGCGGGACAACCTTGTTTGCATCCTCGTTGTATGATAAATGGATTAGAATGGGTAGTGCCTGTAGATATAAAAGAAGAAGGATTCAATCACGAATCATATGTATAAACCAACATTTTTAAGAAGAACAAGCCATAAATATTCCCAATCAAAGTGTTCAAAGGCATTCTCTGCATCTACTGATAACACAGGACACGGGGTATTCAGATTGATGTGGTTGCTGAGGCTCCCAAACAGGCAGCAAATGTTAATGGCTGCCTGACAACCCTTAATAAACCCTACTTGGTCAGGATGTATAAGCTTGTTAATAATTTTCTCTAGGCGCATGGCTAGAACTTTGGCATACATCTTAATTTCTGTTCCGATTAAACTAATTTGGCGAAAAATGTGCACAAAAACTTTTTTTGTAAAGTTCAAGCAGTCAACATGTTGTCGCAAGTCAGATTTGTTTTTCTCCCATAATGCAACTCACTTTAAAAGCTGGTGACCCGTGACCAACGTTGGTCAACTTTGTGACAATAGTCATCTGCTCCAATTTAATTCAACCGCTTAAAACCCTCCCACTTTCTGGCCAATAGATTCTTGTGGAGTTTTCATTCAATAGGGTTTTCAGTACATTTATCTAAAGCCAACCCTGTTCCTGTAGAGCTACCCTCTTGTAGGTTTTCAGTCCAACCCAAGTTGTAACAAACCTGATTCAGCTTATCAACCAGCTTATTATTAGCGGCAGGTAGCCTAGTGGTTAGAGCGTTGGACTAGTAACTGAAAGGTTGCAAGATCGAATCCCCGAGCTGACAAGGTACATTTCTGTCGTTCTGCCTCTGAACAAAGCAGTTAACCCACTATTCCTAGGCCGTCATTGATAATAAGAATTTGTTCTTAACTGACTTGCCTAGTTAATTAAAGGTAACATTTTTAAAAATTGAATCAGGTGCGCTAGATTGGGGTTGGAGCAAAATCCTACAGGATGAAAGCTCTCTTGGAACCGGGTTGGAGCAAAAACCTACAGGATGATAGCTTTCTTGGAAAAGGGTTGGAGCAAAAACCTACAGGATGATAGCTCTCTTGGAACAGGGTTGGAGCAAAAACCTACAGGATGATAGCTCTCTTGGAACAGCGTTGGAGACCCCTGCACAAGAATATATGGAGAAAACGGTTTCAAATATTAGGGATCAATGAAAGAAAGACATGTAAATACATGCATATTTGTTGCTTTTTCAGCATCAATTGTTAGATAAAAAATATTGTTATCTTGTTTATTACTTAGGGTTAGGGAAGTATTTATGAACAACCCAACAATTATTTGAAGAGCCTTTATGACCAAAATATATTGGTGAATCAAAAATACTGTGGTTTGATTCATCCTGAAAGTTGCCATATTCAATTGTTCAAGCCATGAAATATTGGAAGGTGAGAAAGTGTACAATAGGACTTGAACAGTATTTCTTTAAATCTACTTCAATCCTCACTAATCATGGTACTGTGATGACAACGTACATCACAGTACCATGACCTTAATCATCGTTTCATGGCGCGTAAAGGTTGTGGAATTATGAGGAAATTAAGGCAAGTCAGTTAGGAACAAATTCTTATTTTCAATGATGGCCTAGGAACAGTGGGTTAACTACCTTGTTCAGGGGCAAGACGGCAGATTTTTACCTTGTCAGCTCAGGGATTCGATCTTGCAACCTTTCGGTTTCTAGTCCAGCGCAATAACCACTAGGCTACCTGCGGCTCCGAATAAGGTGTAGACACACCTCAGCCACCCCTTTATTTCTTTGATCTCCACCCCCAACGAATAGGGTGAATAGCATGTGATTTTCATGCTTAAGTTCAACATCAGAATATGTGTAGAGAGGAAATGTCAGGTGTGTGCGTACTGGTAGCGAAGTCAGGTGCAGGAGAGCAGAGAGTTGTGAACAGGCGCACACTTTATTGACGCAGGAGAAACCAACAGACAGACGCAACTGCGTCAAAACCTCCAGCCATAGGCAAAAGTGCAAAAACGTGCAAAACAGTCACAATGGATCAATGAAAAATGGAGCGGCGATGGCTAGAAAGCCGGTGACATCGACTGCCGAATGCCGCCCAAACAAGGAGAGGTGCCGACTTCAGCGGAAGTCGTGACAGAAAAGTGCATAAAGAGGGAATTAAATTTCATTTACACACGCTTAACTCGGGTCGGAATCGGCCCCCATATAGCGTATCTTAGTTTGTAATATTCAATGGAGATATAAAACATAATGGAGTGAATCCTGTAAGTTAGTGACATACCATGTCATATTCTGTAAGGTAGTGACACACCATGTCATATTCTGCCATATCACCTAGTAGAACTTTGGAGCGGGCCCAAGAAGGTGCCCTGGGGAACCTCTCTCAGCCTCGCCTGGCCCCCCTCCCACGCTCCCCTCCTCCCTCACCCCCATAGCTCTCCCTAAGAACACAGCTCCATGTTGCTCTTGGCAGAACTCTGCAGGCTGTCCCTGCGTGCCTAAAAACCAGCGCTCTCCTCTCCCCCTAGCTCGGTCCTGCAGCCAACATGCACACATTTCTCACATTGATGCTTTCTGTGAACAGACACACAGGCTCCCAGTCACTCAGTCAGTCAGTCAGTCAAAGGACAAGGTGGGACAGATACAGTTGAAGTCGGAAGTTTACATACACTTACATTAAAACTCGTTTTTCAACCACTCCACAAATTTCTTGTTAACAAACTATAGTGTTGGCAAGTCAGTTAGGTCATCTACTTTGTGCATGACACAAGTAATTTTTCCAACAATTGTTTACAGACAGATTATTTCACTTATAATTCACTTTATCACAATTCCAGTGGGTCAGAAGTTTACAAACACTAGATTCACTGTGCCTTTAAACAGCTTGGAAAATTCCAGAAAAGGATGTCATGGCTTTAGAAGCTTCTGATAGGCTAATTTACATAATTTGAATCAATTGGAGGTGTACCTGTGGATGTATTTCAAGGCCTACCTTCAAACTCAGTGCCTCTTTGCTTGACATCATGGGAAAATCAAAAGAAATCAGCCAAGACCTCAGAAACAAAATAGTAGACCTTCACAAGTCTGGTTCATCCTTGGGAGGAATTTCCAAAAGCCTGAAGGTACCACGTTCGTCTGTACAAACAATAGTAAGCAAGTATAAACACCATGGGACCACGCAGCCGTCATACCGCTCAGGAAGGAGATGCGTTCTGTCTCCAGAGATGAACGTACTTTGGTGTGAAAATAACAAATCAATCCCAGAACAACAGCAAAGGACCTTGTAAAGATGCTGGAGGAAACAGGTACAAAAGTATCTATATCCACAGTAAAACGAGTCCTTTAAGCTGAAAGGCCGCTCAGCAAGGAAGAAGCCACTGCTCCAAAACCGCCATAAAAAAGCCAGACTACGGTTTGCAACTGCACATGGGGACAAAGATCGTACCTTTTTGGAGAAATGTCCTCTGGTCTGATGAAACAAAAATAGAACTGTTTGGCCATAATGACCTTTGTTATGTTTGGAGGAAAAAGGGGGAGGCTTGCAAGCCAAAGAACACCATCCTAACCGTGAAGCACGGGGGTGGCAGCGTCATGTTGTGGGTGTACTTTGCTGCAGGAGGGACTGGTGCACTTCACAAAATAGATGGAATCATGAGGTAGGAAAATTATGTGGATATATTGAAGCAACATCTCAAGACATCAGTCAGGAAGTTAAAGCTTGGTCGCAAATGGGTCTTCCAAATGGACAATGACCCCAAGCATACGTCCAAAGTTGTGGCAAAATGGCTTAAGGACAAGAAAGTCAAGGTATTGGAGTGGCCACCACAAAGCCCTGACCTCAATCCTATAGAACATTTGTGGGCAGAACTGAAAAAGTGTGCGCGAGCAAGGAGGCCTATAAACCTGACTCAGTTACACCAGCTCTGTAAGGAGGAATGGGCCAAAATTCACCCAATTTATTGTGGGAAGCTTATTGTGGGAAGCTTGTGGAAGGCTACCTGAAACATTTGACCCAAGTTAACAATTTAAAGGCAATGCTACCAAATACTAATTGAGTGTATGTAAACTTCTGACCCACTGAGAATGTGATGAAAGAAATAAAGCTGAAATAAATAATTCTCTCTACTATTATTCTGACATTTCACATTCTTAAAATAGAGTGGTGATCCTAACTGACCTAAGACAGGGAATTTTTACTAGGATTAAATGTCAGGAATTGTGAAAAACTGAGTTTAAATGTATTTGACTAAGGTGTATGTAAACTTCCGACTCCAACTGTATGTCCGTTCACTTACAATGCACTCACAACCTCTCTCTCTCTCTCTCTCTCTCTCTCTCTCTCTCTTTCTCTCTCGCTCTCTCTATCCCTCCTCTGTCTGAAACTCTTTTGCTCTCTTTTATTCTGTCTCAGTCTCTATCCACATCCCTCTTTCTGTGTGAGAGTCAGCCAGCCAGCTGCGAGGGGTGCAGGTGTGTGTCACTGTGGCCTGATCAGGGGGAACTGAAGGCTAATCTGAGAGTGTCTGAACTAATGGAGAGGAAACCGGGTGTCTGGCAGGGAAACACTGTCTCACTGCACAGTGTCAGTTAGAGGGGAAAAAGATGATGCAGTCAACAGGGCAGACAAATACTCAGTATCTTTCAGAAAGAAAACTGTTTCAGTACAAGTTTAAGTTATGGACAACGAAAGTGGGCAGTAGTCACTCACTGACTGTGCAAGCATAGGGAATTTCCATGGAAGACACACAGGTGTCTCTGTGTGTAAGGACAGGGAGAGAGTAGAACAGGTTGGTATGAGAGAGAAAGGGAGAGAGAAAAAGAGAGAGAACAAGAGAGAGATTGAATGCACACATGTAAGCGTGTTGAGTGTTTATGAAACGAACCGGGTTCAATTCAACCAGCTGGACTTGAACCCATTTGCCTTCAACAACAGAGGATGGACGTGTAACCTCTATCCCACACACCGGGATATTTGGCAGGAGAAGGACCATTTATATTTATTCTTTCATACATTTTTTTCTAAACGTTAATTTAAACTTTATTTCCTCTGTGAGTCCGGGGTCTGGGCATTTCAACATAAATGAAAGTTCTCAGAAAATAGAGGGAACAAGGGAGAAAAAAGAAAGGAGGGAAAAAATAGAAAAAACAGCCTGTCTCTTGGGTGCCCTTCTTGCCATCCCATTTCCTATGCATCTGGTCTGTGTTTGTGAGGAGAGCGAGAGGGGGGAGAGGGAGAGAGGGAGGGCCGTCTGGGGCCGATTAATAACCAGTGATTTATAGCAACTTTTATAGAATAATACAATAAAAATGTGTGAGTATGTGTGTGTGAGCTTGTGTGTGTGCATGTGTGTGAGTATGTGTGTTTGTATGTGTGTGTGCATGTGTGTTCGTATGTGTGTGAGCATGTGTGCTTGTATGTGTGTGAGCATGTGTGTTTGTATGTGTGTGTGCTCACCCAAGCGAGAGTGCATACAATGCTTTTCTAATTCCGGGGAATCAAAAACAAATTATCGACGAAAAAAACAGAGCATGCTCAGGGTAAATTGGGCACAGATGGAGGCAGGAAATAAACTGAGAGAAACAGGAGAGTAGCAGAGGAGAGGAGAGGGGGACCGTGAGGGAAGAGGGGTACTAGAGAGTGAGGAGGGCAGGGCAGGGTGAAGATGTGTTTGAGGGAGGGAAAGAGGGAGGGAGGGCAGAGAAGAGGGGGTGAGTGAGAGGACAGGGGCGCATTGGGGAGAGGAGAGAAGGAAGAGTCAGGAGAGTGGGAGGAAAGACATCAGGGGAGTTCTCATGCCCTGTGCAGAGGAAATGGGTTGAAAAGGGGGGTGAGTGTGTGTGCGTACAGTACGTGTATGCGTGTTCAAATGTGTGTGTTTGTGTGCCTTTCTAAGGGTGACCGTGTATGCATGTGTGTGTCTGTCCGTGTGTGTAGGGTAGCATGGTGGGCCATGAGCTAAACAGACCTTTTGGCAGAGTGCTGTCAGGGCCCCTGCCACAGCACAGTTCCATAACACACACACACACACGCAGCTGGCCTGGCAATGCAGCTCCAGTGATGTGCCACTCTCACATCCATCAAAAGACATGGCTTTTACAGTTAGCTCATTAGGGTTAATGTTGTAGCATCAGCTCTCCTCTCCCGTCCACATGTGTGTTTTTAGTGTCTGTGTGTGTCATACTGTACTCTGATACTCCCCCAAACCCTCTGAACTGAACTGCAGGCTGAACTCTGGACATTAAGACTGAGGCAATGCTGAGGCACTATGGGCTACATGGGGTGCATTTACAAGCAATTATAAACTGGGTTGTTCGAGCCCTGAATGCTGATTGGCTGACAGCCATGGTATATCAGACTGTATACCACAGGTATGACAAAATATTTATTTTTACTGCTCTAATTACGTTGATACCCAGTTTATAATAGCAATAAGGTACCTCGGGGGTTTGTGCTATATTGCCAATATACCACGGCTAAGGCCTGTATCCAGGCACTCAGCGTTGTGTCGTGCTTAAGAACAGCCTTTAGCCATGGTATATTGGCCATATACCACACCCCCTCGGGCCTTATTGCTTAATTAGACCACCCAGCAAACAGTGGACGTATTAAGGACATCTCTGGGACCATGATACAACTTCTTGACGTTCCGGTGACGTCCTAACGACAAATTTTTGTCTGTAGGGCAGTGACCTTCCAGAAATACTGGCAGTGAGTGTGCATGTGTGAGCATAATACTGTAGACCTGTACTATATGAACAAAAGTCATGACATCTCTGGCCAATGCAGGATATGGAGGGAGGGAGGGAGGGAGGGGGGAGGGAGGGAGGGAGGGGGGAGGGGGGAGGGAGGGGGGAGGGAGGGAGGGAGGGGCAGGCAGGCAGGCAGGCAGGCAGGCAGGCAGGCAGGCAGGCAGGCAGGCAGACAGACAGACAGGCAGGCAGACAGACAGACAGACAGACAGACAGACAGACAGACAGACAGACAGACAGACAGACAGACAGACAGACAGACAGACAGACAGACAGACAGACAGACAGACAGACAGACAGACAGACAGACAGACAGACAGACAGACAGACAGACAGACAGACAGACAGACAGACAGACAGACTCCCTCTGACTGTGGGCTGACTAACACAGTGTCTCATACAGTATACTAGCAGATCCGCCCATTCCCTAGGCCCCAAGAGCACCCTCCCTCTCCCTCCATCACTCCCTCTATCCCCCCATCCCTAGGCACCGCCACCCACACACCAGTTCCCGTTGTTGTCCATGCCCCATGGCCTGGCCATCTACATGTCCTCCTAGGAGGGTAGTAGGGGGATGAGAGGAGGTGGTGGGTAGTTATTGGCAGAGAAGGCCCTTCCTTCACTGGAAACTCCATCAGTGGGTGAATCACTTTCAGCTGAGCCCTCTACTGAACCAGAGTGAACGATAGCAGAGCACTTCCTCTGTTTAGCTCATATTCTCTCTCTCTCTCTCTCTCTCTCTCTACATTCATAATAACACTAGCACACACACATACATGCAAATGCCTATACCCCGTAAAGTGCCATACAGTACAATCCCCAATATTACACCCAGTTTCACAATGACAATATTTTCTTTTCACTCTCTGTGATGCATAGAAAACTGACAAACAGTTGCGTTTGAAGTTCTCTCTTTCCCACACTCTCAGTTCTCTCAGCTCTCTGTCACACACTGACCATCTTATGTTCCAACACACAGACCTCAGCTAGACATTCACACTGAATAGACCATCACACACAGTACATGTACTGTCACTGAAAAGGCACCAGCCTTCACATGGGCATACAGCAGAGGAGGCTGCTGAGGGGAGGACGGCTCATAATAATGGCTGGAACGGAGCCATTGGAATGGCATCAAACCATGTGTTTGATATATCTGGTGCCATTCTACCTATTCCTCTCCAGCCATTACCACGAGCCTGTCCTCCCCAATTAAGGTGCCACCAACCTCCTGTGGTATACAGTATAATGATCATTCAACAAAAGCAGGTGTGTGTGCATGCACATGTGTGTGTAGTGTGTGAAACGGAACTCACATTTATTCTCAGGCTCAGGTGGCCCCAATGGTTGTGTGAGTTACACGGGGCGAGTACGTGACGATCTGTCCGTGTGTGTGTCTAAGAACCCTGAGTGTGGCTGCAGACGGCTGCGTACGTGTGACCACACCAAGGCGGATGTGCTGCCATGAAGAGAGACAGAGAGAAAGAACGAGAGAAAGAGAGAGAGAAACGGAGAGAGGCAGACGTCAGAGGCGCCAATGTGGCGCTCCCAGGGACATGGGTACACACACACACACACAGCAGGCCAACACAAAGCCACACACCCACAGGTTTCACTTCTGCCTGGTGTGGCAGCACAGCACACTCTCAAAACACTTTGCACTTGGGTTAAAGGTTCACTCACAGGTCAGGGCACAAGCACACACACACACACACACACACACACACACACACACACACACACACACACACACACACACATACATACAAAATGATGCACAAATATACCCACTCAGACTTAGAAAAACATAAACACATCTGATAACATGCAGTGCACAGTATACTGTACACACACAGTACACACACATAGTGTACGCACAGTACACACACAGTATACACACAGTACACACACCTGCTCTTCTCAATTATAGAATCAAACAAGCACCTATTTGCATATTTTACTTTAATAGTTATTACCATCAAGGTCGGGAACTGCTCTGGGATTAGTACAACTCAGTTGAAGAGAAGGCCTGTAGGGCACTGAGGGAGGCACACAGCTCTGGGTAGTGTCTACACGCTTGTCGCTCATTATGCAGTGGGAGAACCAAATCTGTCACAATTGGAGGCAGAGTTGGGGAGAGTGCTAAGACTAAGGCCCTCTCTGTGAGTTTAAAAAAACACACATGAGAAAGAAGTGTTAATGGTGGCGATACAGCACATCCAGAGAAGGGGAACTAGACCCTGGGAATTGTGCAGGGTGGTTAAGAAGGAGGGGCGAGGGTGGCTGTGTGTGAGTTCAGTGCCTGGTTACCATGAGTTAACATTAGTTTGAGGTGATTGTATTTCTCTCCACTTCCTGACTGTTTGAGGTGATTTTATTTCACTCCACTTCCTGACTGTTTGAGGTGATTTTATTTCACTCCACTTCCTGACTGTTTGAGGGGATTTTATTTCACTCTATTACCTGACTGTTTGAGGGGATTTTATTTCACTCCACTTCCTGACTGTTTGAGGTGATTTTATTTCACTCTATTTCCTGACTGTTTGAGGTGATTTTATTTCACTCCACTTCTTGACTGTTTGAGGTGATTTTATTTCACTCCACTTCTTGACTGTTTGAGGTGATTTTATTTCACTCCAATTCCTGACTGTTTGAGGGGATTTTATTTCACTCCACTTCCTGACTGTTTGAGGTGATTTTATTTCACTCCACTTCTTGACTGTTTGAGGTGATTTTATTTCACTCCACTTCCTGACTGTTTGAGGTGATTTTATTTCACTCTATTTCCTGACTGTTTTAGGTGATTTTATTTCACTCCACTTCCTGACTGTTTGAGGTGATTTTATTTCACTCCACTTCCTGACTGTTTGAGGGGATTTTATTTCACTCTATTTCCTGACTGTTTGAGGGGATTTTATTTCACTCCACTTCCTGACTGTTTGAGGTGATTTTATTTGACTCTATTTCCTGACTGTTTGAGGTGATTTTATTTCACTCCACTTCCTGACTGTTTGAGGTGATTTTATTTCACTCCACTTTCTGACTGTTTGAGGTGATTTTATTTCACTCTATTTCCTGACTGTTTGAGGGGATTTTATTTCACTATTTCCTGACTGTTTGAGAGGATTTTATTTCACTCCATTTCCTGACTGTTTGAGGTGATTTTATTTCACTCTATTTCCTGACTGTTGGAGGGGATTTTATTTCACTCCACTTCCTGACTGTTTGAGGTGTGTTGAAATGCTGTGAGAACCTGTCTGCCTTGGTAGCTATGAAACAAGTCAGGTGGAAAGAAGAACACTATGTGTCACATGTTGCTATTTGTGTCTCTGGGAAAGGGTTTGTTTTCTCTGTGAATATGACTGAATTTGTGTGTGTGTGTGTGTGTGTGTGTGTGTGTGTGTGTGTGTGTGTGTGTGTGTGTGTGTGTGTGTGTGTGTGTGTGTGTGTGTGTGTGTGTGTGTGTGTGTGGGGAACTATCCGTGTGGGTTCCAGAAGACCTCACAAGGATAGAAAAAACAAGGAACATTCAGACAAGTGGGGACATTTTGCCAGTCCCCATGAGGAAAAATGCTATTTTAGGCTTAGGGCAAGGGTTAAGGTTAAGTTTAGGGTTAGGGTTAATCGTTCGGGAAAATAGGATTTTGAATGGGAATACATTTGTTGGTCCCCAAAAAGTCCTCACAAGTATAGAAATATATAGTTGTGTGTGTACAAATGTATGTATTAAAACTGACCCTGTGTGTGTATGCTGTGACAGAGTGTGTGCATTTGTTTGAGTGTGTGCAGTGTGTGTGTGTGTGTGTGTGTGCAGTACATGCGTCAGAGTCTGTGAGTGTGTGTGTCTGAGCGTTGGCCAGGGTGAGAGCAGCGGTGGTCGTGGAGGGGTGAGGGAGGCTATCCCTTTCTCATGGCCTCTTAGTCCCCTCTGGCCCCCGTTCCAGCTCTGCTATTGGTCAACACTCAGACACTGTCACTGAAACCAGCTGCACACTGCACACTGCACACTGCACACACTAATCCCCTCTGGAGAGGGAGGGAGGAAGGGAGGGATGACAGAGAGACAGAAATAGTGTGTGAGATGAAATAAGGAAGGAAGGTGAGCTGCATGTCAATGTGTCAGTCAGTGTAGAGGTGGTTGGTGTATATGTCCGTGTGTCAATGTCAAAGAGTCAATGTGGCAGTCACCGTGGCAGTCACTGTGGCAGTCACTGTGGCAGTCAGTGGAGCCTGAGAGCCGCTACCAGACCCTTGTGTCTCTGACAAAGGAAGACTATGCCCTCTGCTGGTAAAAGAGAGAAACTACACCATCATCATTCTCAGCCTACCCCAAAGCACAGAGAGACTAAGCTCACTGACTAAGCTCTAGGGATGGGTGTCTTATGTGACTCACATTAGTCATTAGAATCCACTTGTAAATGAAAATCACTAAGCCTTCAGCACATTAGGGGCAATAAATTGAAGCGTCTCTCAGGCAGTATGGGCACAGCCATTAGTCAACGCTAACACTTAACACAATCTTTAATATGCACAGTCATATCCCTAGACATTACCACAACACTGACTCAGACCAGAGAGGATTAAAACAATAGTTTACACAGTAGCCTCTCCTGAGCCACCATAAATCACCTACAGTATCAACACAAGATAAGAGGGTTTCCATATATTATACACATACTAGTAGGGTGTATAGAGAAGCACCCAGACAGCAGTATTATAGGAGTGTTATGCAGTGTTAGTACAAGGGCCCAGGTTGTATATCCCTATAGTCACCTGTTAAATCCCAGGGCTGAAGTGTAAAACTAACTATGACTCAATAATCCACGCCTTCTGGGAATGCTATAAAATCCTAAAGTTATGAGCAGAGTTAGAAAGTTGGCTGTCAGAAGTATTACAATGTTAATGTACTTTTAATCCGTCTGTCTGCATATTTCAAGACATGTCATATGAAGGTGCAGTGAGATACCCAATGGTTTAAATGATTCACTTCTAATCACACATCTTGAAAAAATATTATACAAAAAACGTGGAAATCGAACAATCCGTTCTTCATTAACGCAATGAAAAATCTAATTATTAATTGTTGAAATTTTGAAATAGCATGGGTGACCAAGAAGTCATTGTTTGTGTGCGTCGTTAAGTTGTTGTTCGTATGTATACACTTGCAACATATGCAAGTAAAAATAAAGAAAAACCTTGGAATGAGTAGGTGTGTCCATACTTTTGACAGTGTCCATACTTTTGACCATATTTTTTACCAGTCAAAGGTATGGACACACCTACTCATTCCAAGGTTTTTCTTTATTTTTACTGGTGCACTTCACAAGGGACTGGTGCACTTCACAAAATAGATGGCATCATGAGGCAAGAAAATTATGTGGATATATTGAAGCAACATCTCAAGACATCAGTCAGGAAGTTAAAGCTTGGTCGCAAATGAGTCTTCCAAATGGACAATGATCAAGCATACTTCCAAAGTTGTAGCAAAATGGCTTAAGGACAACAAAGTCAAGGTATTGGAGTGGCCATCACAAAGCCTTGACCTCAATCCTATAGAATATTTCTGGGCAGAACTGAAAAAGCGTGTGCGAGCAAGGAGGCCTACAAACCTGACTCAGTTACACCAGCTTTGTCAGGAGGAATGGGTCAAAATTCACCCAACTTATTGTGGGAAGGTTGTGGAAGGCTACCTGAAATGTTTGACCCAAGTTAAACCATTTAAAGGCAATGCACCAAATACTAATTGAGTGTATGTAAACTTCTGGCCCACTGGGAATGTGATGAAAGAAATAAAAGCTGAAATAAATCCTTATCTCTACTATTATTCTGACATTTCACATTCTTAAAATAAAGTGGTGATCCTAAATGACCTAAAACAGGGAATTTTTACTCTGATTAAATGTCAGGAATTGTGAAAAACGGAGTTTAAATGTATTTGGCTAAGGTGTACGTAAACTTCCGACTTCAACTGTATATCTATAAAAAAAAATGTATATTATCAAAAAATAAGTATTACAATGTACTTGTATTGCGTCTGTCTGCATTTCAAGACCTGTCATATGAGGGTGCATTGAGATACCCGATGGTCTGGACGATACACTTCTCGTCCATTATCTTGAAAAACCGTATACTTAAAAGCTGGAAATCAACCAATCCTCCATCATTAAGACAATGGAAAAAGTAAATGCTTCATTATCTAAAAATGTTAATTGTTGGTATACCTGTAGAGGTATATCAACCTTTTTGATGTACTCAAAGATCCATTATTAGCATGTTTTAATTAAGTACTTATAAAAATGGTAGACTTTCAGGTACTCAACAAGATGGTCTGATTTCATTACTACTGAAACAGGACCCAGGTGGTAAGTATAAATATCCAGTCCATTTAAAAAACTGGAGGCATCTTACACTTCAATGTTGTGATGTAAAAAATCCTGGTGAAATGCATAGTACACAGAATAAAAAAGGTTTTACCAGATATTGTTCATCCTGATCAGACAGGTTTTTTACATGGATGAAATATTGGAGATAATATATGTTAATTACTTGAAACATCTGAACCTTATGAAACATCAAAGATACCAGGCCTGGTCTTCATAACAGATTTCAAAAAGGCGTTTGATAAAGTACGACTAGAATTTATATATAAATGCCTGGATTACTTTCATTTTGGTGAATCTCTTATGCAATAGGTTAAGGTTATGTACAGCAACCCCAGGTTTAAAATAGTAAATAATGGTTACTTCACAGAAAATATTGAGCTTTTAAGAGGATTAAAACAAGGCTGTCCATTGTCTCCATATCTATTTATTATGGCCATCAAAATGCTAGCTATTAAAATTAGATCCAACGAGAACGTCAAGGGGTTAGAAATCCAGGGGTTAAAAACAAAAAAGTGTCAATGTATGCCGATGACTGAAGTTTTTTCTTAAGTCTGCAATCTGGATCCCTGCACAGTCTCATTGAAGAACTTGATCACTTTTCTAGCCTCTCTGGACTGAAATCTAATTATGACAAGTGTGCCATATTAAATATTGGATCGTTAAAAGACACAATGTTTACACTACCTTGTAGTTTGCCAATAAAATGGGCAGATGGTGAAGTAGACATACTTGGTATTCATATCTCAAAAATTATAAATGAATTTACCACAACCAATTTCAATATAAAGTTTGCAAAAAAAGAAAGGGAGATAATTTAAACAGTTTCATTTTCAATTAGTTGCAAATAAGAAAGCTGTAAAAACAAAAATATATATGTGTCCTCTGAAGAGGGTGGATGGGTTAATAATTATTGTATTTTTTTTGAAAGAGCATGGGCAACAGAGAGGAACAAAATGGTGCAATTTGAGGACATGTGGCGGAGAGTAGTGCAGGCACTGGAGATAGAAGTGAGAACAAGTGGGTTTGGGCAGGTGTGATGTTGTCTTTTATATGTGTATGTCTTGTATTGTATATTTTATTAAATAATCTTACCCCGCAAAAAAATCCCAGGGCTGAGTTAAGCACTGGCCCAAGACACACATAGCACACATCACACACACGTGGACGGATGAATGCATGTATCACACACACACACACACGCACACACTCACTCACACCCACAACAACACACACACAAACAAAACAACACACACACACAACAACGCACACACACACACACACACACACACACACACACACACACACACACACACACACACACACACACACACACACACACACACACACACAAACACACACACACACACACACACACACACACACACACACACACACACACACACACACACAAACATGACTAGAGGATTGGCATGAGGACTGGTCATTAGAACCCAGTGAGAAAACCCTGGAGGAAGAGAAATTGCGCATAACACGCAGGCAGGCATGCACACACGCACACACACACGCACACACACACACACACACACACACACACACACACACACACACACACACACACACACACACACACACACACACACACACACACACACACACACACACACACACACACACACACACACACACACACACACACACACACACACACCCCATGGAGTATACTGAGAATAAATCATGACCCATCAATGTATTCCTCACACATTCTGAGAAGTGCAGTGGCCTTGCCTTTGTGCGAGCGTGTTTGTGCGTGTGTTTTGCGAGTGCTGACGAGAGGTGGTAACCATGGCAATGGCTGTCGTCGAACTGCTGCTGCTATCTCTTCTACCATCTCTCTCTCTCTCTCTCTCTCACCATCTCTCTCCAACTCTCTCTCTCTCTCCACCTCCACTAGCTAGGGAGAGTGTGAGTCATGATGCTCATCAGCTTCCTGCAGACACCAACAACTCACACACCCCCCCCCACACACATCTCATCAAGTGTTGTTTGTGTGTGTGTGTTTGTCTGTGTGTTAAAAACATATGGAACCATCTATGTGATAAACAATATTATAATAATCTGAATAACACAGCTTTTATCCCAGCTGAAATTACACTGTATAGTTTGTGTTTTGATTAAAATTAAACAACAATTATACTTTTTGAATGGCACATTCTTGTGAAAATTGGCAGTGTGCTGACAGATGGTTTACTCAGAGCTGATAGCATGATTTTTAGGCAGTGAAAGCCATGTCCTCTTTCAGTTTGAGAGTCTGTTCACATAAGATTGACCAGACGTGGGGAACCTTAGCGATACTCAGAGATAACCTAACCTCAAACATCTTATGAGTGTGTGAAACGACATCTAAGAAACCCGTTTCACATGAAACTGTCTGACGCTGCCCTGTATAAGTGGTGGAACAAGTCTAAAAGTGCTCATGTGTGTATTTCCAGCCACCCATCGACACACACACCAGACCAGGTTTTGGCTTGAGGTTAAGAGGTTAAAATAGACCACGAGAGCCTCTCCCAGACATGAGACTGACGGACTAATACAGTCACCACAACACACACTTACAGACAAACATGATGACACACCCGTACACCTCCCATAGTATCCTCTATGTCTCTCCCTATGCCTCCAAGTCCTCTCCTGGCTGTCTTTCTCCCATAGTATCCTCTATGTCTCTCCCTATGCCTCCAAGTCCTCTCCTGTCTGTCTTTCTCCCATAGCATCCTCTATGTCTCTCCCTATGCCTCCAAGTCCTCTCCTGTCTGTCTTTCTCCCATAGTATCCTCTATGTCTCTCCCTATGCCTCCAAGTCCTCTCCTGTCTGTCTTTCTCCCATAGTATCCTCTATGTCTCTCCCTATGCCTCCAAGTCCTCTCCTGTCTGTCTTTCTCCCATAGTATCCTCTATGTCTCTCCCTATGCCTCCAAGTCCTCTCCTGTCTGTCTTTCAGTGTGTGTGTGTCTCTGTTTACAGGTGAAGGATCATCTCTCAGTGTGTCTCTGTTTACAGGTGAAGGATCATCTCTCAGTGTCTCTGTTTACAGGTGAAGGATCATCTCTCAGTGTCTCTGTTTACAGGTGGAGGATCATCTCTCAGTGTGTCTCTGTTTACAGGTGAAGGATCATCTCTCAGTGTGTCTCTGTTTACAGGTGAAGGATCATCTCTCAGTGTGTCTCTGCTTACAGGTGGAGGATCATCTCTCAGTGTGTCTCTGTTTACAGGTGGAGGATCATCTCTCAGTGTGTCTCTGTTTACAGGTGAAGGATCATCTCTCAGTGTGTCTCTGTGTACAGGTGAAGGATCATCTCTCAGTGTCTCTGTGTACAGGTGGAGGATCATCTCTCAGTGTGTCTCTGTTTACAGGTGAAGGATCATCTCTCAGTGTCTCTGTTTACAGGTGGAGGATCATCTCTCAGTGTGTCTCTGTTTACAGGTGAAGGATCATCTCTCAGTGTGTCTCTGTGTACAGGTGAAGGATCATCTCTCAGTGTGTCTCTGTTTACAGGTGAAGGATCATCTCTCTGTGTGTCTCTGTGTACAGGTGAACGATCATCTCTCAGTGTGTCTCTGTGTACAGGTGAAGGATCATCTCTCAGTGTGTCTCTGTTTACAGGTGAAGGATCATCTCTCAGTGTGTCTCTGTGTACAGGTGAAGGATCATCTCTCAGTGTGTCTCTGTGTACAGGTGAAGGATCATCTCTCAGTGTGTCTCTGTTTACAGGTGAAGGATCATCTCTCAGTGTGTCTCTGTTTACAGGTGAAGGATCATCTCTCAGTGTGTCTCTGTGTACAGGTGAAGGATCATCTCTCAGTGTGTCTCTGTTTACAGGTGAAGGATCATCTCTCAGTGTGTCTCTGTGTACAGGTGAAGGATCATCTCTCAGTGTGTCTCTGTTTACAGGTGGAGGATCATCTCTCAGTGTGTCTCTGTGTACAGGTGAAGGATCATCTCTCAGTGTGTCTCTGTGTACAGGTGAAGGATCATCTCTCAGTGTGTCTCTGTGTACAGGTGAAGGATCATCTCTCAGTGTGTCTCTGTTTACAGGTGAAGGATCATCTCTCAGTGTCTCTGTTTACAGGTGGAGGATCATCTCTCAGTGTGTCTCTGTTTACAGGTGAAGGATCATCTCTCAGTGTGTCTCTGTTTACAGGTGAAGGATCATCTCTCAGTGTCTCTGTTTACAGGTGAAGGATCATCTCTCAGTGTCTCTGTTTACAGGTGAAGGATCATCTCTCAGTGTGTCTCTGTGTACAGGTGGAGGATCATCTCTCAGTGTGTCTCTGTTTACAGGTGAAGGATCATCTCTCAGTGTCTCTGTTTACAGGTGAAGGATCATCTCTCAGTGTGTCTCTGTGTACAGGTGAAGGATCATCTCTCAGTGTGTCTCTGTTTACAGGTGAAGGATCATCTCTCAGTGTCTCTGTTTACAGGTGGAGGACTGTAAAGACCCAGCGGTGTGATCCAGGAGCTTCCAGCATTAGATATGAGCAGCAGATAAAGGCATTATGAAAAACTAGCTGCTCCAGCCAGCCAAACCTCATCCATACCTCAGCTACAGTACAGCTGGTTTGGTAACCACACATCCATCCCTCAGATCTAACTCCATACTATGGCAGCACAAGAATGAAGAGTAGTGATAAAATCAATATTCAATTTGATGCCTGTTTGAAACGTGTACGATTAGACTGCTTGTTGTATGTATGGGTATTGGGTATTATGTGTTCTGAATAACTGCTCAGAGAGACAGTGTGTGAACATACTTAAATACATACTGGTATGTGTGTGTGTGTGTGTGGTGTGTGTGTGTGTGTGTGTGTGTGTGTGTGTGTGTGTGTGTGTGTGTGTGTGTGTGTGTGTGTGTGTGTGTGTGTGTGTGTAACTATACTTGTGGGGACAAGAAGTTCCCTCAAGAATAGTAAACAAACCAAAATTTGACCAACTGGGGACATTTTGTTGGTCCTCACAAGGTCAAATGCTTTTTCTAGGAGGTTTATGGTTAAGGTTAGAATTAGGTTTAGGGTTAGGAGCTAGGTTTAGTTTTAGGTTTAAAGTTAGGTTTTCGGGTTAAGGTTAGGGTTAAGGTTAAGGTTACGGCAAGAGGTTAGGGTAAGAGCACGGGTTAGGGTTAAGGTTAGGTTTAGGGGTTAGGGAAAATAGGATTTTGAATGGGACTGAATGGTGTGTCCCCACAAAGTTAGTTGTACAAGACTGTGTGTGTGTGTGTGTGTGTGTGTGTGTGTGTGTGTGTGTGTGTGTGTGTGTGTGTGTGTGTGTGTGTGTGTGTGTGTGTGTGTGTGTGTGTGTGTGTGTGTGTGTGTGTGTGTGTGTGTGCGTGTGGGTGTGCACATGTGTGTGAAATGGTACCACGAAGTCTCAGCACACTCAGAGGAACAGCTAACCACAGAGAGTTAAAACAGATCACCCTGATAAGTGCACAACCAGTGGACCAGATAAGGATGCCAAAACACAGCTCCACTTCTCTCTGCTCTGATACAACAGAATGATAACAGACCACAAGCCTACTGCTGCTCAGCAGACGACTCCACATCCAAGCCATGTCCTCACTAAAGATACCTGCCAGCCACCATTCTGTAAACATCTGGCCCTTCTTTGGACACTGTGTTAACTAACCTCCAAACGAGCTTCAATGCCATACAACACTCCTTCCGTGGCCTCCAACTGCTCCTAGACGCTAGTAAAACCAAATGCATGCTTTTCAACCATTCGCTGCCCGAACCCGCCTGCCCGACTAGCATCACTACTCTGGACGGTTCTGACCTAGAATACGTGTACAACTACAAATACCTAGGTGTCTGGCTAGACTGTAAACTCTCCTTCCAGAATCATATCAAACATCTCCAATCCAAAATCAAATCTAGAATCGGCTTTCTATTTCGCATCAAAGCCTCCTTCACTCACGCCGTCAACTTACCCTAGTATAACTGACTATCCTACCGATCCTCGACTTCGCGATGTCATCTACAAAATAGCTTTCAATACTCTACTCAGCAAACTGGATGCAGTGCCATCTGTTTTGTTACCAAAGCGCCTTATACCACCCACCACTGTGACCTGTATGCTCTAGTCGGCTGGCCCTCGCTACATATTCTTCGCCAGACCCACTGGCTCCAGGTCATCTATAAGTCTATGCTAGGTAAAGCTCCGCCTTATCTCAGCTCACTGGTCATGATAACAACACCCACCCGTAGCACGCGCTCCAGCAGGTATATCTCACTGGTCATCCCCAAAGCCAACACATCCTTTGGCCGCCTTTCCTTCCAGTTCTCTGCTGCCAGTGACTGGAACGTTGAAAAAAAATCGATGAAGCTGGAGACTTACATTTCCCTCACTAACTTTAAACATCAGCTATCTGAGCAGCTAACCAATCGCTGCAGCTGTACATAGTCCATCTGTAAATAGCCCACCTAATCTACCTACCTCATCCCCATATTGTTTTTATTTACTTTGATACTCTTTTGCACACCAATATCACTACTTACACACCATCATCTGCTCATCATCATCTGCTCATCTATCACTCCAGTGTTAATCTGCTAAATTGTAATTACTTTGCTACTATGGCCTATTTATTGCCATACCTCCTCATGCCATTTGCACACACTGTATATAGACTTTCTTTTTTTATATTGTGTTATTGACTGTACGGTTGTTTATTCCATGTGTAACTCTGTGTTGTTGTCTGTGTCACACTGCTTTGCTTTATCTTGGCCAGGTTGCAGTTGTAAATGAGAACTTGTTCTCAACTAGTCTACCTGGTTAAATAAAAAAAATAAAAACCTCTCTATAGGCCCAGCAGCACTAGCTTAGCTTCACAGGGGAGTCAATGGCAGATCTATTGTAGTACAGATTGAAGATGTCCATGTCAACTGGTGAGGTACAGCACAATGGTTGTCAGGCCAGCAGTAGTATTCTAGTCTGCACAGCAGGACCAACTGCGGTAGACGAAGAGGAAATGGTATCATAGTCAGTCTAACAGCAAGGCATTTGGGATTTCATAAATGTCCCTGTAAATTGTGCTGTAATTCATCAAACCAGGTCATATTTACAGATATATCCTCTGAGTTGTGACACAGCCCATTTGATAAACCCAAGAAAGATAAAATTCAGAGTCAAATAGCTTTATCATACATATGTCAGATGTTGACACCTTGATTTGTCAATTAGGGGGTTTGTGATGAAATAACATAGAACACACATATCTGGCTATGAAAACCCCCAGGATGAATAGATAACATCCTGATAACGAGACTTACACAGAAGTGTGTGTGTGTGTGTGTGTGTGTGTGTGTGTGTGTGTGTGTGTGTGTGTGTGTGTGTGTGTGTGTGTGTGTGTGTGTGTGTGTGTGTGTGTGTGTGTGTGTGTGTGTGTAAAATACCATGCGAGTAGGGCCTACAGGCTGGGTATGAATGTGTCACAGTAACACCAGGATATGTTACACTGGATGACATGAGGGGATGTGCCTAACAGCTAGTCACACACATACAGTGCCTTCGGAAAGTATTCAGACCACTTGACTTATTCCACATTTTGTTACGTTTCTGCCTTATTCTAAAATGGATTAAATAAAAACAATTCCTCAGCAAACTACACACAATACCCCATTATGAAAAAGTGAAAACAGTTTTTTTGAAATGTTAACAAATGTATTAAAAATAATAAACAGAAATACCTTATTTACATAAGTACTCAGACTCTTTGCTATGAGACTCGAAATTGAGCTCAGGTGCATTCTGTTTCCAGTGATCATCCTTGATATATTTCTACAACTTGATTGGAGTCCACCTGTGGTAATTCAAATGATTGGACATGATTTGGAAATGCACACACCTGTCTATATAAGGTCCCACAGTTGACAGTGCATGTCAGAGCAAAATCCAAGCCGTGAGGTCGAAGCTCCGAGACAGGATTATGTCGAGGCACAGATCTTGGGAAGGGTACCAAAAAATGTCTGCAGCATTGAAGGTCCCCAAAGACACAGGGGCCTGGAAACACCAAGACTCTTCCAAGAGCTGGCCGCCTGGTCAAACTGAGCTCTAGAGTTCCTCTGTGGAGATGGGAGAAACTTCCAGAAGGACAAGACAACCATCTCTGCAACACTCCACCAATCAGGCCTTTATGGTAGAGTGGCCAGATGGATGGCCCTCCTCAGTAAAAGGCACATGACAACCTGCTTGGAGTTTGGCACCTAAAGACTCTCAGACCATGAGAAACAAGATTATCTGGTCTAATGAAACCAAGATTGAACTCTTTGGCCTGAATGCCAAGCGTCACGTCTGGAGAAAACCTGGCACCATCCCTACGGTGAAGCATGGTGGTGGCAGCATCATGCTGTGGGTCTGTTTTTCAGCGGCAGGGACTGGGAGACTAGTCAGGATCGAGGCAAAGATGAATGGACTAAAGTACAGAGAGATCCTTGATGAAAACCTGCTCCAGAGCGCTCAGGACCTCAGAATGGGGCGAAGGTTCACCTTCCAACATGACAACGACCTTAAGCACACAGCCAAGACAACAGAAGGGGCTTAGGGACAAGTCTCTGAATGTCCTTGAGTGGCCCAGCCAGAGCCCAGACTTGAACCAGATGGAACATCTCTGGAGAGACCTGAAAATAGCTGTGCAGCAACCCTCCACATCCAACCTGACAGAGCCTGAGAGAATCTGCAGAGAAGAATGGGAGGAACTCCCCAAATACAGGTGTGCCAAGCTTTTAGCATCATACCCAAGATGACCCGATGCTGTAATCGCTGCCAAAGGTGTTTCAACAAAGTACTGAGTAAAGGGTCTGAATACTTATGTAAATGTGATATTTAAAAAACAAATTGCTAAAATGTCTAAAAACCTATTTTTTCTTTGTCATTATTGGGCATTGTGTGTATATTGATGAGGGAAAAAAACGATTTAATACATTTTAGAATAAGGTTGTAAAGTAACAAAATGTGGAAAAAGTCAAAGGGTCTATGTACTTTCAGAAGGCACTGTACACACACACACACACACACACACACACACGCACACACACACACACACACACACACACACGGTCATGAGGCAACGCACATGCAGGCAGTCATGCACTTTTAATGTTTCTTAGATAATCTCACCCCCAGTAATCTAACACCTTATGAAACAGTATAGCTTCCGTCCCTCTCCTCGCCCCAACCCGGGCTCGAACCAGGGACCCTCTGCACACATCGACGACAGCCACCGTCGAAGCATCGTTACATCGCTCCACAAAAGCCGCGGCCCTTGCAGAGCAAGGGGAACAACTACTTCAAGGTCTCAGAGCGAGTGACATCAACGATTGAAACGCTATTAGCGTGCACCCCGCTAACTAGCTAGCCATTTCACATCGGTTACACTTACATTGTATGTAACAATTAACAAACAACATCCAAGCTGGTATTTTCAACAATGATAAACCACACAAGAATCCTTTCAGAAATTCACAAGACCCCTTGACAAGCTATGATACAGTAGTATCAAGTAGCAGATTAAATAACAAATAACCACATTCATCTGCATATCAACACATGTCTCAGAGATACGACTTACACTGAACCACTCAAATGTCCAACACACAATGATAATTCAGACACACACACAGGGAAGAACTGGGCTAAGGTTTCTAGCCAGACGAACATTGATTTCGATGACTCAGGTATAGAAAATAAATATTTTATGACTGCAAGCCTTCCAATCACGACTGTTTTCCATGTGGATTTCAGGGGGCAAAAAAACACATTTCTCATTTGTGTCATCTATATAATGTTCTAGTGGATGTATTATAATGATAATGTAATTCACACAGACTATGATAAAGAAGGCAGAATAATATAGGTCTTCATCTCTGTCTAGAAATAAACAAGGTTTCCCAAGCTCTTTTTTTAAAACACAGAAATAATGCCCCAAAAATGTGAAAAATATATGACATGGGTAAAGATATGACAACAATCACCCATTCCCCCTATGGAAAGCGCCGGTAAACGGAGAGACACAGCGTATGATCCAACGCTGGCTGCTGCTTTTAGATCCCATCATTTGGCTCCAGAGATTCATATTTCTTCTTAAGGAGGCCCGTGACATTTATGGCAGGAAGAGGGCCTTCCAAGGGTTTGAGGGCATGGCAGCAGTGCTGGGGCTGAGGCTAGGACCAGGACAGGGACTGGAACTTGGCCCCTAGGAATTGGTATGTCGCGCTGAAGCCAGGAGCCTCTTTCCTGACACTCAGACACACACGCTCAGACAGCGATACACACACATACAAACAGACACAAGCATGAAGGAGCGCATAGATGCACGCACGCACGCACATGCACACACAGACAAACACACACACACGAACACATGCACCACCCACACCGTCACCCTGCCAATCACAGTGGGTTTCCTCCAGACCATGAGGACCCACAGTCATTCCAGACAAACAAAACAAGTCACAGCTAAACTATAGAGGGGTTAAACACATTCTCAACATACAACATGGTGTTTGGCAAACACTGTCACACTATACAATATCTCCCTCTGTGAATATATATATATGCTAAATCATAAAGCCTACTTTTAGCTTCCTCATTTGATAGAACATGGGACATGTCATAGATGACTTACACTTGTGGTACAGTAGTGTTCCATAGACTATAATGACGCAGAGAACATCCAATCATCCCACCACTGATTTGGGTTCTCTTTTAATGACGGTTGGCCGTCGCTGCAACCAACCGCGTGACCCCCACAGAGAGTGCACTGACAGGGCAGAGGCCAGAGGTACTTCCACATTGGCAACAGCACAGCAGAGCTAGCTAACCACACACCAGACAACCCCACTTCTGCTACCTCTTCTGGGACAAAAGGTCTCCTTCACAGTCATGCTCTCATACCTACTTTCACTTCTATCAATTTTACTCTGCATAACGTTTTTACATTAGCAGATGTAGACATGTTTTTTTTGGTTTTAGTTCTCTTTGCAAAAATAAAGTATGACCTTTGGTTGACATTACTGCAGTCTTTAATTGTTCCCAGGTTGCCCACTGGTCTCAGAGTCAGTGACAATTGTTAACCATACTACTTCATGACCAAGAACCAATCCACATCCTCACAAAATGTTATCTTTTAAAAAGGGTACAGTAGTGAGTCATATCTTGGCTTTCCATCAGACAAACAGAATATGAATACAACCTTGGGGTTCAGAAGAGGCTGAGATCACTGATGGAAAACTGATGATGGATCAAAATGACTAGCGTTTGATCCTCATTATAAAACCGTTATAAAAACTTTATCACAGGATACATTAATACACTCACACCCAAATAAAATCACAGCACTTAACAAATGTGCTTTCATGAGAGAAAGCATCATTTCTTTCTCTGTGTGTGTGTCAGGTGAAGTGAAACTGGTCACAGAGACTATTACACTACACCACAAGAGCCAACAGCTAAAGGTCTTGACCCTTGGGTCAGCTGTGAAGCCTTGTGTGTGGGACTGAAACAGCAACAGCATGCGAGAAGAAAAAAATCCCCTGGCCTCTCCGCTGGTCGCTGGCTGCCTGTGTGGCTTCCCCCTCGGTCTCGGCTTCCTTGTCAGCAGGGGAAGTGTGATGGTGCCAGGGTGGAGTAGTTTATGAGCTGGTCTCAACCAAATTCACCACATTCCCACCGGCTGAAGGCATGAGGACGTGACTCTGGCCATGCTGCAAGAACAGCCAGACCACAGGTCACGCGCAGTCGCTTGCACACACACACGAACACACACACACCCAAACAAACCCATACAGCCATTTCCTCATAACTTTGGCACT
Organism: Salmo salar; assembly: GCF_965601325.2. Taxonomy (NCBI): domain Eukaryota; kingdom Metazoa; phylum Chordata; class Actinopteri; order Salmoniformes; family Salmonidae; genus Salmo; species Salmo salar. The sequence goes on along the minus strand of NC_138310.1, from coordinate 64,808,521 downwards.
CTGGGTGACACAAATACATACATTAACGTAATGTAATGTATGTAATGTAATACATACATTAACTAATACCTTAAATGATTCTCTACATACCTCATATCAAACATGAACAATCCTTTATGTCAACATATTCAGCGCCAATGAGTGGAGCCATTAGATCAACAGCTACCTATCTCTCTGCCTCTGCCCACCAAACCCATTCCAACTGGTCTGGCTCAGTATCGGACACCGGCTCAATAGAGGACACCGGCTCATTAATAGGACCCTGGCTCAGTATCGGACACCGGCTCAATAGAGGACACTGGCTCAGTAGAGGACACTGGCTCATTAATAGGACACTGGCTCAGTATCGGACACCGGCTCAATAGAGGACACCGGCTCATTAATAGGACACTGGCTCAGTATCGGACACCGGCTCAATAGAGGACACCGGCTCATTAATAGGACACTGGCTCAGTAGAGGACACCGGCTCAATAGAGGACACTGGCTCAGTAGAGGACACTGGCTCATTAATAGGACACTGGCTCAGTATCGGACACCGGCTCAATAGAGGACACCGGCTCATTAATAGGACACTGGCTCAGTATCGGACACCGGCTCAATAGAGGACACCGGCTCATTAATAGGACACTGGCTCAGTATCGGACACCGGCTCAATAGAGGACACTGGCTCAGTAGAGGACACTGGCTCATTAATAGGACACCGGCTCAGTAGAGGACACTGGCTCAGTAGAGGACACTGGCTCAGTAGAGGACACCGGCTCAGTATCGGACACCGGCTCAATAGAGGACACCGGCTCATTAATAGGACACCGGCTCAGTAGAGGACACTGGCTCAGTAGAGGACACTGGCTCAGTAGAGGACACTGGCTTAGTAGAGGACACCGGCTCAGTATCGGACACCGGCTCAATAGAGGACACCGGCTCAGTAATAGGACACTGGCTCAGTAGAGGACACTGGCTCAGTAGAGGACACTGGCTCAGTAGAGGACACTGGCTCAGTAGAGGACACTGGCTTAGTAGAGGACACCGGCTCAGTATTGGACACCGGCTCAATAGAGGACACCGGCTCATTAATAGGACACCGGCTCAGTAGAGGACACTGGCTCAGTACAGGACACTGGCTCAGTAGAGGACACTGGCTCAGTAGAGGACACCAGCTCAGTAGAGGACACTGGCTCAGTAAAGGACACTGGGTGTGTATCCCAAATGACACACTATGCCTTATATAGTGCATTTCTTTCGACCAGAGCCCTATGGGTCTTGGGCAAAAGCAGCGCACTATAAATGTAATGGCCGATCATATATGGCTCACAGACAAGAGGTGCTTGTTTGAAAGCATAATATTTGTAAGAAGGAGACACATTTTTTAAGAAAATTGCTTTTCCAATGTGCTCCACGTGACCACACTGATCATCAATGACTGTACATGATGCCAAAAGTCACTTTTGTGATTCAAATAATTTCATGGTTTCCTAATTTCAATACTAGAGAAAATAGCAGAGCTTGAGAGACACCATAAAGAGATGCACTCCTATAAAGGGTGTGTTGGCATATCCTTCCAGTGAGGTTGTGAGGTTGACCAGAGCCAGACCAACACACCCAGGACTGGCGGTGTGGTGAGAGCTGTGCGGCAGCAGCCAACCAGCCAGCAAGCCAGCCAGTGGTGGTTTGGATCATAACACTAAATTATCTCCTATCACAGCCATATCTGATGTTCCCATAGCAATTATGCTATCTATCCACTATCTTAAAGAGAACTGTCACTAAAGGAATGTGCTACAATATGGATTCCATTTCAACAAGCGGGCAAATACAGTACAATGATTCACAGACAAAATGGGGATGTTTTTAACCCCCACAGAACATTTAGGCCCTGTTACATTTCATATTTGTCGCCAGTGTTAGAGCCAAATCATAAGACAGTGGTTAGTTGGTGCTGGGGGTGTTTGTCCCTTATGTGAGGATAGAACATTAGCATTTGAATCTGTAGAGCCCACATTATCAGGAAAGGTATTATGTTGTGTAGCAACAGCAGTCAGTCAATAGTGAAGTGTAAGGACAAATCCTGCCCTCCTCTCCATGTAGATCCAAGCTCCTGGCCTTAAGCTATCTGAGTCAAGCTAGAGATGACTCCTGGCTAGAGATGACTCCTGGTTGGATGCTTCTAGAGGAGAGGAAGAAGAAATCCTATTAATAATTAAAGCAAGCCAAGGTCAAGGAATCTTTTTGAATTAGTTTGCTTTGCGAGAATGTCAAAGTATATGATCCTACAGTGTAGACATTTCCTTCAGGCCTAGACTGACATCTAATGGTGAAATCAGTAAACCTCTCTTCAAAAAGAGGAATATGAGCCAAGGCATACACAAAGTACTGTTAAAAATAGCAATCTTTAACAAAGAAAAAACATTGATACAAAATGTTCTCCTAAATGAATGTAATACATCTGATAGGATGAAGTTGTCTAAAAGTGTGACTAGATCCTGAGTAGGTACAGCAGTCTATATCGGATGGTTGTCAAATAAAACCAGATGTACCACTGAGATCAATCCGATGTCGTTTTAAATATATATATATATATATATATATATATATATATATATATATATATATATATATATATTATTAACCCATACACCACACCCCCCTCTTCGGAGGTCATATATCTTCTTAGGTTTTTTTTTACAGATTTTCTGCTACTTAGACATACAGTGCCTTGCAAAAGTATTCATGGTGTTTTTCCTATTTTGTTGCATTACAACCTGTAATTTAAATAGATTTTTATTTTGATTTCATGTAATGGACTTACTCCAAATTGGTGAAGTGAAATTTTAAAAAAAACTGTTGAAAAAATTCAAAAAAAATAAAAAACTGAAAAGTGGTGCGTGTATATGTATTCACCCCCTTTGCTATGAAGCCCCTAAATAAGATCTGGTGCAACCAATTACCTTCAGAAGTCACATAATTAGTTAAATAAAGTCCCCCTGTGTGCAATCTAAGTGTCACATGATCTCAGTATATATACATTTGTTCTTAAAGGCCCCAGAGTCTGCAACACCACTAAGCAAGGAGACCAAGGTTAGGGACAAAGTTATGGAGAAGTACAGATCAGGGTTGAGTTATAAAAAAATAACCGAAACTTTTAACATCCCACGGAGCACCATTAAATACATTATTAAAAAATGGAAAGAATATGGCACCACAATAAACCTGCCAAGAGAGGGCCGCCCACCAAAACTCTCAGACCAGGCAAGGAGGGCATTAATCAGAGAGGAGAATCTGTCCATAGGACCACTTTAAGCTGTACAACTGCAGAGCTGGGCTTTACGGAAGAGTGGCCAGAAAAAAGCCAATACTTAAAGAACAAAATAAGAAAACACATTTTGCGTTCGCCAAAAGGCATGTGGGAGACTCTCCAAACATATGGAAGAAGGTACTCTGGTCAGATGAGACTAAAATTGAGCTGTTCGGCCATCAAGGAAAAAGCCATGTCTGACGCAAACCCAACACCTTGCATCACCCCGAGAACAACATCCCCACAGTGAAGCACGGTGGTGGCAGCAGCATCATGCTGTGGGAATGTTTTACATCGGCAGGGACTGGGAAACTGGTCAAAATTGAAAGAATGATGGATGGTGCTAAATACAGGGAAATTCTTGAGGGAAACCTGTTTCAGTCTTCCAGAGATTTGAGACTGGGACAGAGGTTCACCTTCCAGCAGGACAATGACCCTAAGTATACTGCTAAAGCAACACTCAAATGGTTTAAGAGGAAACATTTAAATGTCTTGGAATAACCTAGTCAAAGCCCAGACCTCAATCCAATTGAGAATCTGTGGTATGACTTAAAGATTGCTGTACACCAGCGGAACCCATCCAACTTGAAAGAGCTGAAGCAGTTTTGCCTTGAAGAATGAGCTAAAATCCCAGTGGCTAGATGTGCCGAGCTTATAGAGACATACCCCAAAAGGCTAGCAGCTGTAATTGCTGCAAAAGGTGTCTCTAAAAAGTATTGGCTTAGGGGGGGTGAATAGTTATGCACGCTCAAGTTTTTTTGTTTGTTTGTTTCATAAGAAAAAATATTTTGCATCTTCAAAGTGGTAGGCATGTTGTGTAAATCAAATGATACAAACCCCCCCAAAATCTATTTTAATTCCAGGTTGTAAGGCAACAAAATAGGAAAAATACCAAGGGGGTGAATACTTTCGCAAGCCGCTGTACATTTTACATACACATTTTGCATACATGGTACTTTTATATACAGAAATCACATGACAATAATACATTACCGAACATCAGCTCTTTAATCCCACCCCTCAGCCACTCTCAGCCCATCCCACCTATCACCATACAACACCCTCATTTGGTTTCCATGTGCCATATATTTTTAAATTGTGCTGTGATGTTTTACATACATGTTTTACATTTCTAATCGTATAGTATGCACAGATTGTGAGCTAAAAGATGAAAACCTTTCCTACGAGTATTATTATATTATTTATTGACTAACTACGGTTTTCCAAATCACCCAACACTGCTATTTGTAAGGTACATTTTAAGTGAATATTGTGATTTTTTTAACCATTCCTTTTACCTGTGACCAGCAACAAGCTACATTGGGGCAATACCAGAATAAATGATGTAGTAATTCTGTCTCTACAGAGCTGAGATTGTTGTATGCCCCATCAGATCAATCTGCAGTTAATAGTAATCGTAAGAACCCATCTATCCCAAAGATCAGGCCATTTAGACGTACATACCTACATACACACATACAGTACATACATACATACCTACCTACATATCGACATGCATACGTACCTACATACCTACAAGGCAACATACCTACATACACACATACAGTACATACATACATACCTACCTACATATTGACATGCATACATACCTACATACCGGCATACCTACAAGGCAACATACCTGCATACTTACATGCATACAGTACATACCTACATGCATACATACATACCTACATACATACAGTAGGTAGAGGTGTTAAAGAGAGAGAGATCGCAAAGCTTTATAAAAACCAGCACCTTTCTGTTTCTCTGTCAAGGTTAGCCAGGGAAGATAATACAATGATGTGTGAGCATGTGTTTGTGCATGTGGGGAAGGGAGAAGGGAGGGGGGTGACTCATCAAGATGAGTCATGTGCTGAGCTGGGTCACAGAGGTCCAGCTTATAGGAGAGGAGGAAGTGATGAGTGACAAAGGAACATTGGATGAGAATGGCCTGAATAGCTTACAAGGGTATAACATCTGGTGACCATATTATGCAGATCCAGGAGAAACTCATCAGGGATTCAGCAGCGAATCTAATTAAATTTCCTAACTCTAAGGCTTGTAATATTTGTTTCTTACCAGCAGGTGCTCCCATACATATCATTTGGTATTTCTGAGAGGAACCCAAAATGACTTCACCTCAGGAACTGAATCTGGGGACTGTGACAAGTGAAAGCAAAATGTCTGAGGCCACTTACATAACAGTTTTATAGAAAAATGTGTTTATGTTCTGAGGCGCTGTGTGTGTGGACAGTGATATTTATGGGTCGATGGAAACAATTAAATACATTTTCATCTAAGCATTTCATAAACACACCACACTCCTGCCTTTCACTCAGAGCTTTCAATCCCTCCACACTCTCTCCCTCCCATCTCTCTTTCCCCTGGAGAATAGGTGCAGATGAAAGGCTGACCTATTTCCTTGATGCCAGTGTTCTCACTTTCCATCTCCCTGATCTCTCCCTCTCCACCCTTTCTCCATCACACACTCCCTCCATCTCCCTGATCTCTCCCTCTCCAACCTCTCTCCATCACACACTCCCTCCATCTCCCTGATCTCTCCCTCTCCACCCTCTCTCCATCACACACTCCCTCCATCTCCCTGATCTCTCCCTCTCCACCCTCTCTCCATCACACACTCCCTCCATCTCCCTGATCTCTCCCTCTCCACCCTCTCTCCATCACACACTCCCTCCATCTCCCTGATCTCTCCCTCTCCACCCTCTCTCCATCACACACTCCCTCCATCTCCCTGATCTCTCCCTCTCCACCCTCTCTCATCACACACTCCCTCCATCTCCCTGCTCTCTCCCTCTCCACCCTCTCTCCATCACACACTCCCTCCATCTCCCTGATCTCTCCCTCTCCACCCTCTCTCCATCACACACTCCCTCCATCTCCCTGATCTCCCCCTCTCCACCCTCTCTCCATCACACACTCCCTCCATCTCCCTGATCTCTCCCTCTCCACCCTCTCTCCATCACACACTCCCTCCATCTCCCTGATCTCTCCCTCTCCACCCTCTCTCCATCCCACACTCCCTCCATCTCCCTGATCTCTCCCTCTCCACATCACACACTCCCTCCATCTCCCTGATCTCTCCCTCTCCACCCTCTCTCCATCACACACTCCCTCCATCTCCCTGATCTCTCCCTCTCCATCACACACTCCCTCCATCTTAAGCCATACACTCAGTCTCCCATCTTCTTGACAGGAATCACATCTGAAATATCAGATATACAGACAAGAGAAATTAGAAAATGTGATGAGACATTTTCTAATTATTGAAGATCAGAGAATATCGCTACATGGTTTTAAAACTATTAGTTGCTAGGCAATAATTTGTCATCAGCTGAGTCAGACTTGGCAACTACTTTCTCCAAATTTAACTTTGTCTCGTCATGAGTCAGTGGTAGGAAGGAGTCTATACCCTTAGCAAAGGTGTTTCTGTCTTACATGAATGACACTAATGACAAACACACCTACACAGTTTGTCATTGGTAACTGTCTATGCTGGCTATATGACTCAGTGACAGGAGTTAGCAACATGAAGGTACAGTACAGCAGCATTCTAATCTACCCCATGTGGCATACTGACGAGTAGTGGGCCAATGATGACTAGATACACTGACTATGGTGTTTCTCTCAACTCTCCTCACCTGTGCCAAGGAATGGGCAGTCAGTCAGTCACGTCTTGTAGATCATGGCTGCCTGATTTCTGGTGCTCCCGAGTGGGACAGCAGTCTAAGGCACTGCATCTCAGTGCTAGAGGCGTCACTACAGACCCTGGTTCGATTCCAGGCTGTATCACAACTGGCCGTGATTGGGAGTCCCATAGGGCGACGCACAATTGGCACAGCGTCGTCCAGGTTAGAGTTTGGCCGGGATAGGACGACATTGTAAATAAGAATTTGTTCTTAACTGACTTGCCTAGTTAAATAAAGGTACAAAAATAAAATAAGAAAAAGTGATCCTGCCTTGTTTATTAATTATCACCCACAAACAGTACAGTGGTGTTGCAGAGGAGGGAATAGGAGAAGAATGGAGAGGAGAGAGGAGCTGTGGGGAGGAGAGAAGCTGAGGAGTGGAGAGGGTGGCAAAGAGGAGAGGGAAGCTGTGGGGAGGAGAGAAGCTGAGGAGTGGAGAGGGTGGCAAAGAGGAGAGGGAAGCTGTGGGGAGGAGAGAAGCTGAGGAGTGGAGAGGGTGGCAGAGAGGAGAGAGGAGCTGTAAGGAAGAGAGAAGCTGAGGAGTGGAGAGGGTGGCAGAGAGGAGAGATGAGCTGTGAGGGGGAGAGAAATTGAGGAGTGGAGTGGCAGAGAGGAGAGGGAAGGAAAGGGAAAGAGAGGTTGGGGAAGGGAAGGAGAGGGGGTAGAAGAGAGGCACATAGGAGAGGGGAGGAGAGGATAAGGAGGAAGATGAGAGGAAATGAGAGGGGAGAGGGTAGGGCAGGAGAGGAAAGGAAAGGAGAGGTAGGCAGATAGGAGTTGAGGAGAGGAGAGGGAGAGAGGGAGGGAGGGAGGCATAGAGAAGCTGAGGAGAGGAGAGGAGAGGGAGGCAGATAGGAGCTAAAGAGAGGGAGGCAGAGGAGCTGAAGAGAGGAGAGGGAGGCAAAGAAGAGCTGAGGAGAGGAGAGGGAGATAGAGAGGAGAGGGAGACAGAGAGGAGCTGAGGAGAAGGAGAGAGAGGAGCTGAGGAGAGGGAGACAGAGAGGAGCTGAGGAGAGGAAAGGGAGACAGAGAGCAGAGGGAGGCAGAGAGGGGCTGAGGAGAAGGAGACAGAGAGGAGAGGGAGGCAGAGAAGAGCTGAGGAGAGGAGAAGGAGACAGAGAGGAGAGGGAGGCAGAGAGGAGCTGAGGAGAGGAGAAGGAGACAGAGAGGAGAGGGAGGCAGAGAGGAGCTGAGGAGAGGAGAAGGAGACAGAGAGGAGAGGGAGGCAGAGAGGAGCTGAGGAGAGGAGAAGGAGACAGAGAGGAGAGGGAGGCAGAGAGGAGCTGAGGAGAGGAGAAGGAGACAGAGAGGAGAGGGAGGCAGAGAGGAGCTGAGGAGAGGAGAAGGAGACAGAGAGGAGAGGGAGGCTGAGAAGAGCTGAGGAGAGGAGAAAGAGACAGAGAGGAGCTAAGTAGAGGAGGTTATAAATTAATAGTTTATAATTTCTCTCATTAGTATCGATGGTACAGTACAAACAACAACATACAGATGCACATAAACATCCATAACATCACCCCTGCCCAGACCCACCTGCTCACACCCCCATCTCCATCACCTGGCTGCGCACGACTCCAACACCATCATTAAGTTTGCTGACGACACAACGTTGGTTAGCCTGATCACCGATGTCGATGAGACAGCCTATAAGGAGGAGGTCAGTGACCTGGCAGTGTGGTGCCAGGATAACAACCTCTCCCTTAACGTCAGCAAGGCAATGGAGCTGATCGTGGACCACAGGAAACGGAGGGCCGATCATGCCCTCCATCCACATCAACGGGCTGTAGTGGAGCTACAAGTTCCTCGGTGTCCACATCATTAAAGAACGATCGTGGTAAACACACACCAACACAGTCGTGAAGAGAGCATGACAATGCCTCTTCCCCCTCAGGAGGCTGAAAAGATTTGCCATGGGCCCTCAGATCCTCATAAAGTTCTACAGCTGCACCATTGAGAGCATCCTGACTGGCTGCATCCAACAGCAAGGCACTACAGAGGGTAGTGCGTACGACCCAGTACATCACTGGGGCCGAGCTCCCTGCCATCCAGGACCTCTATATCAGGCAATGTCAGAGGAAGGTCCGAAAAAGACTCCAGCCACCCAAGTCATAGACTGTTCTTTCTGCTACTGCATGACAAGCGGAACCGGTGCACCAAGTCTGGAACCATCAGGAACAGCGTCTATCACCAAGTCATAAGACTGCTAAATAGTTAACCAAACCCGAAATATCTGCATTATTGGGAAGGGCCCGTAAGTAAGCATTTCACTGTTAGTCTACACCTGTTGTTTACCAAGCATGACAAATAAAATAAAACATCTACTCATTGATACAGTATATATCTTGGCTTTCTTTTGTTGTGCTGCTCTGCAGATAGAGGGGAACAATTGTCAATGTAATGCTTCAGTGCAGGTAAAGTTATATATATATATATATATATATATATATATATATATATATTATATATATATATATATATATATATATATATATATATATATTTTACTTTTACTCCCTTTTCTCCCCAATTGGTAGGTACAGTCTTGTCTCATTGCTGCAACTCCCGTACGGACTCCTGAGAGGCGAAGGTCGAGAGCCGTGTGTCCTCCGATACACAGCTTCTTCTCGGGAGGCCCCCAATGCAGGTAAAGCTATAGCTCCAGAGATTAGATGTGTATGTGCGTATGTGTGTGTGTCTGAGTGTGTCACCATGAGAGTAGGGGCTACAGCATGGGTGTGTGCCAGAGAAAGAGGGAGAGAGAGAGAAATAAAGTGAGAGAAAGAGAGACAGAGAGAGAGAAATAAAAAAGAGAGAGAGAGAGAGGCAGAGAGAGAGGCAGAGAGAGAGCAAGAGAGAGAGAGAGAGGCAGAGAGAGAGGTAGAGAGAGAGGTAGAGAGAGAGACAGAGAGAGAGATAGAGAGACAGAGAGAGAGAGATGGGAGGAGGAGAGGCAATGCAGAATACTGATGTGTTCTGTTCTGTGAGAGTGAGGGGATGGGAGGTGGTGATGAGGGGAGCTGGGGCAGCAGGAGCTCTGCTGGTGAATGCTGAGCCCTGTGGGGTCTCCCCCACTGCAGATGATGTGCATGTAACCAGCAGCAGGGAGGAATGAACAGAGCCATGCTGGGGGGAGAGAGAAAGAGAAGAAAAAGATGCACAAGTGATGCGGAAAGAAAATGACACGGGATGGGGTGGGTGCTCAATACGTACAGAAAGAACCCCAGAACATCAAAGTGGCTTTACCAATCCTTGCCTCTCTCTCTCTCTGAAAGATAGATGTGATTGGTGCTGCATTGGCGAACATTATGTTGTAGGGAAGGATGTGGTAAAGGTACAACCTGCAGTAATAGAAAAGGGGGAGAGATATATGATGCTGAAGATCACACAGAAAGATAGGAGAAGAGGACCTAAGGGTTAGCAGGGAGGAAAAAGCAGGCCCGGTGACGTATTTCCTTTATACTTCATTCATAATGCCCCTAAGAGTGAGCATGTGCATGTAGGTATGAGTAAGAGAACTGACCAGCACTACCTTTGATATGGCATGACTTTATTAATGAAGGCCTCATTAGTTTGTACAACTCATCTACAACATCTTAGGTTTCTCTTTGAAATAGCTAGAACTGTAGTCTTAGGAGGGATGTGCTATACCATCTATTGAGAACGGGGGAAGAGGGGTTAACCATTAAGGTGTCTCTAGTATAGGAAATGAACAATTCCACTCGGGTGGAGAGAGATGGTAAAAGAGGGACAGAATAGAGAGATTGAGAGGAGAGATGAAAGTGATGGTGTGAATAAAGAGGACAAATGAAAGGATGTCTATCCACCATGTCAGAGCTGACTAAGCAATACTACTACACACTGGCCCTGTTCAATTAACGGGTAGGTTAACTACATTTCCCCGGAAGTTTACACATTTTCTAACAAAAAACGCACAATTAGATTAATGTACTTACAGTGTACAATGTTAAAAAACCTTCAGTGGAAGTTCTTGTCACGCCCTGATCTGTTTCACCTGTCCTTGTGCTTGTCTCCACCCCCTCCAGGTGTCGCCCATCTTCCCCATTATCCCCTGGGTATTTATACCTGTGTTTTCTGTCTGTCTGTGCCAGTTCGTCTTGTTTGTTCAAGCCTACCAGCGTTTTGTGTCTCGGCCCCTGCTTTTTCCAGTCTCTTTTTTCTCGTCCTCCTGGTTTTGACCCCTGCCTGTCCTGATCCTGTACCCGCCTGCCTGACCACTCTGCCTGTCCCTGACCCTGAGCCTGCCGTCCTGTGGCCTCTACTCTGGATTATCGACCCCTGCCTGACCACTCTGCCTGTCCCTGACCCTGAGCCTGCCGTCCTGTGGCCTCTACTCTGGATTATCGACCCCTGCCTGACCTGATCCTGAGCCTGCCATCCTGTGGCCTCTACTCTGGATTATCAACTCCTGCCTGACCCTGTCCCTGACCCTGAGCCTGCCGTCCTGTGGCGTCTACTGGATTATCGACCCCTGCCTGCCTTGATTATTATCATTGCCCCTGTGGTTACAATAAACATTGTTACTTCACACAGTCTGCACCTGGGTCTTACCTTGATTCCTGATAGTGGAGGAGAGGTCCGGGGAAATTTCCAAGCCCACAGGAAGACGTCCCGGGGCAGGCAAAGCTGACGTCAGGCAATGAGTGTGGCAGGACGGGCTCCAGCCCACGATGGCACCAGTAGCCCAGTCAATGGAGGGATTGTGTCGCTGGAGCCAAGAGAATCCCAATACCACGGGAACCTGCGGAGACTCAACCAGCAGGAATTGGATCGTCTCGCTGTGGTTCCCCGACACTCGTAGGTTGACGGGGGTGGTCTGGTGGGTGACCCATCCTATACAGCACCCGTCCAGCACTCTAACATCCTTGGTAATGGAGAGGAGTTGATTGGGGATGCCCAGCTCGGACGCCAGGGTAACGTCCATGAGAATCACATCGGCCCCCGAGTCGATGAGTACCTGGAGAGACTTGGACTGGTCGCCCCACAGCAGGGTGGAATGGAGAGGGGGGCGAGTAAGGGGAGAAGAACAATTATCTATAAGACCCACCAGTGTACTCACTCCAACGAATGAGCTAGCACTCTTGAAGGGACAGGTAGACACAAAATGACCGGCAGTACCGCAATACAGACAACTCTGGGTCTGAAGTCTGCGTACTCGTTCGGCTGGAGACAGCCCAGCCCTGCCGAACTGCATCGGCTCGGGAAGAGGTGAATCGGCATTCTCCGGAGGCTCTTGGAGGGACTCGGTAAGCTCGTTTCCTCTCTGGGACGTAGACACCGGGGACTTCATCAGATGCCAGGTCGGATCCTTGAGTGAGCGATTGGGACCGCAATCAGACCTCTTCTCCCTCCTACGTTCCCGTAGCCGACCATCAATCCGGATGGTTAAAGCGATGAGCGAGTCGAGATCCTTCGGTAGTTCCCGGGCTGCCAGCTCATCCTTTATTTCCTCCGATAATCCGTGCAGGAACTTGTCAAACAGCGCTTCCGGGTTCCAGGTACCCTCCTCTGCTAGCGTGCGGAACTCTATCGCATAGTCTGCCACACTGAGGGTGTCCTGCCGAAGCAACTTCTCAGCAGCCTCTATCCCGGACACTGGGGCATCACTTTTCTCACCTCCGCCACGAATACCTCCAGACTGAGGCAGACCGCGGATTGTTCCTCCCACACTACCATGGCCCAGGCGAGTGCCCTCCCGGACATCAGTGTAATAATGTACGCTATCTTTGAGAGGTCCGAGGGGAACAAAGAAGGCTGCAGCTCGAAAACGAGGGAGCACTGGGAGAGAAAGGCCCGGCAGGTTCCGGAATCTCCATCGTGGCGCTCCAGGAGAGGTAAGCGGGGTTCCCGGGAAACGGGGTGATGGCGCTGCTACCAGCCGGGTTACAGAGGGAGTGGGAGGTTACCGTAGTGGTAGGCTGCCTAGTAGGCAACCCACGGATTCGCTCCCGCAATGCTTCCAAGGCTAGGTCGTGATGTTCGGCCACGGCCTAGAACCCTTTCATCAGACCGCGAAGCATCACCTCATGCCTACCATTGGTGGCTCCTTGGGAGGAGATGGCGTTGCGGAGCTGGTCCAGTATGTCTTGAACAAACAAGACAAACTGGCACAGACAGACAGAAAACACAGGTATAAGTACCCAGGGGATAATGGGGAAGATGGCGACACCTGGATGGGTGGAGACAAGCACAAGGACAGGTGAAACAGATCAGGGCGTGACAGTTCTGACTAAAACCGTCAGAAAGCACTTTGATTAAATATCGATCACATTGTTCTGGAATACAAAGCAGAATCATAGCTTCTTTACAGTTCTACAGCTTCCCAGAGGTGGCTCTAGATATTAGATGGCCTTATATGATCTCTGCAGGGCTGAAGAGAGAAGAGGAGAAGAGGGGGTAAACTTTACATATCATTTCTTTAACCACTGACCAGTGCTTTCAAGCCCTTAACTTTACTTATCTAACATCCTTTGTCGCTTTTAGAAGACGTGTATTTTGTGCCCCTCTCTATCCCCTGGGCTTTTACTCCCTCCCTGTGTCGCTTCCTACCTTCATTACTAATGAATCATCGTTCTCTTCCTCCATCCTCTCCCCTCAGACACTGCAGACTTTCTCACTAAAACTCATTACAGACACATCAGCAGCCAACCAGAGGAAGAAAACACAAATTAGCCTAGATACGTAGAAAGAGTGGTAGAGAAAGTGATTGATAGAGAGAGGAATAGACCTAGGGAGGGAGAGAGAGTAGTGTCAATACCAATTGAAGAATACAATACAAACTTGGCAGTCTGGTTGACAGCATTATGAATAAATGAATAACAAGAACAATACATGTGTCAAATCACATGCACAAGTAATGACAAGATTCTTTACAAAATATAGTTTCCGACAAGATCACAAATTCAAAATGCTGGAGTATAGAGCCAAATGTACAATTTAAGCATCACTGTCCAAATACATACGTAAGGGAGGGTAGACAGTATGCAGATCTATTTGAATTGTAAATCTCTGTGTGTTTGCTTTTTATAAGTGCCCTGCCCTTTGTGAGTTTCCGAGGGCTGGTCTGTCGGTAAATTGCATTTCTTAAACACATTTGCCAATGTTTGACATACAATGCTGTATTGGTTAACTGAGGCTATATTTGCAACTGACCAAATCAAGTTAGATATTTACTTTAAGATATTTATTCTGGCTTCATAACAAGTAGGCTACCAGCATCACAAATGGGTAAAAGCCAGAGGGATTATCAAGGATCCCACATGTGGGATATCTCTTCTGAGTAATCCATTATTTCTCTGAGCTGTGATCTACAGAGGAGAACAGGACTGTGTCCTAAATAGCACCCTATTCCCTACACAGTGCACTACTTTTGAACAGATCCCTATGAGTCCTGATCAAAAGTTGTGCGCTATATAGGAAATAGGGTTCAATTTGGGATGCATCAATGGTTTCTGAGAGCTGTGATGAGAATAGGAGATGTTTTATCCCTCTAGTGAGTGTCTGGTGATAGGAGAGGATGGTGCTAGTTAGATCTACGCCTCAGGTTACAGACACTGTTCATTATCACATAGTCACCTTACCCATCAGGGGTACATGTAACATCCATGACGGTTGAATAGCCTGGATTAAAAAACATTCAATGGGAATCCAATGAGGATTGGTTTATGTTAAAATGACCTAGAAAACAATGTTCATACTCTTTATTGTTACTTCTTCATACAGACACTCCCACTTATTAATGTTATGCTTCAGTTGTTGTTACAATAACACAGCATTGATGCTTGTTAGATATTTGAACTGTAAATGAAAAATTATGACTTCCTAAATATCACCGGATTTTGTGTCTAATTAATTACGGCTTGCTGACAAAACAACAACACTACCTCATAGCATAGGCGAAAATGCCACGGGAGATGGGGGGACATGTCAAGCAGAAATGGGATGTGCCTTTGGTTGTTCATCGATGTGTCATTCTGGTCATGTGCACCGCGACCGATGTAGCTAGGTCGTTAGCTAAGCTAGCCACTTGTAGCTAGCCAGTAACTCTTCCAGTATGTGTTGACGTTATTTCACAGGATTTGTTTTTGGACGGAAGCTGTAGAGCCAAATATCTAATTCATCAATTTTTTTAAAGCATTAACTTACCTGGTATGATGGTGTATTGATCAGTTATACAGTTTAAAGCCATAATTTTTGCGTTTTTGCCCAAAGTCGACCT
Source organism: Salmo salar (assembly GCF_965601325.2). Lineage (NCBI taxonomy): Eukaryota > Metazoa > Chordata > Actinopteri > Salmoniformes > Salmonidae > Salmo > Salmo salar. The sequence continues at coordinate 64,793,285 of NC_138310.1, read as the reverse complement.
TTAAAGTAACTGTCCAATGTTTCCAGATTTCTATTAAATATGACCTATAATTATTGTATTTTTTTAAATGGTAATGAAGTATGTTAAAAAGCAGCTTTTCTATGTTGGAATGGTGTAGGTGTAACCCAACAACAGAATGCTGTGGGTCAGTGACGATTTTAGCATGTAAATCTTGGTGGGGCAAAATAATAAATAAGTGGGATGCATGCCAGCAATGCCACTACACAACACAACACAGCACTAAACAATACATTATTTGCACTATAACGATGACAAACAGTTCCCATAAACTGTTAGGGCCTACATACAGCTGTCCCAACAGCAGAGTTCCAACAGCAGTCCTAACACCTTACCACTGCTACACCTGTCTATCAGCAAAGCCTTGTCTGGCAGCGAAACAGTTCATTCAGTCTCATTTACTGCCTTTTAAAAAAACATAGCTGATATGGCTAACTTGCTTAAACAAATGTGGTATCTACTGACAATTGAGATGTACAAACTATGACATAAGGGGACGACAAGCAAATAAGAGGCAATCTGTAATTTAGATTTAGACAATGCACGAGCTTGGACGGACAATATAACTATTTGTTTAGCACTTTTGAAATGTACAGCGACAGAACAATTTAGAACATGGGCCGTTCTTAGTGTTCTCCCTGTACATCAAGTTAGAACCGTAGGATAAATAAAGGTGGCATATCAGCAGACAATGAAAGCTCTTACAATACGTGATGATTACATTTCTCTAAAACAGGTTATAGGCTACAGTAGAACAGTAAGCAAAATTAAGAGGGGTAAGTAGACCAAATTATTAGGGTGAGGCACATGGGCTACTAACGTCTTACTACATTGTACATATCTACCTGGCATATTACATCATTTATAAAACAGCATACTGTCACAGGCGTGGAAAGGATTAAACCAAGGCGCAGCGTGTATAGTGCTCATCTCTGGATTTTAATGGATGCACCTCAACAACAAAATAATAAACGCTCAACAGTTCCGTCAGGTACAATCACTAAACGGAAAATAAACACCCACAAAACCCAAAGAAAAACAGGCTGCCTAAGTATGGCTTCCAATCAGAGACAACGAAAGACACCTGCCTCTGATTGGAAACCATACTCGGCCACACAAGGAAAATGAAACATAGAAACAGAAAACTAGAACAAATTCCCCTAGAAACAAACCAACCCCAAAACACACAAAACAACCCCCCTGCCACGCCCTGACCATACTACTATGGCAAAAGGACCCTTCTCACTGGTCAGGATGTGACAGTACCCCCCGCCCCGAAGGTGCAGACCCTGACTGCACCCCAAATAAAAAACCCACAAAAACAATCCCAAACCTAAAGGGAGGGAAGGGAGGGTGGCCACCGTCTATGACGGTATCTGTGCTACACCCAACCCTTCCGCCAATCCTCCAGCTACGGAGGTGGCTCTGGTTCTGGGCGTAGCCCCTGTTCTGCGCTGCCGACCACCGCCGGAGGCTCTGGGCTGCAGTCCGTTACCGAAGGCCCCGGGCTGAGAGGCCGTCGCTGGAGGCCCCGGGCTGAGAGGCCGTCGCTGGAGGCCCCGGGCTGAGAGGCCATCGCTGGAGGCCCCGGGCTGAGAGGCCATCGCTGGAGGCCTCGGGCTGAGGGGTGTCGCTGGAGGCCCCGGGCTGAGGGGCGTCGCCGGAGGCCCCGGGCTGAGGGGCGTCACCGGAGGACCCGGGCTGAGGGGCGTTGCCGGAGGCTCCGGGCTGAGGGGCGTCACCGGAGGACCCGGGCTGAGGGGCGTCGCCGTAGGTTCCGTGCCTTGGATCAGCACTGGAGGCTTTGTGCCATGGATCATCCCTGGAGGCTTCCTACGGGGAGCTGGAACCGGTCTCACCAGACTGGGGAGAGGCACAGGAGACTGGGTGAGCAGAGCAGGCACAGGGCACACTGGGCCGTGGAGGCGCACCGGAGGTCTGGAGCTCAGGGCTGGCACACCCCGTCCTGGCTGGATGGTCACTGTAGCCCGGCACGGGTGGAGCGCTGGCACAGGGCGAACTGGGCTGTGCTGGGGAATGAGGGCTGCCGTGCGTAGAGCAGGCGCAGGATAAACTGGGCTGAGGAGACGCACTGGCGGGCAGATGCGTTGAGCCGGCGCACTTCTTCCTGGCTGCCGGCCAACTCTCGCCTGGCAACGCTGCGGAGCCCGTACCGACCGCAACGGACTGTGCGTGCGGATGGGCGAGATAGTGCGCATTACCACGTAATGCATTTCTCGCCCCTCTGCACGCCCGCTCCGCAGTGCCCTCTCCGCCAGCACCATTTCCCGGAATCTCGCGTCGAACTCAGCGCTTGACTCCTTTATTGGCTCCGGTTTGCTCCACGGCTCTCTCCTGTACGCCCAGGAAGTTAGGTCAGGGCTCCCCCTGACCTAGCCAAACTACCCGTATGCCCCCCAAAAATGTTTTGGGGGGGGCTGCTTCTCAGCCTCCTCTTGCCGTTCCAGCCATTCCTCCCAGTAACGCCGTTCCGCCGTCGCTGCCTCTATCTCCTCCGGCGGGCAGTGATACTCTTCCGGCCTTGTCCACGGTCCGGCCCCATCCAGGATTTCCTCCCAGGTCCACGACTCGACGTACCTCCTCCCATGCTGCTTGGTCTTCTTATGGTGGGTGTTTCTGTCACAGGCGTGGAAAGGATTAGACCAAGGCGCAGCGTGTATAGTGCTCATCTCTGGATTTTAATGGATGCACTTCAACAACAAAATAATAAACGCTCAACAGTTCCGTCAGGTACAATCACTAAACGGAAAATAAACACCCACAAAACCCAAAGAAAACAAGCTGCCTAAGTATGGCTTCCAATCAGAGACATGAAAGACACCTGCCTCTGATTGGAAACCATACTCGGCCACACAAGGAAAATGAAACATAGAAACAGAAAACTAGAACAAATTCCCCTAGAAACAAACCAACCCCAAAACACACAAAACAACCCCCCTGCCACGCCCTGACCATACTACTATGGCAAAATGACGGGTCGCCACTGGTGTGGGTGTATACTGGTCAAAATAAACATTAATGTCAGTAGACCACGGATTGGCCAGCTCATACTCCTTCCACTTATACTGTTTTTAAAATACCCCTCTATATACCCCTCAAAATACCCCACAAGTGAGGCATAATAAGGCATGTCAAACTATGTAGAATAGCAGGGAAAAAATCTTTTAAATCTAAAAATATATATATGGGGAGGAGTCCCGACCCATTGTCTCCCCCAATATCTACACCACAATTTCTCCCTTGTCTCATGGTGTTCATCATTGCCTTTCAAAAAGTGCAAATGAAGGTCCTTACTACTTCTCCCTTCATCCCTTTCTCCCTCCTCTTCCCCTAACGGAACCCTAAAGCGTCCTCCTGTTGACTACATTTCCTCAGTGACGTAGGAGTCCACATACATAATCCATGTAGGTGATGCTTTTCGATGAATGAGTGCCCCCTCCCATCCCCATCACTAGTACTATGGCTTGTCTATAAAAACAGAACGCTGGGAGAGCCCACTGAATTTCACGGGTAGGCTACCCATGATGTGAAGGGGCAATGTATGTGGATAAAACAGAGAAGCTGTCACCTATTACAGATGATCTGATCTTCTGATGTTCAGAATGATGATGCCATACCTATGTTTTTATCTAATGCACTTACATTTCAAATGGTAAGCTACGATCATAAAGAGAAGCCTCGTTTTCAGTAGAATGGGCTCGGTTTCTACACAAGATGGGTAAGTGGTTTATTATTTTTCAGTGTTTATTGTTTGACAAACTTTTAACTGTGACAGTAAATATACAATATTATGCAACCACGTGTTAAACAACAACAAAAAATGTAAATAATTCATGCGTGTTTAAATCAAGAAGACTGTAATTTACAAGCAAAAAGTACTTTATTTCTTCATCCGAGCGTTGTCGTAAAACTACGGTAGATATAGAGAAAGTCAACGTTACTGCAGTGTGAGTCACTTTGGCACACATGTGCAGTGACAGTTGATAAAAAGATGCGAATGTCCTGCGTGTACGCTGACTGCATGTTAACCAGCCAGCCAGCAGACCGACCGCAGATTGCAAATCAAACACCAGTTGATGAGTTTTTTATGTTTGGGCACCACCGAGTTAAGGCTATCTGTTTGAAAGCCTGCCATCCATTCCCAATATTCAGAGTAGGCTACCACTTCGGTCTTGTTAAAAAGGTAAAGTAGGCTAAACAGGAGAATGAATATTTCTATCAAAATTGCTATTGATCAACAGGCCAATCATGGAAAACTGTAGCCAATACAGTAGATGCAAACTACTAGGCTATTTTACATATCAACACGATATAATCACATCAGAATATCACTGAGTGCATCATCCTATGTCATTATACCCGTCTATCACTTCTTCATCTCTTCGCCAGCAATTTTTTTTCATGTTGAAATGGTATCGTGACGCGTTCTGGGGTGAAGTCAATTCTGCGTCATTCCTGCGTACACGGAGACAACTTCCAATCACCCATCAGAAGACTTTAAAGAGACAGCACGAGGCGTGAATAGGTTCCTCAACAGGAGTGCGAGCTCAACTCACCCTGCTCAGCTTGAGCAGAGCGAGGGAGATGAGGGAGGGAAGTGAGAGGGAGCGCCAGCGCCTAGGGTGTCCTTTGAAATCTCCTCGAGGAGGTACTGTAACTCCTGTAGAACTGCACGGAATGACTTTGGGTCGAAAAACTATTCTCTCTGCAGTTTATAGTCTTCTCCTCGTTGCTAGATTCTATCCACACAGGGTACGAATGATATGACATTGTAGGCTACTCAGAAGAGCAAAGTCCCTGTCTCTGCTCCACTGAAAATGCGATTTGATCGTAGCTGTCCATGGTGCTGAAATTATTTACCTAGCCTCTTGCTACTAAAACATTCAATGTCATTCATTGTCTTCCAGAGAAAGAAACGAGTCTGCCCTGTAAGGAAAATAAAAAATAGGTAACCTACTAGAGTGAACCATTTGTACGTGGTGCTGAAAGACTGGTAGTCACTTGCCACAGTGTCTTGAAACAAGAGGTGGTAAACCTTGAACCTGACTCCTGAATATTGATATAGGAAATATAGGCTAATAAGACAATAAGCAGGCTAATTAATTATTGAAAAATAACAATTAGACTCAGACTCTTAGACAACAGACGCATGCTGGTGTCCTACTGTTCCCGTTCTTATTTGGCCATGTATCACTTCCGTCTGATCGTTGAGAGTCTTAGCTTTTGATTAGAAAATCGATTTGGCCAGCGGTGACTGTCAATATGCCCAATTAGGAAGAAACGTGCAAAGCTATCGAAAAGAAAGTGAGCATTAATGGAGGTACTTACAGTTGATCATTTATGGAGGTGTTTACGGTTCTCGTAACAAAAACTTGGCCGGTTGTTCTCTGTCAATGGGAGAATCTCAATTGTAGACTCCTCGCGTCCTCGCTCCTCGCCTCCTTCTCAAAACCCATTGGAGCAAAAGGTCAGAGGGGCGGGGTCTATGGCTTTCTCATACGTTGGGTTTTGAAAAGGCGGCGAGGAGTATCCAATTGATATTCTCCCAGACTGACACTGGGAGAAACTCAATTGCATACTCCTCGAGTAGGCATAAATTAGCACCTTGGACAGCGACACAAAATATCTCTAAAGTCGCCGAAAACTCAGACTTTTGTTCATTTATGGTGTGGGAAATGTAAGGTTATAGCTTTGAGTTTATTTATCTCGTATCTTCTTATATAAACCTTTATTGCAAATTCAGTAAAAAAAACCCAAATACAATAAATACCAATGAACTTTCAAACCATTGAGTCTAAAAAGATAATACAAGATAATGTGGGCATCTTGGTCATTAGTGGTTCACTACTATGCTGTCACATAACACATTCTCTAGGTCAGACAGAACAGGAGCTCTGGCCAGAGGCTCAGACAGAACAGGAGCTCTGGCCAGAGGCTCAGACAGAACAGGAGCTCTGGCCAGAGGCTCAGACAGAACAGGAGCTCTGGCCAGAGGCTCAGACAGAACAGGAGCTCTGGCCAGAGTTGGGCAAGACAACTCCATCAGCACCACTTAAACGCTTGAAGCTGTATCACAGCCTATGGGCATAAGTGTCAAGGCCAGAGCCAGTGCACTTACACATCTCGGTTGTTGACTTGACGTCAGTATGACAGTGTTACTAAATAGAAAGCTTGCAGAACCCCACCGATCCCCCCTCTGTCCCACCATCCGTCTATATCCTTCAGCTGGCTGAGCCACTCTAGTTAATCTGCATGGCAATCAATACTCAAATCACTCCGGGACAAATAGTCCATATCTGCATACCAAACGGCACCCTGTATAGTGCACTACTTTTGAAAGTAGCGCACTACAGTATGTAAGAAATATGGTGCCCCCTGGGACGCAGGCCATGTCTGTAATCATGGACTATAGCTAATGTTGATCCCTAGGCTACAGTGGCCCATCGGCCCCCGGTCACAGCTCTCTCATGTCATATGAGAGAGTCACACACTGATTGTGTGTGACTAATGACGTAGAATGGACCACAACCATCTCTCATCTCTATGAAGTATAAAACTGATATGCATCAACCTGTGTATTAATTCAATTGCACAAAAGAAGAATGTCCGCTGGTTCTTGTAATCTGATGCCTCCAATAGGTCTTGTCAGTGTTATAACAAAACATTCCCCCACTCCTCCCCCAACGCGTTTATGTTTTTGTTCCTATACATTGTGATATTCCAGATGTAGAAATGCAATGTGACTACCACTACAGTCAGTGCATCAATACCTTGGCTCTAGACTGCTTACTGCTTAAAACTCAGTGAAACTACAGTAACAGTCTACAGTCATGGCTACTGATGTCTGGCAAATCTCTACCACGTCCACCCCACCCCCTCCCCGGCCCATTCAGATGTCTTCATGTGTATCCTTTGTGGATTGAGTGTCAAAAGACAGAGAGCTAACATGTGTAGGAAGATACCGTGTGAAGGTTCTACTGCAAAGCCCCATTCTACAGTCTGTGGGGTCCCTCCACACACCAACAAGCCAATCCTCATTCACCATGTGTTCCACAGCAAATCTCCTTCTTCCACTGTTTCCATGGTGACCGTGGCATTAGATTGTTACTGTAGAAACAGCACCACTGGTAACAGTCTACAGCCATGGTCGCTAGGGGACAAACCTGCATCACATTGACAAGGGTGTGTAAGGAAGGCTGTGTGACGAGTTCCTCAGAGAAAGACTGGAGACGTCTAAACACCTGAAGTGACCTTTGACCTTATGGGTATATTCTTTGAGATTACGAGGTTGTGATGAGGGCACAGTGTTTGTTACCAGCACTTTGGTGCAAGGACTGACTAGGGTAACAAGTCTGTTTAGAATATTGAGATTTGCTAATGGAGCAACCAAGAAATGTAGAGATATACCTTTAGACAAATAGATGGCTCTGTTCAGGACAAGCCTGACATTTCAGCAGTTAGACAGTGCAGAAAGAGCCCAGCCCATTTGCAGTAGCATAATACAGGACATTGATCCCCCAGGCCTGTGAAAGAGAACAACGTGAACTTGATGACTTATGCATGACGATGGTGGTGTTATCTGCATGCTGATGTTTTCTGCCTATTGAGATATTACCCTTAATCATTCAAGAATCCGTCACAAATACATATTAAACACATATCCTTGAGTGGGGATGAGATAGGTCCCATGAGCTGATATGAAGGAGATTCCTGTAGTTAGTGAGAATTTATCATCAGAGCACAGCCATAGGTTAGGTACAGACCTATAGGCTAAAGATGAAAGACAGAGTGAAGCACAGGGAATGCACTGAACTCTAACATGTCATTTATTTTTCACCAGCCCACATAAGCCCCAATAGGAACAGACAGAGCTGTAGAATACAGATCGCTTCAAGAGCTACATTCAGGTCATCATGAGCGTATTGAAGTATGCTTTTCTTTTGCCCATAGATCATTTTCTGACTTCTTTCTTTATAGGTCATCACTTTTCTGCTGCACAGGTGGCTCTATCAGTTCTTCTATTTCCTACTTTCTCTGGTTGTCTGCCTTTTTTTTTTTACCTAAAAGCAACACAGTTTAATATAAATAAATGTTATGCATGTATTCAATTAGCATTTTCTAAAATGATGAACATGCATTTTGTCTTTGTCTCTTTTTTTTACTCCTGTTGACTTCTGTCTGCTTTGGAGTAATGTCATATACAGGTAACTGCCAAAATAACGGAAACACTTGAGGAAATGAGTGATGCAAGGTATATGCCCCCATAGGGTGACATTGCCCCCTCCGCAGGCATGAGTGGTCACTGAATGGTTTGAAGAGCATGAAAACGATGTAAACCATATGTCATGGCCGTCTCAGTCACCAGATCTCAACCCAATTGAACACGTATGAGAGATTCTAGAGCGGCGCCTGAGACAGCGTTTTCCACCACCATCAACAAAACACCAAATTATGGAATTTCTCATGGAAGAAGGGTGTTGCATCCCTCCAATAGAGTTCCAGACACTTGTAGAATCTATGCCAAGGTGCATTGAAGCTGTTCTGGCCCATGGTGGCCAACGCCCTATTAAGACACTTTATGGTTATGTTTCCTTAATTTTGGCAGTTACCTGTATATAAAGCATCTCAGAGTAGGAGTAGTGATCTAGGATCAGGTCCCCCCTTATTCATTGTGATCTAAAAGGCAAAACTGATCTTAAATCAGCACTTCTACTCTGAGACGCTTGATACATAGGGCCCTTGATAGGATCTGCATTACGTACGCCTGTAGATGTGGGTTGAACGTCCTCCCAAGGCTGCTAGGCAGAGTGCATTCCTCATCAGTGAGAGTGGCCGTACTCCCTGGACTGTAAGAGGCTACATGCTGATGCACAACTTTGACAGCACATAAACTCTTACTGTTCAGAGAGGAGGGCTCAGACTGGTGCTGGAACAGACAGACAGGAACCAGGGGTTTGATGAGTACCAATTCGTTCTACACATACACTATATATGTACAAAAGTATGTGGACACCCCTTCAAATTTGTGGATTCGGTTATTTCAGTCACACCAGTTGTGTACAGATGTATAAAATCGAGCACACCGCCATGCAATCTCCATAGACAAACATCGGCAGTAGAATGGCCTTACTGAAGAGCTCAGTGACTTTCAACGTGGCATTGTCATAGGATGCCACCTTTCCAACAACTCAGTTCATCAAATTTCTGCCCTGCTGGAGCTGCCCCAGTCTACTGTAAGTGCTGTTATTGTGAAGTGGAAACATCTAGGAGCAACAACGGCTCAGCCGTGAAGTGGTAGGCCACACAAGCTCACAGAACGGGCCCGCAGAGTGGTGAAGCGCATAGTGTGTGTAAAAATAGTCTGTCCTTGGTTGCAACACTCCCTACCGAGTTCCAAACAGCCAAACTGCCTCGTTGGGACATCCATGAAATGGGTTTCCATGGCCGAGCAGCCGCACACAAGCCTAAGATCACCATGCGCAATGCCAAGCGTCGGCTAGAGTGGTGTAAAGCTTGCCGCTATTGGACTCTGGAGCAGTGGAAACGCGTTCTCTGGAGTGATGAATCACGCTTCACTATCTGGCATTCCGACAAGAACACTACCTTCCCCAATGGATAGTGCCAACTGTACACTTTGGTGCAGGATAAATAATGGTCTGGAGCTGTTTTTCATGGTTGGGGCTAGACCCCTTAGTTCCAATGAAGGGAAATCTTAATGCTACAGCATACAATGACATTCTAGACAATTCTGTGCTTCCAACTTTGTGGCAACAGTTTGTGGAAGGCCCTTTCCTGTTTCAGCATGATAATGCCTCATGCACAAAGCGAGGTCCATACAGAAATTGGAAGAACTTGACTGGCCTACAGAGCGCTGACCTCAACCCCATTGAACAACTTTGTGATAAATTGGAATGCCGACTGCGAGCCAGGCCTAATCGCCAAACATCAGTGCCCGACTTCAGTGATGCTCTTGTGGCTGAATTGAAGCAAGTCTCCGCAGCAATGTTCCAACATCTAATGGAAAGCCTTCCCAGAAGTAGTGCACTATATAGGGAATATGGTGCCATTTGGGATGCAGTTGTAACAAAGTGAATGGCAGTAGTATCTTGTTTCCAGTCCTGAGACAGGCTGACCTTTCATCAGACTGAGGGGCACGACAACCACATGGCAGTAATCCTAATGTCTACTAGGGATTCTGTGTGTGGACTCTTCAGACTTCACATAGGGGTTGAGTGTGTGTGTGTGTGTGTGTGTGTGTGTGTGTGTGTGTGTGTGTGTGTGTGTGTGTGTGTGTGTGTGTGTGTGTGTGTGTGTAAAGGCTGGGAAAATCATTCTCCAATGATTATTATTACTATGGCACTGTACCAGTTAACATTATGGCATGTCAGCACTTCAATAATGCCCTAAAGACCCAGTTTGTCACTGAGGAGATTAAGTGTGAAAGAGAGTGTGAGGAAATGATTGAATTAAAGAGAAACTATGAAAGAAGAACACCGACAATGAAGCAGTCTTTTTCTACAGGTATTTAAAAGCACTAGTTACAGAGATAATCCATGGCAGCATTGTGCTGGGGTGGCATTTGGCAGGCTGATAAGAGACAGGCTGACCTCCCACACAGAATTACTCATTTCTTTACAACACTTAATCTTTCTCTATCAACGCCTTTTATCCAACCTCCTAACAACCTTCCTTCGCATTCCCATCTATTCTGTCCATGCCCACACACATTCTGCCCACATCCACACAGACATGAGCTTTATCTCACATTAACACTTACAGATCCCAATGGAGCTGAAAACACTGAGTAATCATTAACAATTATGACAATAAACTTCCCCCTTAGTTAACTTCCAGCACGATCTGGCTGTATGCTGATGATACATGTGTACTAATTACTTGGAATAAGTTAGGCCTGGAGGGTCCTTTTACAGTCTATTCTTCCTTGATTTCTTGTTGATCAGTGTCATGTGACATATCTTACCACTGATCTCCAGTCTAATTCCATTCTTCCGTTCTCCCCTCAGGAATGCCCACATTCAGCTGTTTGTTTTCCTGCCAATGTGCCAAAGGCCTCAACCAGCCCTCAGCCTCCCAACCCCTCCTCCCAGCTCCCAGCTCCCTGTCCCCAGCCTGTGGTCTCTGGTTGTGTCTGAAATGGCACCCTAATCCCTGCACCACATAGGGAATCGGTTGTGATTTGGGACACAGCCTGCGTTCTCAGTCTTTAGGTCTGCAGCCAGAGGGCCAGATGTGGCAGCAGGATACAGTAGATTGGTTCTGCCAAGGCCTTGCCAGCCCTGCCAGCCCTGCCCCAGGGCCTCATAGATATAGAGATATCACCACACATACGAGGCTTCAAGCATTTTGGGCACAGTTATGCCATATAACATTGGGAAAATTAGACAATAAGGGATAGTATTACACTTCATACAGTGGCAATCTATTTATTTAATCTATTCTTTAAATTTAGACTGAGTATGCTTACAATCATATTATTTCCACAATAGATGAGATACAACATTAAAAATGCTGCCACAAATGCCATGTTAACATACCAATTCAGCACAAAGAGATGAGCGCCACAGCATACTACATAATTACTACCCATAACCCCACAGTCTCACCCACATAATGAACAACCACATCTTCAAAATTCACCTGTCAAAAAAAACAGATCCTCTTCTTTGTAGTGATATAATATTCTAAATGGAATATTCCAGAAGGTGTGCCTCTAGACAGAACAGGAGCCTGGCTCTTTTATCCAGTCTCCGGCCACGCCTGCTCTCCTCCAGCCCTGGCTGGCCCAATCACATGTGGACATGGTCTGGAGTCCACACACACAGCCTCCAAGTTGCACAATCCCCTCCTCCCTCCCTCCCTCCCTCCCTCCCTCCCTCCCTCCCTCCCTCCCTCCCTCCCTCCCTCTCCCCTTTGTTGTTGTGCAACTTGTCGTAAACATTTTTATTTTCTATCTTCTGACCCTATATAGTGATCTTCTGTGTTTGATGTTTGTAGATCTGTTCATATGTCTGTGTGAAAGAAAATAACTTTAACAACACCGGAAAAAGAAAGATGACAAAATGAAAGGTGGAGGAAGGATGGCGAAAATGAAAATCAGTCCCTCTAAAGATGCGTGGCCTCTGAGTCTATATTCTGACCTCTGAGTGAATGTTCTGTACACAGGAGGGCAACAGGGACTGATGGGGTCATTGGAGATGAAGGGAGAGGAGAAGGAGAAGGAGGCTACTGTGACTCAGCTTCTCTGCTGTCATGAAAATAAATGAGTAGATAAATACATCACGTAGAGTGTTGCCTCTTCCCTAACAGGTGACACACACACACACACACACACACACACACACACACACACACACACACACAGAAAAAAAACAAGCCCATACTAGTCTGAACGTAAGCAATCAGTTGGTGCAACACGTCTTTGGTTTTTACTAAAGTTCTATATAAGATACACTATTAGCTATATATTAACATCTTAAAAGGTCACGTGTTTTATTGTTTTGGGAGGATATCAATATTGCTGATGGTTTTATCACCATACAATGGTTTTGGGTGAGGAACATAGGAACTGGGTTCCAATAAACACCAGCTGACCATACAACACAATGCACACTGATAGCAGTCAAAACCCAACGTGATCCAGGACACCTGTTGTCATTGGGAATGACTTAGTCACGTGACACATGTGCATAGGAAGCTCATAAGCAGTCATAAGCCCTCTATAACCTCACGCTGGCCAATCCTGCCCTCGGGACAGGAAACGGGGAGCTGCTGGCAGATGAAACGTGATGGCAAAAACATTTGATGAGAGAGGGAGAGGAGGATGGATGCCAAGGGAGATGGAGGAGAGTAGAGTCATATTCCCCACACATCTGGAAACAATTACACACATTGAATACAAAAAGCACACAGGGTTCTTGGAAGGACACCCCCAAGCACACTCACCCACTACACTGCCATACAAAACACTCTGATAAATCAATCCCCCATGAACTCTGGTGATTTAGCAGCACTTTCAGATTGTGGCTATAACACACTGGCTATGCAGAGAGCTCCATCTAGTGGCCACTGCCTCCCACTACAGCTCTGTTCCAATGAAGAAGCGGTGCAATACGTCTGATACAATACACTTCAGACCAAATGTGTTGATTTTTGTCACATAGCATGTTTTTCTGCATTTGGCCATATATGTGCATTGCTCCAGAGTCTCTGTGGAAGGCATGTCTGAGAGCTGAGGTGGTGCAAATACTTGGGTTAGTTCAGTAACCAAGAAACACAAGCAAATTGTTTGAAACAGAGGAAGTACTACCTAGACATTGATTTAGAATGCTCCTTTTTGTCTCCATTTGAAAACATTATTCCTGCCTATGCTTAATAAACACATCCCAGGGTTGTGGTAAGGTACAGTGTGATAGTGATCATGTTTTCTAAGATGTAGGTAGGGATTCTATGTGGGTAGGGCTCCAAAAAATTCATTTGTGAACAGCTAAGAGAGTTCAGCTTTGCTGATGGGATGTTAAACGGGTGTCATGACTCTGTGGTCACTAAATCCCAAGGCACTTATGGTAAGACTAGGGGTGTTCACTGGTGTCCTGGCTAAATTCCCAATCTGTCCCTCATACCATCATGGCCACCTAATCATCCCCAGCTTCTAATTGGCTTATTCCTCTCCCCTGTAACTATTCTCCAGGTTGTTGCTGTAAATGAGAATGTGTTCTCAGTCAACTTACCTGGTCAAATAAGGGTTAAATAAAAAAGGAATCCACAAAAATTTACTCAGCTTAATTAAATTTGCTATTTTCTCCTCAAATCCTACAAGCATTAGGGAGGATTATTTTGCTGTTGAATCAATCTCCTGCCAAATCCCCACCTCCCAATGTCAATAATACATAAACTGATAGAGAACACTGCTTCTCGTGGTTCTATTCCAACCAGCAAGACAACAACCAGCAAACAAACACCTTTATAACGCAATAGCTAATCTTGTCAAGGAAATGTTGAGGTGTCGAGTATGGCGTAATGTGATATTACATACATACAGTGACGTAGTAAGTTACCAAAGCATTTCGCTACACAAGCTAAATATGTGCATGTGACCAATAACACTTGATTTGAATAGAACATCGAGGACCTGGGCATCTGGTGGGACCAGCCATATCTAGCACCTTTGCCTTTGTTTTGTCAGATGCGGCGGTGACTGATCTGAGTAGAAGCTGCAGCACAGCAGGTCTTGTCAGAGGAGGGCCTTGTGACATCAGAGGGGTGCCGTACGTGTGACATCAAAGAGACTGTGGTAGATCACCTAGAGAGAGATGTACTCAGGGAACCAGCCTAGCTTAGGTCACATCACACACAGCTGTCAATCATCTCTAGTGAGTCAGACTGAGAATGTTCCGTTGACAGACTCCGGTCATTAATAAATGATGAGTGGAGAGGTAGTTGTGACGGACTAGTACACAGCCCCAACCAGGACCTCCTGTCTGACACACTCTTCAACTTGCTCCTGCATGGTAGACATGTTAAATATACCAGCACGTTCCATCATTTCTTCATTTTTTAATTAAATCATGTTATTATATATTGTTTTATTGATAAACTTGGCAAATGCAATACATACATTGTGTCATTTCAGCACAGTTTAATGTTGATTATTAGTCAGAGATTTAAATATGAGTCATTGGAGTGACAAGATCCGTATGAAGAGGGTGGCGAAGTTAACATACAGTACCAGTCAAAAGTATGGACACCTACTCATTCAAGGGTTTTTCTTTATTTTTACTATTTTCTACATTGTAGAATAACAGTGAAGATATCAAAACTATGAAATAACACATACAGAATACTGTAGTAACCAAAAAAAGTGTTCAACAAATCAAAATATATTTTATATTTGAGTAGCCACCCTTTGCCTTGATGACAGCTTTACACACTCTTGGTATTCTCTCAACCAGATTCATGAGGAATGCTTTTCAAACAGTCTTGAAGGAGTTCCCACATATGCTGAGCACTTGTTGGCTGCTTTTCCTTCACTCTGCAGTCCAACTCATCCCAAACCATCTCAATTTGGTTGAGGTCGGGTGATTGTGGAGGCCAGGTCATCTGATGCAACACTCCATCACTCTCCTTCTTGGTCAAATAGCCCTTACACAGCCTGGAGGTGTGTTTTGGGTCATTGTCCTGTTGAAAAACAAATGATAGTCCCACTAAGCGTAAACCAGATGGGATGGCGTATCGCTGCAGAATGCTGTGGTAGCCATGCTGGTTAAGTGTGCCTTGAATTCTAAATAAATCACAGTGTCACCAAATCACACCACCACACCTCCTCCTCCATGCTTCACGGTGGGAACCACACATGCGGAGATCATCCGTTCACCTACTCTGCATCTCACAAAGACACAGCGGTTGGAACCAAAAATCTCAAATTTGGACTCATCAGACCAAATGACAGATTTCCACCGGTCTAATGTCCATTGCTCGTGTTTCTTGGCCCAA
Organism: Salmo salar; assembly: GCF_965601325.2. Lineage (NCBI taxonomy): Eukaryota > Metazoa > Chordata > Actinopteri > Salmoniformes > Salmonidae > Salmo > Salmo salar. Next base: position 64,777,736 of record NC_138310.1, on the reverse strand, counting down.
ACAAGTCTCTTCTTCTTATTGGTGTCCTTTAGTAGTGGTTTCTTTGCAGCAATTCGACCATGAAGGCCTGATTCACGCAGTCTCCTCTGAACAGTTTTATGTTGAGACTACTGTAAGTCGCTCTGGATAAGAGCGTCTGCTAAATGACTAAAATGTCAAATGTAATGTAAATGAGATGTCTGTACTTGAAATCTGTGAAGCAATTATTTGGGTTGCAATTTCTGAGGCTGGTAACTCTAATGAACTTATCCTCTGCAACAGAGGTAACTCTGGGTCTTCCTTTCCAGTGGTAGTCCACATGAGAGCCAGCTTCATCATAGCGCTTGATGGTTATAGCGACTGCACTTGAAGAAACTGACCTTCATGCCTCAAAGTAATGATGCTGTCATTTCCCTTTGCTTATTTGAGCTGTTCTTGCCATAATATGGACTTGGTCTTTTACCAAATAGGGCTATCTTCTGTATACCACACCTACCTTGTCACAACACAACTGATTGGCTCAAACGCATTAAGAAGGAAAGAAATTCCACAAATTAACTTTTAACACAGCACAATTGAAATGTATTCCTGGTGACTACCTCATGATGCTGGTTGAGAGAATGCCAAGAGTGTGCAAAGCTGTCATCAAGACAAAGGGGGGCTACTTTAAAGAATCTGAAATATATTTAGATTTTTTAACACTTTTTTGGTTACTACATGATTCCATATGTGTTATTTCATCGTTTTGATGTCTTCACTATTATTCTACAATGTAGAAAATAGTAAAAATAAAGAAAAACCCTTGAATGAGTAGGTGTGTCCAAACTTTTGACTGTTACTGTATAATATAATAGAAAGAAAACAAGCTTGAAATGGAGAGAAACAGCATGTCTCATCTTTTGACCATATGCATTCTCTTCTTTAATATAGTCTGTGGGTTACAGTGTAAAGTGGTTGGCAGCTTCCTTCTGTTCCAGGGATAAGTGGCTTGTATTTAACCAAAGCCACCCACATCCCCTGGCATCTAACACAACCAACTCAGAGCCATCCTTCTGTATTCCTCTCTCTTTATTACCCCCACACACCAACTTCTTATATCATTCTCCTCCCTCTCTCTTTCACAGAAAAATATACATAAATGCACACCCACTCACACACATTCCTGCACTTATTCACCCTCTTCATACACAGACATACCTTGCCTCAGTTTCTCTGTGCTCAACACATACACACTTTAAAAGGTAACAACCCTTAGATGCAGTATAGTCTATTCCGTCAGGACAACAACGGAGGGGTATCTGAGGTGAAGAGTCTCTGGTTCTCTGTGCTGCTCTCTGTCTCCTGGGGGAGGTGAGGTGTTGAGCAGGGCTCAGAGTGAAAGCCCTCCTGTGGGTGGTAGATAGACTCACTCCCCTCTAGGCTGACCTGGCTCCAACCGATGGCCATGATAAGAGCTGGCAGCCAGGACTGGTGGTGGTGTGAGTGTCATTCTCCCTGACAGCCACAAGGAGTGCACTGGTTCTGTCCACACTGTTCAGCCTGCTGTGAGGGAGCGGAGAGAGGGGCTGGCTGTGAGCCAGTCTTCTGTAGGGAAACAGTGGGAGAGAGTTAACATTTGGGACTGTGACAGTACCTACCCCTGATATTACTTACCCCTGATATGTTTAACATGTATAGTCAGATGACAAGAAAACTCACAAGGAATGTTCATAGCAAGGAAATATGAATCCAAAAGGGAATGCGTACATTTGACTGTTCACGTTTAAAAGTCATTGTACAGAATGTATAACATAGTGTCAGATTATGTAACGATGAATCAACACAAATCAAATAAGAAATAAAAAAATCATGAAATGTGTCCTGTTGTCAGTGTACCACTGGGTGTCACCATGGTAACGTGCTTGCTCCGTTAGCTCTTCCATTTAAGCCATGTGACTGACTGACTGACTGATTCACACACACACACACACACACACACACACACACACACACACACACACACACACACACACACACACACACACACACACACACACACACACACACACACACACACACACACACACACACACACACACACACACACACACACGTGGTTTCATCTCCTGTCCCCTTCCCCATCCATGTCATTCAACATCTGCCCTACTCACCTGTGTCTGTTTGCGGGCGGGCCGAGCTGGTTGGTTGTCGGGGTGGTTGGGCGCCCATGGCCCCAGGCTCTGATTGGAGTAGAAGTCCATGGGGTACACCTCCTGCCAGCCCACCTGCTGCAGAGCCACAGCTGCCTGGTAGAGGAGAGGACGGGAGACCGAGAGGTTAAACATAGATTACCTGCATACACAGACAACACAACCAAAACAGAGGGCTTCCAGCATTCTGTTGATTTGTCCTGTCCTGTTCTTTTACTACAGCATATCATACTGTACATAGCTCATAATCAGGGCCTGGGGCCAGTTCCATTTCAGTCATTTTCCATTAAACTATTTCATTCCTGAGCTGCCTAGTTGTAATCAAGGTTTTGTTAAATTCATGATTTGAATTGCTATTCATTTCCACAAATGGAATTGGTATGGCTTTCCCTGACATTGGTATGTCATTGAGGTAGGGAGTGGTCTGATGGAAAAGGCAGAAGTGTTAGTGTTGGTTGAGTAGAAACAGTGAAGGAGAGAAGTATTGTATGGAGCACAGCAGTATGCAGAAAACGATGGCACAAGGTCTGACTTCACACACATGCCAGACAGGTGTCAAAGTATTGAGTGTGGATGACAAGTGTGGATGTCACTTTATTTCTACCTACCTAACTGTGTCTGCTTTCGAAATGGCACCCTATTCCCTTTATAGTGCACTATATAGGGAATATCCTTCATAGTACACTATATAGGGAATATCCTTTATAGGGCACTATATAGGGAATATCCTTCATAGGGCACTATATAGGGAATATCCTTTATAGTGCACTATATAGGGAATATCCTTCATAGTACACTATATAGGGAATAGCCTTTATAGTGCACTATATAGGGAATAGGGTGCCATTTAGGACATACTCACTGTAGAGTAACTGGACTGTAATGTTGGCGAGGAACCAACACACAGTGCTTTACCATGTGTGAGACTGATTTAGAGCCAATGATTCATACTGGCTATGTTCAGAGTTAGTGAACATTAAGATATAGCAATATAAAGAGAATGCATTTATAATACAGAAGATTTTCCAATTATCTCTATTCAAAAGACACAGGTCAGGGAGTTTTAAATTTGATAGAAAATTCCATAAACAACTCTTGTATTGTACATGTTCTGCCAACAATTTCAATAATTTCCCCTTTGCTATCATGTTAAGCCATGTCAATACTAGAGCCAGGACAATACCAGTATCACGATACTCGTTAGTATCGTGGCAAGGAAACAAAGCACAAAGCAGATTTAACTTCTTTAGGAAAACAGCCCTAATGTTGGAAACACACATCATTATGTTGTCATCCAGAGTCACATGTATTTATTTTTACCAAGCTATAGCACACAATATTCTACATACAGCAGGTTTTAAATAACCAAAGAGTTTTGTCTGCTTCGTGTTTCCCTTTTTGCCATGGAAAACATGTGGCGATACTGGTATCGTCACAGCCCTGGCCAATAATGTAATTGATTCTTATCAATCACAAATTGTTCTTTCTTATCTTCTCCCTCCCTCCCTCCCTCCCTCCCTCCCTCCCTCCCTCCCTCCCTCCCTCCCTCCCTCCCTCCGTGTAAACTAGCTGCTCCTGCTAATCCCTCTGCTGACAGGAGGCAAGTGTGTCTTATTGACTATAAATATAACATGAGACGCTCTGAAAATAACCACTGCTCCCTCTCCTCCAATATCTCTCTCTTCCTCATCTCCGAATGCCACAGAGGAGAGCGGAGCCCACAGACACAGACACAGTCTATTAGCAGGGATGACAAGAGGTGAATCAACTTATCAAACATACACACCACTGCAGATGGCACAAAGCATTTATATGTATTGATACTATTTGAAAAAGGTCTGTCAGGGAAGCCAAGGCACATTCTACTAGAAAGCTTCTGAACACAAATTGACATCAGGGAGGGATCTTATTAGTGGGTGAACCACAGTCACACACCATCTACAGCATTAGTCAATATCATAGCAGCAGCGTAGGATTGGACATGTAAACAGTGCATGATCACAGATATGGAATGTACTGACATTGGACCACAGCTTAAAATATGACCATGATGATCATCCTGCTAATTATCATACCAGGGGCACCTTTCCTGTTTAGAAACTAACCAAATATCTATAGAAACCATACGACTCATTTCTCATCTCATATGACTCATTATTAGAAACAATAATGACTGATAGTGCTTAAAGTGTTAACACCTCTTCATGTCTCTAAAGCGTAGAACACATCATATTCACACCTCTGTGCTTGTGATCACTGTGCAACCAATGCCTGTCTTAAGGGATGCACAACCTCAGCAGGAGCACACAAACAATCATTTGCTTATCAGATCCATCTCTTTCTAGTTAGAAAAACAAGCTGCAGCTGGGATGCAGTGTGGCGCGGCCACCATCGGGGGGAGCTGGTCTGCTGTGCTCCTAGTGTACACTATAGTCAGTGAGAGAGAGCGAGAGCGAGAGCGAGAGAGAGAGAGAGAGAGAGAGAGAGAGAGAGAGAGAGAGAGCTCATCCCTTGGCAGTAGTACTGTAGATTACTTTATCACTGACCTCAACCCAGAGTCTCTCAGAGTGTTCACAGTCAGCCCACTGACACCCCTATCAGATCACAGCAAAATCACAGTCTACCTGAAGAGAGTGTCATGACTGTCCATGAGAATCTAAATAGGTCAGATCAGGTTTGCAATGAATAACTTCAAATCAGACCCCCTCTCACCCGCAGAGGAAGAACGAGTGGGGATTAACAACTCACGTCCTGTTGTAAATCAAGGGGAGAAGATTCAGGCCTCCCTCTCCAAATTCACCAAAGGAATGTGCTTTGTCTCAACAGACCTTTTTCCCGCTGAAAACCTAACACGTTCAAAAGCAACTACTGGAATAATATTTCTAACATAGAACGTGGGGAATGGTCAGAGGCAATCTATAGAACACAGTCATTTTGTCCGTTATTTTGTGACGTCATTAAAAATGTTAAAAAGGAACTACTGTAACTTGAAAAGTATACCCAGAACATACACAAAGTTTCCATACTATGCGTTGTACATGGAATATGAAAAATTATGAAAGTGTTTTGTTAAGAGAGGGATGTGATTGGAGAAGCTATAAGAGATAATAGTTTTTTTATAACTGTACACGGTGAGTAGCCACTGCCCCTGAGTGAGGTCAGAGAGCGTGTCAGCCTGTCGGAACCGCCCCTTTACTACAAACTGTAGAAATGATGAGTTAAGAAAAAACATATTAGACCAGAAAAGCGTGAAGCTGCAGGTGCACATTTAAAGTGGTTTGAACTTTGAATCTCAACACGAGGTGGAGACGATAAACTCACCTCCCGGACAATCACTGGTACGGCTGATTAGCTGTCCTGAGTAAAGTATCTTCGAAAGTGAATTTAAGAAGGACCATCCTAATACTCTACTCAAACCATCGTATTACGTTACTCTCATCACCCCACTGGGAACCATCGACACGGCTGGCTAGCCTATCTTCAAAGAAGCATCTTCAAGAGTGAATGGAAGGAAAATTAACTCTGTAGTTCTGTTCAGGACTACACGACAAGTCCCCAGATACCGGACAACTACAGAGAAGGACAACAGTAGAAGACTTGTTGGAATCATTTCGGACAATCAGAGCCTTACAAGCGTGCCGCGAAAAGGCCCAACTCCCTTTCCAAGGCTGCCCTGTCCACCGAGAGAGATCCATGGCAAACACAACGCATTTCACGTAAATACATTCATGATTTCTTACTCAAAGAAGGTGGCGGTTCGTGTGCAAAGTATATGATTAGTGTAGAGGAGAGTAGTTTCTAAATGTACCAATGTTAGGTGTCTCTGTCCCTCTCTCCATCTCTTCTTTAACAAGCATCAATGTTGTTGTCATTCCGCTAGTCACCGGTTTTCAGCATATTACGCTTCCAGTCAATAACCGATGCAAAGTGTGAAAGCAAAGCATCAAAACCAAAGGAACTGCACAATATTAAGAAATGCTATAGATGGAAGTAGTGTAGAAACCTACCGAAAAACATTTAGGCAACAACAAATTCAATCCCTTTTAGACAACTTCCTGGACAAAACAGTTCGCTGTAATAGTGAAGGTGTAAACTTGGCAGTAGAAAGCCTAAACAGTATATTTGACCTTTCAGCTTCCCTATCAAATAAAAACATGTCAAGCAGACAACCCAAGAAAACATAATACAATGACAAATGGTTTGATGAAGAATGCAAAAATGCAAAAATTGAGAATCCTATCCAACCAAAAACATACAGACCCAGAAAACCTGAGTCTACGCCTTCACTATGGTGAATCACTAAAACAATACAGAAATACACTATGGAAAAAGAAGGAACAGTAAGTCAGAAATCAGCTCAATGCAATTGAAGAATCCATAGAATCTAACCACTTCTGGGAAAATTGGGACACACTAAACAAACAGCAACACAAAGAGTTATCTATCCAAAACCAAAACAGTAAGGATAAACCACTTGTCCAATCTTTGTGGATATATAACAAATAAACAGCCTCAAGACAGCAACACAATTAGACCCAACCAAATCACGAGAAAAAAATATATAATTACTTTACACATTGGAAAGAATTAACAAAAAAACTGAGCAAACTAGAATGCTATTTGGCCCTAAACAGAGAGTACACAGTGGCAGAATACCTGACCACCGTGACTGATCCAAAATTAAGGAAAGCTTTGACTATGTACAGACTCAGTGAGCAAAGCCTTGCTATTGAGAAAGATCGAAATAGGCAGACATGGCTCTCAAGAGAAGACAGGCTATGTGCACACTGCCCACAAAATGTGGTGGAAACTAAGCTGCACTTCCTAACCTCCTGCCCAATGTATGACCATATTAGAGACACATATTTCCCTCAGATTACACAGACCCATAAAGAATTTGAAAACAAACCCGATTTTGATAAACTCCCATATCTACTGGGTGAAATACCACAGTGTGCCATCACAGCAGCAAGATGTGTGACCTGTTGCCACAAGAAAAGGGCAACCAGTGAAGAACAAACACCATTGTAAATACAACCCATATTTATTTATTTTCCCTTTTGTACTTCAAATATTTGCACATCGCTACAACACTGTATATAAACAATATGACATTTGAAATGTCTTTATTCTTTTCGAACTTGTGTGAGTGTAATATTTACTGTTCACTTTTTATTGTTCATTTCACTTTTGTTTATCCATTTCACTTGCTTTGGCAATGTACAGATATGTTTCCCAAACCAATAAAGCCCCTTGAATTGAGAGAGTGCGAGAGAGAGCACGCAAGAGAGAGTGCGAGAGAGAGCACGCAAGAGAGAGAGAGAGAGAGAGCAAGAGCAACAGTGCTGAGAGAGAACATAGGGGCTCCTACTGCATAGTTTCCATGCCTGCCTCTCTCCCCAGCCATATCCAGCCAGCCTGCCTCTCTCCCCAGCCCCATCTAGCCAGCCTGCCTCTCCCCAGCCCCATCCAGCCAGCCTGCCTCTTTCCAGCCCCATCCAGCCAGCCTGCCTCTCTCCCCAGCCCCATCTAGCCAGCCTGCCTCTCCCCAGCCCCATCCAGCCAGCCTGCCTCTCTCCCCAGCCCCATCCATCCAGCCAGCCTGCCTCTCTCCCCAGCCCCATCCATCCAGCCAGCCTGCCTCTCTCCCCAGCCCCATCCATCCAGCCTTCCTTCCTCTCTCCCTAGCCCCATCCATCCAGCCTACCAGCCTCTTTCCCAAGCCCTGTCCTCAGCCCCATCAACCCTACCAGCCTGACTGCTACCTGCCTGCTCTGAGACAAGCAGCACTGATGAGCCCCTGCAATGTTAACACCAGACATCAGAACATGAGGTTATTTTCCCACATTTATCACAGGGTGCAAGTTCCTACACAACACCACCTGCTCCGAGGGAGAAAAGTCATTTGAAGTGTGTGTATGGGTGTGTGTACGCGTGCACGCTCTTGTCCTCTTTTGATAGTGAATGACAGCAGCAGACAGTGTGGATCGTGGCGAGCTGTTGTAAGACGCCGGTTTACCTCATAGGGAGACAGCAGGGGTTTGGAGAAGGCAGTGCCCCAATCAATGGAGAGACGCGGGCAAGCGATCTGGACCCACCTGCAAGGAGAGAGAGAGAGAACATCAGAGAGAGAGAGAGATTGCATTAAAGAGGCAGTGCACATCTCAGATAACAGGGTGGGTAGGCGCATGATGTGAATCTGTGCTGCTGCATTGGGCTGCAGGCAGCTCTGCCTCCACCTGATCTCCTGCATATGTTAGAGGATCTGTCCTGATTCACTCTGAACACAGCACACACTCTGCATTCATTCATCATACCAGGGGGAGAAAGGAAGGATGCTGAGAGGAGACAGGGAGAGGAGGGGAGAGGGGGAACACAAACAGGGAAACAGGGAGAGGTGGGAAGGTGTGATAGGAGGAGAAATGGAGGGAAGAGAAAGAAGAGGGAGTTAGGTGAGCTTGAATAAAAAAGCTGCACTAGCCCAGTCTCCACGGAGCTAGCCTACATAGCAAGACAGACAGAGGGGAGGGGGGCTGGCAGTTTGCTAGAGGGAGAGAGACAAAGAAAGATGGAGAGAGGGAGGGGTGATGGAAAAGAAAGGTGAGAGAGAGAGAGAGAGGGATTGGCAATGAGACGTGTTTATCTTAGTGATTGTGTGAGTGAAGGATGAGGAGAAGGATGTAAACAGCTGGGGGGAGAATGGAGGGAGGAGAGGCAGAGCGGGGTTAAAGAGGTTAGCTTCCACAAATCAATGCTATCCACAGCTCCATCTCCACGGTGACAGCCCCTCCCTGTACCGCCTATCTCCGAAGACAGACAGCCACCAGTAATACACCAGACACATTTATGGATTCAGCTGTATTCACATGGACACGGTGAGGAATGAGAGCGCACACACCTTGGTAGATTTCAATACAAATATATGGATTCAGAATCTGTGCACAGGTGTACAGAAAGGTGGGGAGGGAGAAAGATGATAGCTCTAAAACACGGCATCGTGCAACATCTTCAGGGATACAAGTTAAACGTCAACTGCTGCAGAAGTGTATCTCCGTATCCTCTCTCTCTGTTTGTTTCCTTTTAACAGACTGAGCCTTAAATCAGAGCTGCTTCCTTGAACAGTAGAATTGATTGGGGCTTCACCCTAACCACCCTGCTCTCCTCGTCTCTGTCATGATTAACTCAAATATTCCAAACCCTCAGGCAAAACGCTAGGCATTTTCAAATCATAATACTTTTTGGGGGGAAAATATCTCCCCAAAAACTTAATGAATGTGTATTCACCAGTCTAATTTGGAAGGCAAATAAGTGAGACGTTTCCCCAGCCAGTAGTTTTGAAAGTAGCGCTCACAAGCCAAAAGTGGCCCCTGAGAATTGTGCACCATGCCATTGCCCCCCCCCCGCTCTGCTTGTCCACTGAGCCCACCCTGCAACCTCACTGGATAACGCTGGGCAAAATGTAGGGAAAATGGCGCAACACAACTTAAAGAAAACAGTTGCTATCAAACTAGGAATTTCATGGATAATTGAGACAGTAATTCTGCTCATAGATTATGAATGTATGAACTACACATTGACACATCCAGCCCAAAGCGGGAGGTTTAAAACATATACTGCTCAAAAAAATAAAGGGAACACTTAAACAACACATCCTAGATCTGAATGAAAGAAATAATCTTATTAATCTTGGTCTTCTCTGGCAAATGCCAAACGTCCTGCACGGTGTTGGGCTGTAAGCACAACCCCCACCTGTGGACGTCGGGCCCTCATACCACCCTCATGGAGTCTGTTTCTGACCGTTTGAGCACACACATGCACATTTGTGGCCTGCTGGAGGTCATTTTGCAGGGCTCTGGCAGTGCTCCTCCTGCTCCTCCTTGCACAAAGGCGGAGGTAGCGGTCCTGCTGCTGGGTTGTTGCCCTCCTACGGCCTCCTCCACGTCTCCTGATGTACTGGCCTGTCTCCTGGTAGCGCCTCCATGCTCTGGACACTACGCTGACAGACACAGCAAACCTTCCTGCCACAGCTCGCATTGATGTGCCATCCTGGATGAGCTGCACTACCTGAGCCACTTGTGTGGGTTGTAGACTCCGTCTCATGCTACCACTAGAGTGAAAGCACCGCCAGCATTCAAAAGTGACCAAAACATCAGCCAGGAAGCATAGGAACTGAGAAGTGGTCTGTGGTCCCCACCTGCAGAACCACTCCTTTATTGGGGGTGTCTTGCTAATTGCCTATAATTTCCACCTGTTGTCTATTCCATTTGCACAACAGCATGTGACATTTATTGTCAATCAGTGTTGCTTCCTAAGTGGACAGTTTGATTTCACAGAAGTGTGATTGACTTGGAGTTACATTGTGCTGTTTAAGTGTTCCCTTTATTTTTTTGAGCAGTGTACTTTCTTTGTAGCCAAAGTACCGGAGCATGTCTTTAAGGCAAGCAATGAGTGGATGGGAGTGGAGGAGAGAGAAGCGAAGGACAGAAGAGGAGGGAAGGAGGATTTGACAATCCCTACTTCCCTCTTTAGGAGCAGTTTCTTAACAGATTGGCCTGGGAGCATGTGTTGTGCCATACTGGCTAGGAACCCAGCACGCCACACAATTCAATTTACAGCCAAGATCTGAGCTAAGATCTTCCTAACTCACCGCAGAACCCTCACCACAGGGCATAGACTGAGAGATGGAGAAAGAGAGAGAGTGAGGGAGAGATGGGGAGAGGGAGAGAGAGATGGAAGAGAAAAGACAGAGAGAGGGGTTACTACAGGGAGAGGTAAAGATAACTCCAGTCACAGTCTACTACAGCAACTGCCTCTGAATGTGTCCCCATTTCCCCTGTCCATTTCCTAGCAGCCCTCTGGGTGTAGGGAAACAGGAAGCTCTAGTCATGCCCTGTGAAGGACACCATCAGTAAGTGAATAGAATCCTGATGACTCTCTGTGAATGGGGGACCCTGCAGTGAGCTGGGGTAGAGGGAGGACAGCCTGATAGGCAGACTTAATTGAATGAGAGGGAAGGGTACCACACGCAGCTTGCATCCCAAATGGCACCTTTTTCCCCTATATAGAGCACTACTTTTGACCAGAGCCCGAGAGACCTTGGTGAAAAGTAGTGCACTAAATAGGGAATAGGGTGCCATTTGGGAGGCAGGGAGGGTTGGAGTGACCACAGAACCTAAAGGGTTCCCCAGTGTTCCCAGTGTGAACTAAGGCCCTGTCCCTGTCCAGCTACATTAGCTTCTCTGGTACATTAGCCCCAGTAACAGCTAGGATGCATCCCAAATGACACCCTATTCCCTCTACAGCAAACGTCTCTGGTCAAAAGAAGTGCACAATATAGGGAATAGGGTGCCATTTGGGATGCACACTTAGGCAGACCTCCCTCCACCTGCAAAGCTGCTGCCCTTCAGTTATCCTAGCAGCCTGGACCAAGACAGGCAAAAACAATTAACCTCTTCTCTCGATATCTCAGGAAAATGGTCACTTTAATAAAATAAAAAATATTAAAACAGGAAATTTGATTGGAATATGGGTGAAGAGAAAATGCAAATGATTTGTGGTAAAATGGCATAACACATTGCAGGGTATTTGTGAACCAGTTGAGATAACTGTGTGTGGGTCTGCCAGATATCTGCACAATGGTTAAAATCAGGCAGGAATCTAATTACACACTTTAAAGTGTTTGCTAATGGTTTCTCTGTATGTCGGAGTGTGTGTGGTGTGTCACGAATGGGAGAGAGAGGGCCTCTCCCCTGCACTGTGTGGGCTAGTACACCTTCTCTCTCCCTCCCTTCTTTTTCTGTACTCCTCTCCACTCCTCTCCGCAGCCAGGCTGCACTGCCTTTCATTCTGTGCCCAAAGGTAAGCACTGTCCCGAATGGGGGTTCAGAACACAAATAAAACTTTCTTTCAAAGGATGCATCTTGAAGTGTCTGGCTTTAAGACTTTTTGTGATTTCTATTTGTCTCCCGTAGGGTGTTTGTGTTTTTGTCAAACCCAGGAATCAATGGAGGTAGATACTCTCCGCCAAATCTAATTCCAAATACTGCTAGGCTAAATAGAGGAAAGTTCAGAAAATCACATCCAACACTGAGTTGGACCAGCGGTTTTGTCTAGGCTAGTCATCTCCTGCTGTGGGCCAATCACACTCATCGTCCTGACTATTCCGGATTGCCTACCTAAAAAAGTAATCTCATTCAAATAATTAACAACCCCTTAGTCTCTCTTAGCCCTTTCATACACAGATAAAGATCCTACTAATGTATCATGCCTGCTTCTTTTAACCTGCTTTTTGGTACATCTGAAAGGGGGGGGGGGGTACCTAGTCATGATTCCTGCATTGTCACAGACCCTGTTACCAAAATACAGGTATCGGGTCTGTGTAAACGGTTCTCTGCTTCTTTGCAAGTAAATTCATTTACACTTCCATTGTTTAACACCTCCTTAATTTGCAATACAAACAGCCCCCTTGGTTTAACAAGATGCCCATCCCAATTTGCCAGTTGTATAAAAGGGGTATACTTGCAAGAAAGTGGTAAATAATATACCACATCTTCTCTCTGAAATATGTATTTCTGATCAGGCCTCTACTCTAACACCTCTGCAGAGCCACCTCAGGACCATTCTCATTATCTGGGGTCCTGCTGAGAGCCGTGTAGCACTGAGATAGCCCTGTAATGTCAGCCGTCACGCCATTCCTGTCACGTCTTCCCTGTAATATAAAACTTTTAATGTCATTCCTGTAACATCCTCACTGTGACCCCAGTCTACCCTTTGGCATCATAGGGCTGAAACAAAAGGGATGATGACTGCGAGCCCTGTTGAGTCATCCCTGTCACCATCTACTGACTGAGAGCCCTGTTGAGTCATCCCTGTCACCATCTACTGACTGAGAGCCCTGTTGAGTCATCCCTGTCACCATCTACTGACTGAGAGCCCTGTTGAGTCATCCCTGTCACCATCTACTGACTGAGAGCCCTGTTGAGTCATCCCCGTCACCATCTACTGACTGAGCGACCTGTTGAGTCATCCCTGTCACCATCTACTGACTGAGCGACCTGTTGAGTCATCCCTGTCACCATCTACTGACTGAGCGACCTGTTGAGTCATCCCTGTCACCATCTACTGACTGAGCGACCTGTTGAGTCATCCCTGTCACCATCTACTGACTGAGAGCCCTGTTGAGTCATCCCTGTCACCATCTACTGACTGAGAGCCCTGTTGAGTCATCCCTGTCACCATCTACTGACTGAGAGCCCTGTTGAGTCATCCCTGTCACCATCTACTGACTGAGCGACCTGTTGAGTCATCCCCGTCACCATCTACTGACTGAGAGCCCTGTTGAGTCATCCCTGTCACCATCTACTGACTGAGCGACCTGTTGAGTCATCCCTGTCACCATCTACTGACTGAGCGACCTGTTGAGTCATCCCTGTCACCATCTACTGACTGAGAGCCCTGTTGAGTCATCCCTGTCACCATCTACTGACTGAGCGACCTGTTGAGTCATCCCTGTCACCATCTACTGACTGAGCGACCTGTTGAGTCATCCCTGTCACCATCTACTGACTGAGCGACCTGTTGAGTCATCCCTGTCACCATCTACTGACTGAGCGACCTGTTGAGTCATCCCTGTCACCATCTACTGACTGAGCGCCCTGTTGAGTCATCCCTGTCACCATCTACTGACTGAGCGACCTGTTGAGTCATCCCTGTCACCATCTACTGACTGAGCGACCTGTTGAGTCATCCCTGTCACCATCTACTGACTGAAAGCCCTGTTGAGTCATCCCCGTCACCATCTACTGACTGAGAGCCCTGTTGAGTCATCCCCGTCACCATCTACTGACTGAGCGACCTGTTGAGTCATCCCCGTCACCATCTACTGACTGAGCGACCTGTTGAGTCATCCCCGTCACCATCTACTGACTGAGCGACCTGTTGAGTCATCCCTGTCACCATCTACTGACTGAGAGCCCTGTTGAGTCATCCCTGTCACCATCTACTGACTGAGAGCCCTGTTGAGTCATCCCTGTCACCATCTACTGACTGAGCGACCTGTTGAGTCATCCCCGTCACCATCTACTGACTGAGAGCCCTGTTGAGTCATCCCTGTCACCATCTACTGACTGAGAGCCCTGTTGAGTCATCCCTGTCACCATCTACTGACTGAGAGCCCTGTTGAGTCATCCCTGTCACCATCTACTGACTGAGAGCCCTGTTGAGTCATCCCTGTCACCATCTACTGACTGAGAGCCCTGTTGAGTCATCCCTGTCACCATCTACTGACTGAGCGACCTGTTGAGTCATCCCCGTCACCATCTACTGACTGAGCGACCTGTTGAGTCATCCCTGTCACCATCTACTGACTGAGAGCCCTGTTGAGTCATCCCTGTCACCATCTACTGACTGAGAGCCCTGTTGAGTCATCCCTGTCACCATCTACTGACTGAGCGACCTGTTGAGTCATCCCTGTCACCATCTACTGACTGAGCGACCTGTTGAGTCATCCCTGTCACCATCTACTGACTGAGCGACCTGTTGAGTCATCCCTGTCACCATCTACTGACTGAGCGACCTGTTGAGTCATCCCTGTCACCATCTACTGACTGAGAGCCCTGTTGAGTCATCCCTGTCACCATCTACTGACTGAGCGACCTGTTGAGTCATCCCTGTCACCATCTACTGACTGAGAGCCCTGTTGAGTCATCCCTGTCACCATCTACTGACTGAGCGACCTGTTGAGTCATCCCTGTCACCATCTACTGACTGAGCGACCCTACTCTGGCAGCTCTCTGCATAACATTTGAAAAGCAGTTATTTTGCGTCCCACTCTGAGCTCTTAATTTACAGCCTCTAAGCTGTCTAAACAGGTGCCTGTGAATCGCCTGTGAATATTTTGTCCAGTTTGAGTCGTGCCAGGCTTATGAATTCCCTGTTTTGCGTAACTGCCTTGGAGTGGTGATATCACAGCACCAAAAAAACAAGAGCAGCAAACACCTCCTTTTATCACCCTCTCTCCTCCTCAACTACCTCTGCTTCCCCTGATCTCTCTCCCTCCTTTCTCACCATCTCTCTCAGACCTTCTGTCCCTCCTTCACACACTCCTCCCTCACACATCGCACTACTCATGACTCCACAGTGAGAGGCCAATCTGCTGAGAGTGTGGACTGTGGAGAATGTGTGCATTTGTGTCTCTCAGAGAGCTCTTCTGCACATCAGTGTCTCACTACCTCCTCCTTGCCCTCTTCTTTCTGCCAGCCAGCCAGACAGACAGTCATAGAAATCAAAGTGACTTGAGCACGAGCGGTTTCACTTTACAAACTTTTGGAGTTTTCTTTTGAAGACATTAATGACTGTGCCTCGCTGGATAACAGTGTTGGATGACAGAGCATTTCAGATGGTGTCTCTGTGTATATCAGGGATATGTATCAAAGACAAGAGGACAAGTCTCAAAACATTCTCACTGCCTTTCACCGTCTGTGTGTGTGTGTGTGTGTGTGTGTGTGTGTGTGTGTGTGTGTGTGTGTGTGTGTGTGTGTGTGTGTGCTGTAGACTCACGCATCCACTTCTGCCATCAGGTCCAGCTTGCTGGGGAAAATCTCAGACAGCAGCACTCGAGTGAAGGACTTGCCAAGAGACTCAAGCTTGGATTCCAGGTGCTATGATGGAAAGACAGAGAGAAACAGAGCGAGAGAGAAATACAAAGAATGAGGAGTGATGAGAGTAGGATGATGGAGAGAGGGAGAGTATGGTCACACTAGCTTCGAGCCCACACGAAGAACACGTGTGTGTGTGTGTTTCGGCAGGCCTTGGACTCACAAGAGACCTGTCTGTGTTGCCTGCCTATACAGCTACACACACAACACACACCCCCACTCGTTCTGCTGATCCACTAGAGGATCCTTCAAAGGTCCTTCAGAGCTCCCCAGTCTAGTGTTTCTGAGTTAGTTAACCAGCTAATAATACTAATAATATGGCTAATTAACACAGCTAGCCCTCAATGATGGAGCCCAGCGATACTGGAGAAAACAACCCAATAACATCACCATATTAAACACATCACCACCCAATAACATCAACATATTAAACACATCACCACCCAATAACATCAACATATTAAACACATCACCACCCAATAACATCAACATATTAAACACATCACCACCCAATAACATCACTAGATAAAACACATCACCACCCAATAACATCACTAGATAAAACACATCACCACCCAATAACATCACTAGATAAAACACATCACCACCCAATAACATCAACATATTAAACACATCACCACCCAATAACATCAACATATTAAACACATCACCACCCAATAACATCACTAGATAAAACACATCACCACCCAATAACATCACTAGATAAAACACATCACCACCCAATAACATCACTAG
The DNA here is from genome assembly GCF_965601325.2 of Salmo salar. Lineage (NCBI taxonomy): Eukaryota > Metazoa > Chordata > Actinopteri > Salmoniformes > Salmonidae > Salmo > Salmo salar. The sequence goes on along the minus strand of NC_138310.1, from coordinate 64,761,157 downwards.
ATAAAACACATCACCACCCAATAACATCAACATATTAAACACATCACCACCCAATAACATCACTAGATAACACACATCACCACCCAATAACATCAACATATTAAACACATCACCACCCAATAACATCAACATATTAAACACATCACCACCCAATAACATCACCATATTAAACACATCACCACCCAATAACATCACTAGATAAAACACATCACCACCCAATAACATCACTAGATAAAACACATCACCACCCAATAACATCAACATATTAAACACATCACCACCCAATAACATCAACATATTAAACACATCACCACCCAATAACATCACCATATTAAACACATCACCACCCAATAACATCACTAGATAAAACACATCACCACCCAATAACATCAACATATTAAACACATCACCACCCAATAACATCACTAGATAAAACACATCACCACCCAATAACATCAACATATTAAACACATCACCACCCAATAACATCACTAGATAAAACACATCACCACCCAATAACATCAACATATTAAACACATCACCACCCAATAACATCACTAGATAAAACACATCACCACCCAATAACATCAACATATTAAACACATCACCACCCAATAACATCACTAGATAAAACACATCACCACCCAATAACATCAACATATTAAACACATCACCACCCAATAACATCAACATATTAAACACATCACCACCCAATAACATCACTAGATAAAACACATCACCACCCAATAACATCAACATATTAAACACATCACCACCCAATAACATCACTAGATAAAACACATCACCACCCAATAACATCAACATATTAAACATCACCACCCAATAACATCAACATATTAAACACATCACCACCCAATAACATCACTAGATAAAACACATCACCACCCAATAACATCAACATATTAAACACATCACCACCCAATAACATCACTAGATAAAACACATCACCACCCAATAACATCAACATATTAAACACATCACCACCCAATAACATCACTAGATAAAACACATCACCACCCAATAAAATCACTAGATAAAACACATCACCACCCAATAACATCACTAGATAAAACACATCACCACCCAATAACAACATATTAAACACATCACCACCCAATAACATCACTAGATAAAACACATCACCACCCAATAACATCACTAGATAAAACACATCACCACCCAATAACATCACCATATTAAACACACCACCACCCAATAACATCACTAGATAAAACACACCACCACCCAATAACATCACTAGATAACACACATCATCACCCAATAACATCACCATATTAAACACATCACCACCCAATAACATCACTAGATAAAACACATCACCACCCAATAACATCACTAGATAAAACACATCACCACCCAATAACATCACCATATTAAACACATCACCACCCAATAACATCACTAGATAAAACACACCACCACCCAATAACATCACCATATTAAACACATCACCACCCAATAACATCACTAGATAAAACACATCACCACCCAATAACATCAACATATTAAACACATCACCACCCAATAACATCAACATATTAAACACATCATCACCCAATAACATCAACATATTAAACACATCACCACCCAATAACATCACTAGATAAAACACATCATCACCCAATAACATCACCATATTAAACACATCACCACCCAATAACATCAACATATTAAACACATCACCACCCAATAACATCACTAGATAAAACACATCACCACCCAATAACATCACCATATTAAACACATCACCACCCAATAACATCACCATATTAAACACATCACCACCCAATAACATCACTAGATAACACACATCATCACCCAATAACATCACCATATTAAACACATCACCACCCAATAACATCAACATATTAAACACATCACCACCCAATAACATCACCATATTAAACACATCACCACCCAATAACATCACCATATTAAACACACCACCACCCAATAACATCAACATATTAAACACATCACCACCCAATAACTGAATGTGAATGTCTTTGAAGAGGACCCGCTGGACCAAGTGTTAAGGCCGTGTTCAGAACGTCAACTTCAAAAAGATTCCCTAACGGTTAGCATAGAGAGATAAACCTCTGCAGCCAGCCACACTGAGATTCTCTGTTCTGTAGTGTGTTATTTCTCACTCTTTACTATGACAGCCTGGGTTGTTATCTGAGATTATACAGTCCTGTCCAGACCAAGGCATATCACACAACTCAACCACTTAATCTAAACACTGGCCCAATGAGGGGTAGAACTGGTGACACTACTGTAAGAAAGCAGTAAGACATTCTTTTGGAATACCTTCATCTGTCTGTCTGACTACTGTATGTGGATAAGATGCAAAGTTTTCATACAGGTTTGAAAATTGGGGGGGAAATGACAGGAGAAACCTGGGTTTGGTTTTAAAATATAATCTGACAGCAAGAGGAGAGGAGAGATGACAGAAAACGCTATGCTTCTCTCAGTCTCTCTCTGTCTCTTCCTCCCAGCATACCAATTAGAGAAACGAATGAGGCGAGGACGAGGAGGAAGAATCCCAAACAAAGTCAAACACAACGCATGAGAGGAAAACAAAAAGCAGGCAGATCAAATGGAGGAGAGAACAAAGGGAAGAGTGCTGGGGGGGGCAGGCTTGAGAGCAGGCTAGGGATCCAACCCCCCCCCATGTAGGACCGATCGATGAAGACCCCCCGGCACACACACACACACACACCTGCCAAATGCCAACTGATGGAGGTAGTGGTGTGGTTTGGCTTTACACTCTACAGTCTTCACAGGCTTGTCTGAGTAACTGATAGAAGCTGTGCCCCACAAAACGTATTACACATCATTGTATATGTGAAGGTCTCAGAGTGTGAGGAAGGGGTAGAATCAGGATAAGTGTGAAATCTCTGAGATGCAGGCTCATACCTCCATGACCTTAGGGTTGCCCTGCCGGCCCAGCGTGCCCAGGATCAGGCCCCATCTCTGGGCAGAGCGAGCTTTGTCGATAGCCTGGAGCCGGATGGACCGCATGGCTTCATGGTCATAGTACTCCCTGGAGAATATCTTACTGTACGGGTCGTACCTAAACACACACACACACACACACACACATTAGTGTGTATTGTTCACAACAGGTTACCTCGAGGATTGACAGGCAAGAAGAGAAAATCCAATCATGAAAATCCATCAAGTATTAAGGCAGTTATCTGAGAGAAAATAGTGGCATTTTAGAGAATCTAATCTTTCTCTCTCTACCAGGAGAGCTCAGCTCAGCACATCTTGAGATTATCATCTTGTTTATTAGAGAGCCTGAGAGGAGGGCAGTAGTGCATACGTTCATAACACAAACACAATTTCACTTCACAAACAAGATCTCATATAAATACTGTTTCACGCCAATACAGCTGAGTGGCAATGACACCATGAAGACAACCTACCACAAGGTGAACCATGTCACATTAATCCTGTGTATTACTGACAATAATGACATTCTGTAATCTATGTCAGACTCATCCACAGCGGTACACTGTATATTAATATACAGTGCCGTGAAAAAGTATTCGCCCCCTTTTCTGATTTTCTCTATTTTTGATATTGAACGTTATCAGATTTTCAACCAAAACCTAATATTAGATCAAGAGAACCTGAGTTTACAAATAACAACAAAAAAAATGGAATACTTGTTTTATTTATTTAATGAACAAAGTTATGCAGCACCCAATTTCCCTGTGTGAAAAAATTATTGCCCCCTTACACTCAATAACTGGTTGTGCCATCTTTAGCTGCAATGACTGCAACCAAATGCTTCCTGTAGTTGTTGATCAGTCTCTCACAACGCTGTGGAGGAATTCTGGCCCACTCCTGCATGCAGAACTGCTTTAACTCAGTGACATGTGAGTTTTCAAGCATGAACTGCTCGTTTCATGTCCTGCCACAACACATCAATTGGGGTTAGGTCTGGACTTTGACTAAGCAATTCAAAACCTTCAAATGTGTTTCTTTTTAACCATTTTCATGTAGACTTGATTGTGTGTTTTGGATCATTGTCTTGCTGCATGACCCAGCTGCGCTTCAGCTTCAGCTCACAGAAGGATGGCCTGACATTCTCCTGTAGAATTCTCTGATACAGAGGAGAATTCATGGTTCCTTCTATTAAGGCAAGTCATCCAGGTCCTGAGGCAGCAAAGCATCCCCAAACCCTTAAACTACCACCACCATGCTTGACCGTTGATATGAAGTTCTTACTGTGGAATGCAGTGTTTGGTTTTCGTCAGACATAATGGGACCCATCTCGGCCAAAAAGTTGACTCAAGCTTGCCAAAAAGCACCTGGAAGCACCTGGATGACACCTGGATGACTCTTGGAAGAATGTTCAATGGACAGATGAGTCAAAAGTATAACTTTTATGAAATAAATGAAATAAGTATGTAATTGTTGTGTTATTTGTTCACAAAGGTTCCCTTTATCTAATGTTAGGTTTGGTTGAAGATCTGATAACATTCAGTTTAAAAATATGCAAAAGTCGAGAAAATTAGAAAGGGGGCAAATACTTCACAGTACTGTAAATGGTACACACAGTACTTGATTAGCTCTTTACACTTGTACCAGTATACGGGTTGAAAATAGCGCCTAAATTGGACCGCAGTGGCTGTACAGTAACATGCAGTACATTGCGTCAGAGCTCCAGGTCTCCCACTTCACAGCACACTGTTGGTTTTGACCGACAAGAAGTTGCCCCCATCCCTCCAGTTAATTGGGCAACTTTTGCAAAATGTTTGGTTGTCTGAGTGAGGGAAATAAAGCAACACTTCACGGCACAACGCCTCTCCCCATGTGACCTACTTGTTGTGTGTATGTACTGACATATCTGTAAAACTGATAGATGCACACACTACATGTTAATGTTTTTAAATGTATGTGAATCGTAAAGTCTTATCTGTAATGTCTTTTTCATTATGTGTCAGAGCCCAGTAAGACTAGCAGTCGCCATAGGCGTCGGCTAATTGGGATCCTAATAAATCAAGTTTATGATCTGCTTCTCTGAATTGCCTTGTGAAAGCCTAACACTGTAAGATCGTACTTTGTAACCATGTTGGCAATAGAACACGCTTTCAAATCATGCTCACCTGACCAGACTGTGATTTATAATGGACTGTTTTTGGAATGCGTAAACAACAACAGTAATTATGTAAAGGCAGGGATGCAGGGCTGTGTTCCAAACAAAACTTCCAGTCGGATTCCTCTAGTTCCTCAACATAGCACCTTATAGTTGACTCTTCTTTGAGTCATAAAAGTGCATTGAAATTATGTAGGAACTGGGCACACTTCGCAAAAGTGTGTGATATCTTGGAGACACCAGTTAGTCCTCTCACTCAAACCCTTGTCATTGTTTTGTCTTATGTAACACCTACCCCACATTTTCCTGGAATATTCTTATCATGTTACTGAATGTATACAGAGTATTTTCTGATTTCGTTATCAACAAATGCAGCCAAAAGTACAGTAATGTAAAATGCACATAAAATCAACAGTGTAATGTTTGGATTCGGTCTTGTGCTAATAATTTTCCCATTATCTCCAAACTGTTCCCTTTTGATGATTATGCATAGGCTTTCCATATTTCTTCTCTAAGAAACATTTCAATTGAGCCCTATCCACATAGGCTGATTCCCACGAGTGTAAAGGGTTAAAGTTACTATGCATGTTATTATTTACCTGTAGGCAGGTATCTCTGGGTTTGCAATCATGATGGACTCCAGATGGAACCTGCCATCTCCCAGGTAGCTATAAATACAAACACATCAACACACAGAGACACAGGATGAGAGAGATACAAACACAGTAAGACAGATACACTCCCTGCTGGCAAGCATACCTGCTGTGGAACAACAATACAAATCCACCCCATCTCTTCCTCACCTCTCTCCCTGCCCATTCCTCCTCTCTTACTCTCACCCTTCTCTCTCACACACTCACACTCTCTCTCTCCCCCTCCTGGTGGAACAAAGTGGTCTCAGCGGACCTATGCCTGGGGTTTAGGGGTTCAAGGTGTGACCAGGGGCTTCTGATGTATAGGAACACCATCACACAGCACCCCTGTGATGGCCCCATGTTGTTTATCCACTACCAGGCTTTGTCAGTTAACCCAGGGGGTGTTATTAGTTGGCCCGCCTGGACCCGTGATAGGGCAGGGTTCAACTGGAGCACACGCAAGCACGACACACACACCATCATTATCATCCCAGGGGGTGTGCTGGGAGGAGGCCTGCTATTGGCTGAGTGAGGGGTCCAGGCCTCTCTGTTACCGTGGCAAGCCCGCAGAGGCCCAAGGGGAGACGGAGACAATTAGAGGAGCTAATTAGCCAGCGTTTAGGTATGTGTGTGTGTGGAACAGGCTGTGGGTGAGCTTCCACATGGACACCCAGGAGCCACAACTAACCTCCACACAGGCAGGCAGGCCTGCACGCATACACACACACAAAATAACACACACCCACTAGTGGTGCAGGGGTTGACTCATAACTGCAGTCCCTGGGGTTATATCTGGGTTTAGGGTCATGAAATATTGTGTGGATGAAGGGCGGGTGGCTGGCGGGTTGAATACAGAGAAAACAATGCATAAAAAATGCAGAATTATTGTGCAATTCATGTCTACAGGCTCCATTGATGTTTTTCTTTCATTATTTTTATCTGCTGTTAGTGCGTAAGCCTACGCATTAGGGCTTAACTGTACATGCACCAAATACACACCAATTGCCAAATGCTTTTGGGAACTTGGACAGAAAAAGTTAACATCGATCCATTGAGGCAAAAAGGACAATGTCAGAGTTTATTTCAATAAGAGAAAAGCTATAAAATGGAGAGTTGAAAATAAAGAGAAGGGAGGGCCAAAACAGTAATCTAATGTTTGGGAAAGATGTTCTGTGTGCTGATTGTGAGGCGCCATAAATTTGGACGCAAGACCAGCACATCAAGGGAGCTATACAGTTCAGATGGTTAAATTGAATAGTAACTGAAAACTGACTGTAGGTCTATAACTTTGATGGGGGTGGGGCCTAACAAAAATCTGAAATCATCATGAGGGGCCACAGTGGCTCGCGGATCTGTGTACCCACATCCATATCTATACCACATCCATACCCACATCTATACCACATCCACATCCATATCTATACCACATCCATACCCACATCTATACCACATCCACATCTATACCACATCCATATCTATACCACATCCATACCCACATCTATACCACATCCACATCCATATCTATACCACATCCATACCCACATCTATACCACATCCACATCTATACCACATCCATACCCACATCTATACCACATCCATACCCACATCTATACCACATCCACATCCATATCTATACCACATCCATATCTATACCACATCCATACCCACATCTATACCACATCCATACCCACATCTATACCACATCCATACCCACATCTATATCTATACCACATCCATATCTATACCACATCCATACCCACATCCACATCCATATCTATACCACATCCATACCACATCCATACCCACATCCATACCCACATCTATATCTATACCACATCCATATCTATACCACATCCATACCCACATCTATACCACATCCACATCCATACCCACATCTAATCATACCACATCCATATCTATACCACATCCATACCCACATCCATATCTATACCCACATCCACATCTATACCCACATCCATACCCACATCCACATCTATACCCACATCCATATCTATACCACATCCATACCTACATCTATACCACATCCATATCCACATCTATACCACATCCACATCCATATCTATACCACATCCATATCTATACCACATCCATATCTATACCACATCCATACCCACATCTATACCACATCCACATCCATACCCACATCTATATCTATACCACATCCATATCTATACCACATCCACATCCATACCCACATCCATATCTATACCACATCCATACCTACATCTATACCACATCCACATCCATATCCACATCTATACCACATCCACATCCATATCTATACCACATCCATATCTATACCCACATCCATACCCACATCTATACCACATCCACATCCATATCTATACCACATCCATATCTATACCACATACATACCACATCCACATCCATACCCACATCTATATCTATACCACATCCATATCTATACCACATCCATACCCACATCCATGTCTATACCCACATCCACATCTATACCCACATCCACATCTATACCCACATCCATACCACATCCATACCTACATCTATACCTACATCTATACCACATCCACATCCATACCCACATCTATACCACATCCATATCTATACCACATCCACATCCATACCCACATCCATATCTATACCACATCCATACCCACATCTATACCACATCCACATCCATACCCACATCCATATCTATACCACATCCACATCCACATCCATATCTATACCACATCCATATCTATACCACATCCATCTCTATACCCACATCCACATCTATACCACATCTATATCTATACCACATCCATACCCACATCCATATCTATACCACATCCATACCCACATCTATACCACATCCACATCCATATCTATACCACATCCATACCACATCCACATCTATACCACATCCACATCTATACCACATCCATATCTATACCACATCCACATCCATACCCACATCCATATCTATACCACATCCATACCCACATCTATACCACATCCATATCTATACCACATCCATATCTATACCACATCCATATCTATACCACATCCATATCTATACCACATCCATATCTATACCACATCCATATCTATACCACATCCACATCCATACCCACATCCATATCTATACCACATCCATATCTATACCACATCCATCTCTATACCCACATCCATCTCTATACCCACATCCACATCCATACCCACATCCATATCTATACCACATCTATATCTATACCACATCCATACCCACATCTATACCACATCCACATCCATACCCACATCCATATCTATACCACATCCATACCCACATCTATACCACATCCACATCCATACCCACATATATATCTATACCACATCCATACCCACATCTATACCACATCCATACCCACATCCATATCTATACCACATCCATACCCACATCTATACCACATCCACATCCATATCTATACCACATCCATACCCACATCTATACCACATCCACATCTATACCACATCCATATCTATACCACATCCATATCTATACCACATCCACATCCATACCCACATCCATATCTATACCACATCCATACCCACATCTATACCACATCCACATCCATACCCACATCCATATCTATACCACATCCATATCTATACCACATCCACATCCATACCCACATCCATATCTATACCACATCCATATATATACCACATCCATATATATACCCACATCCACATCCATACCCACCACTCCATATCTATACCACATCTATATCTATACCACATCCATACCCACATCTATACCACATCCACATCCATACCCACATCCATATCTATACCACATCCATACCCACATCTATACCACATCCACATCCATACCCACATATATATCTATACCACATCCATACCCACATCTATACCACATCCACATCCATACCCACATCCATATCTATACCACATCCATACCCACATCTATACCACATCCACATCCATATCTATACCACATCCATACCCACATCTATACCACATCCACATCTATACCACATCCATATCTATACCACATCCATATCTATACCACATCCATACCCACATCTATACCACATCCACATCTATACCACATCCACATCCATATCTATACCACATCCATATCTATACCCACATCCATACCCACATCCATATCTATACCCACATCCACATCTATACCCACATCCATACCCACATCTATACCCACACCCACATCCATACCCACATCTCGACCCACACCCACATCCATATCTATACCACATCCATACCCACATCCATATCTATACCCACATCCATACCCACATCCATATCTATACCCACATCCACATCTATACCCACATCCATACCCACATCTATACCCACACCCACATCCATACCCACATCCACACCCACATCCACACCCACATCCATATCTCGACCCACACGAACATCCATATCTATACCCACATCCATACCCACATCCACACTAACACACCCAAAAGCCACATCCATACCCATATCCATACTCACATCCATACCCACATCCATACCCAAATATGCAGTCAGAGCCGGTCCTAGCCATTTGGGGGCCCCCTCGACAGCGAAAAAAAAATGAAAAAAATTGTTATGGGGCATATTTTTTTGTTGTTACAGTTTTACAGCAAATTTCCCGCAATTCTACACATTTTGCCATAGGGTAGAGAGAAATGTTTGCAGTTTTTAATGAGAGTGACTAACAAAATCAATATGGGGCCCACCCCAGTCGGTAATTCGACCATGATTACTACAAGTTTTGATAGCAGGCCACTAGACTAACTTACCAATCAATAATGTTTAGCTGACATGGGCTAATTGAGTGACTGACAGTGACTAACAACAGAAAAACTGCTAAACAAATGTTAACCAAATTTCAAAATTGCACCTTGTGTATTATACTTTTCTAACCTCCAACTGAACAAATAACACAAATAATTTGATCCGCAGGCCTACAAAAGATGGGGGGGGGGGGGGGGGGTTAGTTGCCCATCCCTGGTTTATAACCTCTCACATAGCCTAATATAATATTAACTCCTGAAGAATTATGCAGATATTGCAGGAAAATGATACACCAAATGTAATGTGACTCAGGAACAGCATCTTGAGAGAATTAATTTAAAGTTAGGGACCATCTGTAAAGGTACTATCTTTATCAGCATCATAAAAGCTGATTGTATTTCAACCACAAAAGTACGCATGCAAGCCGACCTGAAATCTTGTCAGAAACATGTTGGGTCGTTTTCACAGGATTTAATTCCCTTCAAACCGGGCAAACTGATGTCATTTGGAAATTTGGCGTTACTGCATTTTCTTCCCCAGTCCCTAAACGTTTGACTGAACGAAAGAAGCAGAGATGAAAGAGAAAATTTGACCGATGTCAACTAGATTGAAGCATTCATTCTATCGATGTATGACATTTTCTGGTGAGCAAGGGTTTATTTAGTCTTCTAGGCCAAGAGAAGCAGCATGTATCTAATTACAGACTAACAAATAGCCTACCAAAATGTCCACAATTATAAACAGAAACATAGATTAGGCTTAAAAAAACATAGGCCTGAAATGTTAGGTTTATCACATTTAGTTGGGCGGTTGCAGATGTTTTATTAGCAATTGCGGATGGGTATGGGTGAACAAACAGCTGACCCACACATCACTAACAAGCAAAGGCCCAGTCACTGAGACTAGATTGTGTCCGTGGGGAATGTGTGTGTGTGTGTTTGTGTCCGTGGGAGATGTATGTGTGTGTGTGTGTGTGTGTGTGTGTGTGTGTGTGTGTGTGTGTGTGTGTGTGTGTGTGTGTGTGTGTGTGTGTGTGTGTGTGCATGCATCTGTGTCTTTGTGTGTACAGCAGGGTAAAAAGCAGGGTAATTTGGAGCCGAGGAGCAAATAAAAAAACGAATGATGACTATTGTGCCGAGGGCCGGGCGCTTTGCTTTGCAATAATATCCAAGGTGTCCCTATAATCACACTGGCTACAATGAGCCTCCTGCTTTTCAACATCACACCCTGTATGTGTTTCTCTGCTTCAAGAGGCACTCATGAGGGCCTTTGTTATCCTATCATTCATATTGCAAAGTCCTTTGTAGGAGAGCTGAGTGCTGCTGTGCTATAATGGTGAACACTGTGCTGTATATCCTGCATTATGCATCAACACACTGTGATTCTGCTCTTAATGTCTGCAGACATTAGCAGCAGGGTCTGAGAGAGGAGAATTAGGAGTGAGGATTAGAACTGGGAGTCTCTGCTACCACAGATATTCATTTAGCTGCTCTGTTCTAAAGCACTCAGCCATTTTAACATACTTCTCTTAATTACTGGAATCATATACAGTTGAAGTCAGAAGTTTACATACACCTTAGCCAAATACATTTAAACTCAGTTTATTACAATTCCTGACATTTAATCCTAGTAAAAATTCCCTGTCTTAGGTCAGTTAGGATCACCACTTTATTTTAAGAATGTGAAATGTCAGAATAATAGTAGAGAGAATGATTTATTTCAGCCTTTATTTCTTTCATCACATTCTCAGTGGGTCAGAAGTGTACATACACTCATTAAGTATTTAGTAGTGTTAGGTTCTTATTTTTCAGAGTAAGTAACTCACGGACACTAGAGAAGCTTTAACCAAGTTTAATTCTTCACAAAGGATCCGTACAGCTGTATTTCAGACAACCCAACATTTCTCCCATCACACACACACACACACACACACACACACACACACACACACACACACACACACACACACCACACACACACACACACACACACACACACACACACACACACATATATGCCACTTAAGACACTTCTCCTTCTCTCCAATCCTTACATCTTATGGTTCTACAGGAAAAGAGTAACAGGATACTAAACCCTTATTACTCCCTTCAGGGGATCTGACCTCACCTCCTTCACCTAATCAAAAGATGTCCATCTGTCTCCCCTATATCAACACGCTGCTCTCCTCCCGTCCACCCAACACATTCCAAAGCCATCTGTCTCCCCTATATCAACATGTTACTCTCCTCCCGTCCACCCAACACATTCCAAAGCCATCTGTCTCCCCTATATCAACACGCTGCTCTCCTCCCGTCCACCCAACACATTCCAAAGCCATCTGTCTCCCCTATATCAACATGTTACTCTCCTCCCGTCCACCCAACACATTCCAAAGCCATCTGTCTCCCCTATATCAACACGCTGCTCTCCTCCCGTCCACCCAACACATTCCAAAGCCATCTGTCTCCCCTATATCAACATGTTGCTCTCCTCCCGTCCACCCAACACATTCCAAAGCCATCTGTATCCCCTATATCAACACGCTGCTCTCCTCCCGTCCACCCAACACATTTCAAAGCCATCTGTCTCCCCTATATCAACATGTTACTCTCCTCCCGTCCACCCAACACATTCCAAAGCCATCTGTCTCCCCTATATCAACATGTTACTCTCCTCCCGTCCACCCAACACATTCCAAAGCCATCTGTCTCCCCTATATCAACATGTTACTCTCCTCCCGTCCACCCAACACATTCCAAAGCCATCTGTCTCCCCTAAATCAACACGCTGCTCTCCTCCCGTCCACCCAACACATTCCAAAGCCATCTGTCTTTCTACAGAGAACCATTAACTTCTGACCTAAACCCAGTCTCTTTCACTCCTCATATTCTACGCTTCTTCTCTATCATTTATTTAATATCTCAATATTCAAAATGTCCAATCCAACAGTAGCATTGCCTTTAAAATGTTTAACTTGGGTCAAACGTTTCGGGTAGCCTTTCACAAGCTTCCCACAATAAGCTGGGTGAATTTTGGCCCATTCCTGAGTAACTGAGTTAGGTTTGTAGTAACTGAGTCAGGTTTGTAGGCCTCCTTGCTCGCACACACTTTTTCAGTTCTGCCCACACATTTTCTATAGGATTGAGGCCAGGGCTTTGTGATGGCCACTCCAATACCTTGACTTTGTTGTCCTTAAGCCATTTTGCCACAACTTTGGAAGTATGCTTGGGGTCATTGTCCATTTGGAAGACTCATTTGCGACCAAGCTTTAACTTCCTGACTGATGTCTTGAGATGTTGCTTCAATATATCCACATAATTTTCCTACCTCATGGTACCATCTATTTTGTGAAGTGCATCAGTCCCTCCTGCAGCAAAGCACCCACACAATATGATGCTGCCACCCCCGTGGTTCACGGTTGGGATGGTGTTCTTCGGCTTGCAAGAGTCACCCTTTTTCCTCCAAACATAACGATGGTCATTATGACCAAACAGTTCTATTTTTGTTTAATCAAACCAGAAGACATTTCTCCAAAAAGTACAATCTTTGTCCCCATGTGCAGTTGCAAACCATAGTCTTGCTTTTTTATGGCGGTTTAGGAGCAGTGGCTTCTTCCTTGCCGAGTGGCCTTTCAGGTTATGTCGATATAGGACTCGTTTTACTGTGGATATAGATACTTTTGTACCTGTTTCCTCCAGAATCTTCACAAGGTCTTTTGCTGTTGTTCTGGGATTGATTTGCACTTTTCGCACCAAAGTACGTTCATCTCTAGGAGACAACGCGTCTCCTTCCTGAGCGGCATGACGGATGCGTGGTCCCATGGTGTTTATACTTGCGTACTATTGTTTGTACAGATGAACGTGGTACCTTCAGGCATTTGGAAATTGCTCCCAAGGATGAACCAGACTTGTGGAGGCCTACAATTCTTTGATCTTGGCTGATTTCTTTTGATTTTCCAATGATGTCAAGCAAAGAGGCACTGAGTTTGAAGGTAGGCCTTGAAATACATCCACAGGTATACCTCCAATTGACTCAAATGATGTCAATTAGCCTATCAGAAGCTTCTAAAGCCATGACATCATTTTCTGGAATTTTCCAAGCTGTTTAAAGGCACAGTCAATTTAGTGTATGTAAACTTCTGACCCACTGGAATTGTGATACAGTGAATTATAAGTGAAATAATCTGTCTGTAAATAATTATTGGAAAAATTACTTGTGTCATACACAAAGTAGATGTCCTAACCGACTTTCCAAAACTATAGTTTGTTAACAAGAAATGTGTGGAGTGGTTGAAAAACGAGTTTTAATGACTCCAACCTAAGTGAATGTAAACTTCCCACTTCAACTGTAGGTGCTGCAACGTATTAAAGACATGGCGTCTCAGAGACTAATATACCATCACTCATCCCACATACACTCAACTAAAGTCATTTCAACTTCTACATAATAGATATCGCAGCAATAAGTCCCTCCGATGCACTTTTATAAATAATGGTTGAACACAATAAGAGACAAGCATTTAGGTGACTTATGAGAGACAGTATTGGAGGCTGAGAGATATTTCAAACTATTCATAAATGACAAATCTACCGGTATATGCAAATGAAAATGAAAGAAGTGAAATGTAATGGACCATGATTCTTCAACAGCCCTGATTTCTATCTATTATTACTGACTATTATATTTGTCCACGCCTCCTGCTGGTTTACCGTTTCCAGTATCTGTACTGTTCTGTACACAGGTATGAGCTGGTTGTAAGCTGCCCCTCAGATCTACTGACAAGAGGAGAGAAAGAGATGGAGAGGGAGGGAGAGAGGGGCAGTGAGAAGGGGAGAGATGGAGAGAGGGTGAGCCAGAGAGAGAGAGGGCGAGCCAGAGAGCGAGAGGGGGCGAGCCAGAGCGAGAGAGGGCGAGCCAGAGCGAGAGGGGGCGAGCCAGAGCGAGAGAGGGCGAGCCAGAGCGAGAGAGGGCGAGCCAGAGCGAGAGTGGGCGAGCCAGAGAGAGAGAGGGAGCGAGCCAGAGAAAGAGAGGGCGAGCCAGAGAGAGAGAGGGCGAGCCAGAGAGAGAGAGGGCGAGCCAGAGAGAGAGAGGGCGAGCCAGAGAGAGAGGGCGAGCCAGAGCGAGAGAGGGCGGGCCAGAGCGAGAGAGGGCGAGCCAGAGCGAGAGAGGGCGAGCCAGAGCGAGAGAAGGCGAGCCAGAAAGAGAGAGGGAGCGAGCCAGAGAGAGAGAGGGCGCGAGCCAGAGAGAGAGAGGGCGAGCCAGAGAGAGAGAGGGCGAGCCAGAGAGAGAGAGGGCGAGCCAGAGAGAGAGAGGGCGAGCCAGAGAGAGAGGGCGAGCCAGAGCGAGAGAGGGCGGGCCAGAGCGAGAGAGGGCGGGCCAGAGCGAGAGAGGGCGGGCCAGAGCGAGAGAGGGCGGGCCAGAGAGAGAGAGACACTCAGGGAGCTAATTATCAGGCAAGGTAATCAATTATTTCTCCCATCTCACCCCCATCCGCCTCTACACACACATCAAAGACACTCCACTTTAGATTAGTGGGCGAGTACAAACACAGCCCTGACACAGACACACGGCTTTCCTCTCCTGTGGGACCAGGCTGTTTTCCTGTACTGGCTGTCTCTCCTCTTTTATCTGGTCACTCTAATCCCATACACTGGGAAGGGTGTGTGGGGATCATAAGTACAGCATGGGTATTATTAGGAACCCACTATATTTTAAAATGCATAGGACTGTGTGTCTATGTTAATACACTGGGGACGTTTTCTGTGTGTACTCACTGTAAGTACATGTAGAGCCGCACTCCTCGCTGTTGCCTGAGCCTGTTAGCAGGTCGTTGGCAGGATTAGGGAGTAATGGATTACATATTTTTTTTTTTTTACTGTAAACTGTTACGTAACCAGCAAATGTATTGTAATCAGATTACCGATACTTTTGAAAAACTAGAAGATTACTTCTAGGATTACTTTTAAATTCCGAAAGGACGTTTGCGTGAAAAAAAATCTTTGACATTCAAATCAGCATTTTAAATTGGTCAAGTTTAAAATGGTCTGCCTGAGCGATTTTGACCACAAATCAGAGAACACTATGATGACACTCCAAATATGTTTGATGGATCGCGGGAGAATAGCAGGAATAGGCTTTTGTAGGCTACAGTCCAAGCAATGTCTTCCAATGGTACGACTGCTGTCGGCATCCAAAGATTATCCAACTTGAACAAATGTTTGGAGGTAAGGATGACATCAGTGTAGTCTACGGCGATACGGATATCACTAATTATTTATACGCTATCTACATAGCACATTGATAAGAATCACACTGCTGCTCTCTTAGCAATTACAGATTGTGCTTTTGTGGATGGCTGTTCACAAATGTATATGTGTATTTAACCCAATAATGGTTGAATTGAAGAAGTTTAAATTTCCCATAAATCGTTGTTTTTGCGATCAGTGGACAGCCAGTGAAAAATGTGCTCTTTCAACAGCTGCATATAGTGCGGTTCCCAGCCAATAGAATAAATGATTGAGTTCCTCTCTTCTAAACGTCTCTGTGATATTGTACTCCATACTGTCAAACACGAGTTATATCCACGAGGGGGGCTTTTATTGCTCAATCTAATTCAAATGTTTATAGACTTAAACAGCTGCAAATTATCGAGATATCAAAGTGTCACCAACAAAAAAATACAGTGCATTCGGAAAGTATTCAGACTCCTTGACTTTTTCCACATTTTGTTAAATTACAGCCTTACTCTAAAAGGACTTACTTTTTCTCCCCTCATCAACCTACACACAATACCCCATAATGACAAAGCCAAAACACAATCCTGTCTCGGAGCTCTACGGACAATTCCTTCAACCTCATGGCTTGGTTTTTGCTCTGACATGCACTTTCAACTGTGGGACCTTATATAGACAGGTGTGTGCCTTTCCAAATCATGTCCAATCAATTCAATTTACCACAGGTGGACTGAAATCAAGTTGTAGAAACATCTAAAGGATGAAAAATGGAACAGGATGAACCTGAGCTCAATTTTAAGTCTCATAGCAAAGGGTCTGAATACTTATGTAAATGTGATATTTAAGTGTTTATTTTATAAATTTGCTAACATTTCTAAAAACCCGTTTTTTCTTTGTCATTATGGGGTATTGTGTGTACACTGTATACTGCAAGTCCCCACACAGTAGAAATGTAATGGATTTTACACAGAATACTACTATTCCCAGAGTGCATTTCACTTCCCAGGGTGCAATGCTCCGCCCAGGGCTGCTGGCTGGCTAGTGGCTACTGCTAGTAGCAAGCCTAGACAAATGCAAAGTAATCTAAATATATCGCTGTCAAGTTATAAGTGAATTTCGCAAGACTTTTATAATGCTCACATGGATGTCATGCTGAATATATGTTCATGCCATTGTCACTCAAAAATAATTCCAATTTAGTATAATAACGACAATGTTACAATGCAAATGTAAAAACTTTGTTTTTGTATGTCCTTTTGGAACTAAACCTCCCTTGCACTGCTTTGTAACACCTTTTGCTTAGTTGTTTCGTTGGTCTGGCCCTCATCTGCTCTTTAATTAAAGATTACTTTCTAATTGTAATTCGTTACATTTACTAGTTAAGGCACACACCTGTCTATATACGGTCCCACAGTTAACAGTGCATGTCAGAGCAAAAACCAAGCCATGACGTCGAAGGAATTGTCACTAGAAGTCTGAGACAGGATGGTGTTGAGGCACAGATCTGGGGAAGTGTACCAAAACATTTCTGCAACACTGAAGATTCCCAAGAACACAGTGGCATCCATCATTCTTAAATGGAAGAAGTTTGGAACCACCAAGACTCTTCCTAGAGCTGGCCGCCCGGCCAAACTGATCAATCGGGGGAGAAGGGTCAGGGAGGTGACCGAGCACTGATGGTCAATCTGACAGAGCTCTAGAGTTCCTCTGTGGAGATGGCAGAACCTTCCAGAAGGACAACCATCTCTGCAGAACTCTACCAATCATGGTAGAGTGGCCAGACGGAAGCCACTCCTCAGTAAAAGGCACATGACAGCCCACTTGGAGTTTGCCAAAAGGCACCCAAAGGACTCTCAGACCATGAGAAACAAGATACTTTGGTCTGATGAAACCAAGATTGAACTCTTTGGCCTGAATGCCAAGCGTCACATCTGGAGGAAACCTGGCACCATCCCTACGGTGAAGCATGGTGGTGGCAACATCATGCTGTGGGGATGTTTTTCAGAGGCAGGGACTGGGAGACTAGTCAGGATCGAGGGAAAGATGAACGGAGCAAAGTATAGAGAGATCCTTGATGAAAACCTGCTCCAGAGCGCTCAGGACCTCAGACTGGGGCGAAGGTTCACCTTCCAACAGGTCAACAAACCTAAGCATACAGCCAAGACAAACAGGAATGGCTTCAGGACAAGTCTCTGAATGTTCTTGATTGGCCCAGCCAGAGCCCGAACTTGAAACCAATCAAACATCTCCGGAGAGACCTGAAAATAGCTGTGCAGCAACGCTCCACATCCAACCCGACAGAGCTTGAGAGGATCTGCAGAGAAGAATGGGAGAAACTCCCCAAATACAGGTGTGCCAAGATTGTAGCGTCATACCCAAGAAAACTCGATGCTGTAATCGCTGCCAAAGGTGTTTCAACAAAGTAATGAGAAAAGGGTCTGAATACTTATATAAATGTTTATTTCATTTATTTATTTATTGTAATAAATTAGCAAACATTTCTAAAAACCTGTTTTGCTTTGTCATTATTGGCTATTGCTGTAGATTGATGAGGGGGAAAAAAATTGATCAATTTTAGAATAACGCTGTAACATAATTATTATTACTATTTCATTTTTTTTTAAGGTCAAGGGGTCTGAATACTTTCTGAAGGCATTGTAGAGGCCTTAGAAATGAACTTCAATGTGTTTTTTGTCATTTTGGAACTAAACTATTTATTTAATACATTACATTATTTAGCTGTAATGAATAATGAATCATACGTCTAATGAATGTAATTTGATCCAACATTATGGCCAAAGATGAGCAAATTATCCCTGATATGTATCAAATTACATTTTAAAACAGTTTACATGTAACTGTACAATTATATAGTCTCCGATATGGTTTTGCATAATGAACAACGAAGGTATTCATCTGTTATTTAATCTGGTGTAGTATTTTAGAAAGAAATGTACCACAAAATAGAAGATAACAAATAACAAATAGAAAAATCTTCTATTAACCTTTAATAACAAAACAAAAATCACGTACATTTTCATATTCCATCGAACGTCATGACCACCATTGTGGCTGACGGAAACCAATGTTCCAAAGTCCCTTTATTGCATGTTTAAGTACAAAAACCTGGTATCGTGGCAACACTAGCAGGTAGATGACAGAGTCGAGGAGCGAGGATTGGGAAGGTATGTTTAACAATGTCTGGGGAAGTGTTGGGTAGGAAGGTACTGTATGACAGAGTCTGTGTAATATACTGTAGGTCTGACAGTCTGTGACTGTGTAAGGTAGGTATGACAGAGTCTGTGTAATATACTGTAGGTCTGACAGTCTGTGACTGTGTAAGGAAGGTATGACAGAGTCTGTGTAATATACTGTAGGTCTGACAGTCTGTGACTGTGTAAGGAAGGTATGACAGAGGCTGTGTAATATACTGTAGGTCTGACAGTCTGTGACTGTGTAAGGTAGGTATAACAGAGGCTGTGTAATATACTGTAGGTCTGACAGTCTGTGACTGTGTAAGGTAGGTATAACAGAGGCTGTGTAATATACTGTAGGTCTGACAGTCTGTGACTGTGTAAGGTAGGTATAACAGAGGCTGTGTAATATACTGTAGGTCTGACAGACTGACTGTGTAAGGTAGGTATAACAGAGGCTGAGAATAGGATGGGTTTATAATGATAAAGGCTGAGTCACTCACATGACGGCGTTGAGGTTTCGGTCGAGGCGGGGGGAGGTGCACCCCAGGATCTCTCCAGGGGACAGGGGCCGACACTGGGGAACCACCACCTCATACTCTGGTCTCAGAGCTGCACTCACCGCCTGGGGGGAGGGGAAGAGACAAACAACCATTGATATAAAATAACATCTACTTTTTCTCTTTTCACACAAAGACGCTGAGAGCGAGTGCCAACAATTACACAAGAAAGAAGCAGCAGCATGCTCGGAGGCGGAGAGTAATGTGCTCTTTTCAGTTGGAGGTAAACAGGGAACATAGACGCTGACCTGATGAAACCCTACTCCATTTTGGATGACCTACACACACCGTGAGCTGTGAGCGAGTGAGCAAGAGGCACACACACGCACACACACACCAACTGCCCAAACAAAAAAACTAAACATGACAAACACACACACACACACACACACACACACACACACACACACACACACACACACACACACACACACACACACACACACACACACACACACCAACTGCCCAAACAAAAAAACTAAACATGACACACACACACCCAAACCGCCCCAACACACAACAAAAACATGACACACACATCAGCATGTCAGAATGTATCAATAACACTGGTTACATTAGCAGGGGCCTAGTGTTGGTCATGTACTGACAGAGGAGAGGGGAGCAGCAGAGAGGAGACGGAGGAGGTAGCTAGCTCTACTGTGGATCTAGAACTGCTTATGTAAAGGCATGAGATGAGGTGCAGATACATGATCTGAGATTTCACAAGTTCACTCCTCCTTTCAAGTCCAAAATAACTGCAGCTGGGTTTTCAAACCCACACTTGAACTGAACTTCAAGAGGCAGGCAGGAGGTTGGCTTACACAGGCGCAGAGCTCTTCTATGTATGCAGCATGTAGGCTAGGCTTAAACTGTACATGTACACATAGGGTTAGACGCACATACAGTCCCCCACACACCAAAGATGCATGTACACACACACACACACACACACACACACACACACACACACACACACACACACACACACACACACACACACACACACACACACCTGCAGTGCAGCCACAAACTGGATAGTGCTGACGAGTGCCAGAGAGTGTCCAGGGGGGAAGTTGAACTTGACCGTGTCCAGAAAGTGTGCGTTGTCCATCTGGATATCCACAAACACGTACAGCATCTTAATGCCTGCTGTGGAGTCTATAGGGACTGCAGGGAGACAAAGACAGGGTTAGGATTAATCATTTAATACACCACAAGACCAAAAGTATGTGCTCGTTGAACATCTCATTCCAAAATCATGGGTATTAAGATGGAGTTGATCCCCCCTTTGCTGCTATAACAACCTCCACTCTTCTGGGAAGGCTTTCCACTAGATGTTGGAACTTGTTTCCATTCAGCCAGAAGAGCATTAGTTGGCGATTAGGCCTGGCTCGCATTCGGCATTCCAATTCATCCCAAAGAATTCGATGGGGTTGAGGTTAGGGCTCTGTCCAGGCCAGTCAAGTTCTTCCACAACGATCTTTACAAACCATTTCTGTATGGACCTCGCTTTGTGCACGGGGGCATTGTCATGCTTAAACAGGAAAGGGCCTTCCCCAGACTGTTGCCACAACGTTAGGGTTAAGATTTCCCTTCACTGGAACAAAGGGCCAAAGGACCATTATTCCTCCTCCACCAAACGTTACAGTTGGCACTATGCATTCAGTGTAGGTAGCGTTCTCCTTGCATCCGCCAAACCCAGATTTGTCCGTCAGACTGCCAGATGGTGAATCGTGATTCATCACTACAGAGAACACATTTCCACTGCTCCAGAGTCCAATGATGGCGAGCTTTACACAACTCCAGCCGACGCTCGGCATTGTGATCTTAGGCTTGTATGCGGCTGCTCGGCACTGAAAACCCATTTCATGAAGCTCCAGACGAACAGTTCTTGTGCTGCCGTTGCTTCCAGAGGCAGTTTGGAACTCGGTAGTGAGTGTTGCAATCGAGAACAGATAATCTTTTACGTGCTACGCGCTTCAGCGGTCCTGTTCTGTGAGCTTGTTTGGCCTGCCACTTCGCGGCTGAGCCGTTGTTGCTCCTAGACGTTTCCACTATATGGCAGGGTCTACAGACAATCACGGATTACAAAAGGAAAACCAGTCACGTCACGGACACCGACGTCTTGATCCCAGACAAGCTGAACACCTTCATCGCCCACTTTGAGGATAACACAGTGCCACCGACGCGGCCCGCTCCCAAGGACTGTGGGCTCTCGTTCCACTTGGTCAACTTGAGTAAAACATTTAAGCGTGTTAACCCTCGCAAGGTTGCCGGCCCAGACGGCATCCCTAGCCGAGTCCTCAGAGCATGCACAGTCTAGCTGGCAAGAAATGTTTGCGGACATATTCAATCTCTCCCTATCCCAGTCTGCTGTCCCCACTTGTTCAAGATGTCCACCATTGTTCCTAAACCCAAAAAAGCAAAGGTAACTGAACTAAATGACTATCGCCCCATAGTGTTACTTCTGTCATCATGAAGTGCTTTGAGAGACTAGTCAAGGATCATATCACCTCCACCTTACATGTCACCCTTGACCCACTTAAATTTGCTTACTGCCCCAATAGGTCCACAGACGATGCAATCGCCATAACAGGAATAGGAGGAATACCTATGTAAGAATGCTGTTCATTGACTATAGCTCAGCCTTCAACACCATAGTACCCTCCAAGCTCATCATTAAGCTTGAGGCCCTGGGTCTCGACCCTGCCCTGTGTAATTGGGTCCTGGACTTCCTGACCGGCAGCCCCCAGGTGGTGAAGGTAGGAAACAACATCTCCACACTGCTGATCCTCAACACTGGGGCCCCACATGGGTGCGTGCTCAGCCCCCTCCTGTACTCCTTGTTTACCCATGACTGCGTGACCACGCACGCCTCCAACTCAATCATTAAGTTTGCAGACGACACAACTGTGGTAGGCCTGATTACCAACAATGATGAGACAGCCTACAGGGAGGAGGTGAGGGCCCTGGCGGAGTGGTGCCAGGAAAATAACCTCTCCCTCAATGTCAACAAAACAAAGGAGCTGATCATGGACTTCAGGAAACAGCAGAGGGAGTCCGCCCCTATGCACATCAACGGGACCACAGTGGAGAAGGTGGAAAGCTTCAAGTTCCTCGGCGTACAATTCACTGACAATCGGAATTTGTCCACTCATTCAGACAGTGTGGTGAAGAAGGCAAAACAGCCTTCTGTTGGACTGTATCAACACCTTACTGCACCTCCCGCAACCGTAAGGCTCTCCAGAGGGTAGTACGGTCTGCCCAACGCATCACCAGGGGCACACTGCCTGCCCTCCAGGACACCTACAGCACCCGATGTCACAGGAAGGCCACAAAGATCATCCAGAAGGCGAGGTCAGTACAGGTGCATCAAAGCTGGGACAGAGAGACTAAAAAACAGCTTCTATCTTGAGGCCATCAGACTGTTAAATAGCCATCACTAGCCGGCTACCACCCGGCTACTCAACCCTGCACCTTAGAGGCTGCTGCCCTATATACATAGATATAGAATCACTGGCCACTTTAATAATGGAACACTAGTCACTTAAATAATGTTCATTGCTTTACTCATCTCATATGTACATACTGTATTCTATTCTACTGTATTTTAGTCAATGACCCTCCGACATTGATAGCCGAATACACTAATTTGAAGGGGTGTGCACATACTTTTGTATATATAGTGTATGTGATGTCAGTTTTATACCACAGACATGGAGTACTCCTCAGAAGCCTAGCTTTGAAGTACAGTCACAAATCTGCACACACAGCACACACACACTTTTAGAATAGAGCTGAAACCCTTTCCACGTGACTGAGCCGGCACATACACACGATGTTGGGCACTGATGCAAATACCTCAATTATTTAGGGAAGGAGAGGGACACATGCAATTACTGTTAATATTATTAATTTCACAGGCCATTTACGATGCGCCCGCCTGGGCTTAGGAGAGACACAGACTTAGGGACAGGGGGGAGCAGGATGGAGCGAGTGGGAGAGAGGGATGGAGGGAGTGGGAGAGAGGGATGGAGGGAGAGGGAGAGTGGGAGAGAAGGAGGGAGTGGGAGAGAGGGACGGAGGGAGTGGGAGAGAGGGAGGGAGTGGGAGAGAGGGATGGAGGGAGGGAGTGGGAGAGAGGGAGGGAGTGGGAGAGAGGGATGGAGGGAGGGAGTGGGGGAGAGGGATGGAGAGAGGGAGTGGGGGAGAGTGCTGAGGGAAATGGGGTATAAGGGCAGAGATAAAGAGAGAAGAGAGAAGCATTATCTTTGGTTTTGATCATGGTAATTACAGTTCCTCTTGTGTTACATGCAATTTACACAAAGGACATTTATGCTGTGATTAAGCAAATGGGCCATTTTCATGTCAATGTTTAAACATTTGTAATGAAGCTCATTTCATGCCACAGACATATGAATAAGAGATGGAGAGATAAAGCGGAGAAGGCGTGACAGGGAGAGGAAGAGAGAGAGAGGGATGGAAGATATTAATCTTGACAGAGGGATGGTAGGAGACAAACACTTTATTTGGATAGTCCCAAGTAGATTATTTCTGCTTCTATCTATCAAATCAGAAACTAGAGGAGAGAATTGCTAGCTATTGATGATGGGGGAAAACATTGATGCAGTTACATTATTTTGGACAATATTATAGCGACACTTTGACTCCAAGTACCGATTTAAATAAATAAAACAATTGCTATGTTGCGCGAATTGCTTGTTCCTGCGCTAAAACTCAGTTATTTTTCATCCTATATCTTGTTTTTTTAAATAGTGAGCCAACATGTTTTCAGCACTTTTATTTCCATGACTGATAAAAACAAACACTGAGTGTACAAAACATTAGGAACAGCCTCCTAATATTGAGTTGCACTCCCCCTTTGCCATCAGATCAGCCTCAGTTCATCGGGGCATGGACTTCACAAGGTGTCGAAAGCATTCCACAGGGATGCTGGCCCATGATGACTCCAATGCTTCCCCCAGTTGTGTCAAGTTGGCAGGATGCCTTTTGGGTGGTGGACCATTCAAATCAAATCAAATTTTATTTTGTCACATGCGCCGAATACAACAGATGTAGACCTTACAGTGAAATGCTTACTTACAAGCCCTTAACCAACAATGCAGTTAAAAAAATAAGAATATGCAATAAAAGTAAGAAATAATAAAATAGCAGCAGTAAAATAACAATAGCGAGGCTATATACAGGGGGTATCGGTACAGAGTCAATGTGGGAGGGCACTGGTTAGTCGAGGTAATATGTACATGTAGGTAGAGTTATTAAAGTGACTGTGCATAGATAATAACAGAGATGCACACAGGAAAATGTTGAGTGTGGAAAAACCCAGCAGCTTTGCAGTTCTTGACACAAACCTGTGCGCCTGGAACCTACTACCATACTTCATTCAAGGCACTTACATTTTATGTCTTGCCCATTCACCCTCTAAATGGCACACATACAGAATCCATGTCTCAATTGTTTCAAGGCTTAAAAATCCTTATTTAAACCTGTTAGGGCTAGGGGCCAGCATTTGCACGTCTGGATAAAAAAAATTTACCCGATTTAATCTGGTTACTAATCCTACCCAGTAACTAGAATATGCATATACTTATTATATATGGATAGAAAACACTCTAAAGTTTCTAAAACTGTTTGAATGGTGTCTGTGAGTATAACAGAACTCATTTGGCAGGCAAAACCCTGAGACATTTTCTGACAGGAAGTGGATACCTGATGTGTTGTATTGACTTTAAACCTATCCCATTGAAAAACACAGGGGCTGAGGAATATTTTGGCACTTCCTATTGCTTCCACTAGATGTCACCAGCCTTTACAAAGTGTTTTGAGTCTTCTGGAGGGAGATCTGACCGAACAAGAGCCATGGAACGATGATGTCCCATTAGACACCTGGCGCGCGAGTTCATGTTGGGTACCCTCGTTCCAATACGTTATAAAAGAGTATGCATTCGTCCACCTTGAATATTATTCATGTTCTGGTTAAAAAAGGCCCTAATGATTTATGCTATACAACGTTTGACATGTTTGAACGAACGTAAATATATTTTTTCCCCTCGTTCATGACGAGAAGTCCGGCTGGCTTAGATCATGTGCTAACAAGACGGAGATTTTTGGACATAAATGATGAGCTTTTTTGAACAAAACTACATTCGTTATGGACCTGTGATACCTGGAAGTGACATCTGATGAAGAGAATCAAAGGTAATGGATTATTTACATAGTATTTTCGATTTTAGATCTCCCCAACATGACGTCTAGTCTGTATCGCAACGCGTATTTTTCTGGGCGCAGTGCTCAGATTATTGCAAAGTGTGATTTCCCAGTAAGGTTATTTTTAAATCTGGCAAGTTGATTGCGTTCAAGAGATGTAAATCTATAATTCTTTAAATAACAATATAATATTTTACCAATGTTTTCTAATTTTAATTATTTAATTTGTGACGCTGACTTGACTGCCGGTTATTGGAGGGAAACGATTTCCTCAACATCAATGCCATAGTAAAACGCTGTTTTTGGATATAAATATGAACTTGATAGAACTAAAAATGCATGCATTGTCTAACATAATGTCCTAGGAGTGTCATCTGATGGAGATTGTAAAAGGTTAGTGCATCATTTTAGCTGGTTTTATGGTTTTGGTGACCCTGTCTTTGACTTGACAAAACATTACACACAACTCTTGTAAATGTACTGTCCTAACATACTCTAAATTTATGCTTTCGCCGTAAAAACTTTTTGAAATCGTAAAACGTGGTTAGATTAAGGAGATGTTTATCTTTCAAATGGTGTAAAATAGTTGTATTTTTGAAAAATTTGAATTTTGACATTTATTTGGATTCAAATTTGCCGCTCTTGAAATGCACCTGCTGTTGATGGAGTGCACCACGGGTGGCACGCTAGCGTCCCACCTAGCCCATAGAGGTTAACCAGTCTCCTCTCCTTCATCTACACTGATTGAAGTGATTTTAACAAGTGACATCAATAAAGGATCATACTTTCCACCTGGTCAGTCTATATCATGGAAAGAGCAGGTGTTCTTAATATTTTGTATACTCAGTGTCATGACTGTCCTGCTTGGCTCAGGTTACCAATGACCACAATCCTGCAGAGAGATTTCATCCCCACCAGAGGAGATGGGATCTCAAGGGATAGGAAGATGTGGGGGTTTTATGACCCCTCATGCCCATGGTAAATCTTAGGCAACAGACAAAATTCCTTTGTCCTCTCACTATGGAGAACCAGCCTCAGAACATTAAACATGCAATAAAGCGACTTTGGAACAATGGTTTGCGTCAGCCACAATGGTGGTCATGACGATAGATGGAATATGAAAAGTTGGCATTTTTGTTTTGTTATTAAAGGTTAATAGATTACGTTATTATGAAAACATTGTAACTTTAAGAGTTTTCCTAGTATATGCTTGATGTTTATACATTGTACGTTGTGTGGAAAATGTCCAAATCAAAGAAAATGTTTTGGTAAAGATGAAATGTGAAGCTAGCTGTCTAAATTGGATTTGAGTAAAATCTAGACCTTGCCTCAACTTGGTATGCCCAGAGAATTGCCCTAAAGGCGCTTACGCCCACTTCTGACCCGAGGGTATAAGACATGAGTTAAGAAGTAACATATCAGACTAAGTGACCCGAGCTGCAGCCATGGTCTGAATAGTCAACGAACCCAAAACGCGACACAAGGTTGAAGACAAATAAATATTTTTTCTACCCAAGCTACACATGAGTAGCTGTGTCTAAATGGGTGAATTCAAGCCGGACCACCTAGCCTCCACTCTCCATCGAACCGTGGTATCTACGCTGTTTCATTCCTACGCTGTGAGCTCTGAGCTACAGAGCTGTCTGTCCTTAGAAGACCCCTTCCAGAGCAAGGGCGAGGAATCAGACCACTTAGCCAAAAGGACACTGACATCGTGAGGACAACCAGAGAGTTGCGCCGGAGAAGTGCGTCATTGAGAAGCCTAAACGAGCCACGCGGAGCTTCCCATCTGAGACCTCCAACATGTAATTACATCATTATATTCTGACCCATAAGAGCGGCAGTTCGGGGCAAGGTTAGAGTTAAAATAAGCATAGCTGACTAATGCACCCAAATGTATATTTCTCTCGTGTACTTTCTCTTTTTCTCTCTTTTAAATCCCCATTTTGGGTAACGTGCCATAGTGTGTTGGCCCATTATACTAAGTCCTAATCAATAGCCTAGACTGTGTGTTGTGTATCTTTTATCATCATTTTAGCTTTCTAGTAAATAAATAATCAACTAAAATTGGTGTGGTACAAACCCATTGGTGGGACCCGGGTTTGTGCAGATTCCCGGATTATGCGACGTTCAGAATGAGACTATAGAAGAAGTGGATTAATTAGCGACTGTTGTAAAATCGATATTCGGATATTCTTTGAGTCAATTTGGGAAATAGAAATTCAATAAAACTAATTTTCCCATGGTGCCCCAAGTTAATGAGTTAATAATTGCTTGATTCATTTAATCACGCAGTTAGAAACCTTTAATCATTCGATGAGCAACAGTCGTCACATTAACTAATACAACGTCATGACATCAGTATATAGTGAGCAATATGTTTGGAAAATCAAATCGTAGTAACATCGCATCGCAATACATAGAATCATGAGAATCACAATACATATCGTATTGGCACCTAAGTTTCGTGATAATACCGTATCCTGAGGTCCCTGGCAATTCCCAGTCTTGTTAGCTATAGAAGTGAGCAGGAAGAAAATACATTGCCATTCAATTAAAAAAGAGAACGAGGGGAAAGGGAAGGAGAGGATTTGGAAGGCACCAGGAGTGATGAATGGATAGCAGTATCAGGAATGAAGGACAGAGAAGGAGAGTGATGGCTAGTAAGAAACAGGCCTAGGTGGGAGACAGAGAGAAGTTACAAATACCAGGCGGTTGGAATGGGGAGCGTTGTGGGACTGGGAGTAAAGACTCCACTTCCTTAGCTAGACATGAAGACAGACGGCAGACAGGCAGGCAGGGAGGCAGGCAGGGAGACAGCAGGCAGGGAGACGGAAGGCAGGCAGGGAGACGGAAGGCAGGCGGGAGACGGAAGGCAGACGGGAGACGGAAGGCAGACAGGGAGACGGAAAGCAGACGGAAGGCAGACGGAAGGCAGGCAGGGAGACGGAAGGCAGGCAGGGAGACGGAAGGCAGGCAGGGAGACGGAAGGCAGGCAGGGAGACGGAAGGCAGACGGAAGGCAGACAGGGAGACGGAAGGCAGGCAGGGAGACGGAAGGCAGGCAGGGAGACGGAAGGCAGGCAGGGAGACGGAAGGCAGGCAGGGAGACGGAAGGCAGGCAGGGAGACGGAAGGCAGGCAGGGAGACGGAAGGCAGGCAAGGAGACGGAAGGCAGGCAGGGAGACGGAAGGCAGGCAGGGAGACGGAAGGCAGGCAGGGAGACGGAAGGCAGGCAGGGAGACGGAAGGCAGGCAGGGAGACGGAAGGCAGGCAAGGAGACGGAAGGCAGGCAAGGAGACGGAAGGCAGGCAAGGAGACGGAAGGCAGGCAGGGAGACGGAAGGCAGGCAGGGAGACGGAAGGCAGGCAGGGAGACGGAAGGCAGGCAGGGAGACGGAAGGCAGGCAGGGAGACGGAAGGCAGGCAGGGAGACGGAAGGCAGGCAGGGAGACGGAAGGCAGGCAGGGAGACGGAAGGCAGGCAGGGAGACGGAAGGCAGGCAGGGAGACGGAAGGCAGGCAGGGAGACGGAAGGCAGGCAGGGAGACGGAAGGCAGGCAGGGAGACGGAAGGCAGGCAGGGAGACGGAAGGCAGGCAGGGAGACGGAAGGCAGGCAAGGAGACGGAAGGCAGGCAGGGAGACGGAAGGCAGGCAGGGAGACGGAAGGCAGGCAGGGAGACAGACAGACAGCAGGCAGATGGACGGAAAATACCTGGAGGCTGGGAAGAGGAGATGTTATGGGGACACACTTCTCACAGCTAGTGTGGTGGTGTCAAACCATTAAGGGAACACTGAGTGAAGTAAAGTCCCCACGTCTGCAGACAGAGCAGAGAGAGCAGAGCAGAGCAGAGCAGAGCAGAGAGAGCAGAGCAGAGAGCAGAGAGAGCAGAGCAGAGAGCAGAACAGAGCGAGCAGAGCAGAGAGAGCAGAGAAGAGAGAGCAGAGCAGAGAGAGCAGAGCAGAGCGAGCAGAGAGCAGAGCAGAGCAGAGAGCAGAGCAGAGAGCAGAGCAGACAGAGCAGAGAGAGCAGAGAGAGCAGAGCAGAGAGCAGAGAGAGCAGAGCAGAGAGAGCAGAGCAGAGAGAGCAGAGAGTGCAGAGAAGACAGAGCAGAGACAGCAGTGCAGAGCAGAGAGTGCAGAGCAGGCAGGCAGAGACATAGGCATACAGCTGCTGCTTGTTTACAGGTGCTCCCAAAAACAAACGGCACAGCAGAGTGGGATCGATCCATTCTCTGATCACATTAGTACGGCTGGCTGAGAGCACTGCAATTAAAAGCACTGCCGATGAGACAGCCCCAACTCACTCTCTTTCTCAGTTTCTTTCATTTCCTCCTCCATCTATATCCCTCACTCCTAAAGTCCTACACTCATTCAATCACTTCTTTTATCACCCATTCAATCACTCCCTCACTCCTTTCTCACACATTCAATCACTCCCTCACTTCTTTCTCACCCATTCAATCACTCCCTCACTCCTTTCTCACACATTCAATCACTCCCTCACTTCTTTCTCACCCATTCAATCACTCCCTCACTCCTTTCTCACACATTCAATCACTCCCTCACTTCTTTCTCACCCATTCAATCACTCCCTCACTCCTTTCTCACACATTCAATCACTCCCTCACTTCTTTCTCACCCATTCAATCACTCCCTCACTCCTTTCTCACACATTCAATCACTCCCTCACTTCTTTCTCACCCATTCAATCACTCCCTCACTCCTTTTCTCACCCATTCAATCACTCCCTCACTCCTTTTCTCACCCATTCAATCACTCCCTCACTCCTTTTCTCACCCATTCAATCACTCCCTCACTCCTTTCTCACACATTCAATCACTCCCTCACTTCTTTCTCACCCATTCAATCACTCCCTCACTCCTTTCCTCACCCATTCAATCACTCCCTCACTCCTTTTCTCACCCATTCAATCACTCCCTCACTCCTTTCTCACCCATTCAATCACTCCCTCACTCCTTTCTCACCCATTCAATCACTCCCTCACTCCTTTCTCACACATTCAATCACTCCCTCACTCCTTTCTCACCCATTCAATCACTCCCTCAACTCCTTTTCTCACCCATTCAATCACTCCCTCAGTCCTTTTCTCACCCATTCAATCACTCCCTCACTCCTTTTCTCACCCATTCAATCACTCACTCCTTTTCTCACCCATTCAATCACTCCCTCACTCCTTTCTCACCCACCAAAACTCCAGTAATTTTCCTTCACAGCTTGTTCTCTATCTTTTTAAATTAGGGAGCCAATTTGTTTTCAGCAATCTTATTTCCATGACTGATCAAAACTAGTTTCATCATGGCTCTCTCTTGTCCCTCTGTAGCAGACATATGGAGTGAAATATGTTTGGAACATCGAATCGCAATAAAATCACAGAATCGAATCACAATAGATATTGTATTGGCACCTACAGTTGAAGTCGGAAGTTTACATACACTTAGGTTGGAGTCATTAAAACTCGTTTTTCAACCACTCCACAAATTTCTTGTTAACAAACTATAGTTTCGGCAAGTCGGTTAGGACATCTACTTTCTGCATGACATAAGTAATTTTTCCAACAATTGTTTACAGACAGATTATTTCACTTATAATTTACTGTATCACAATTCCAGTGGGTCAGAAATGTACATACACTAAGTTGACTGTGCCTTTAAACAGCTTGGAAAAATCTAGAAAATGATGTCATGGCTTTAGAAGGTTCTGATAGGTTAATTGACATCATTTGAGTCAATTGGAGGTGTACCTGTGGATGTATTTCAAGGCCTACCTTCAAACTCAGTGCATCTTTGCTTGACATCATGGGCAAATCAAAAGAAATCAGCCAAGACCTCAGAAAAATAAGTTGTAGACCTCCACAAGTCTGGTTCATCCTTGGGAGCAATTTCAAAATGCCTGAAAGTACCACGTTCATCTGTACAAACAATAGTATGCAAGTATAAACACCATGGGACCACGCAGCCGTCATACGGCTCAGGAAGGAGACATGCTCTGTCTCCTAGAGATGAACGTACTTTGGTGCGAAAAGTCCAAATCAATCCCAGAACAACAGCAAAGGACCTTGTGAAGATGCTGGAGGAAACGGGTACAAAAGTATCTATATCCACAGTAAATCGAGTCCTATATTGACATAACCTGAAAGGCCACTCAGCAATGGAAGAAGCCACTGCTCCTAAACCGCCATAAAAAAGCCAGACTACGGTTTGGCAACTGCACATGGGGACAAAGATCGTACTTTTGGGGGAAATGTCCTCTGGTCTGATGAAACAAAAATAGAACTGTTTGGCCATAATGACCATCGTTATGTTTGGAGGAAAAAGGGGGAGGCTTGCAAGCCGAAGAACACCATCCCAACCGTGAAGCACGGGGGTGGCAGTATCATGTTGTGGGGGTGCTTTGCTGCAGGAGGGACTGGTGCACTTCACAAAATAGATGGCACCATGAGGGAGGAAAATTATGTGGATATATTGAAGCAACATCTCAAGACATCAGTCAGGAAGTTAACCTCTCTAGGGTAGGGGGCAGTATTTTCACATCCGGATAAAAAACGTACCCGATTTAATCTGGTTATTACTCCTGCCCAGAAACTCGAATATGCATATAATTGTTTGATTTGGATGGAAAACACCCTAAAGTTTCTAAAACTGTTTGAATGGTGTCTGTGAGTATAACAGAACTCATATGGCAGGCCAAAACCTGAGAAGATTCTGTACAGGAAGTGCCCTCTCTGACCATTTCTTGGCCTTCTATACCCTCTTTATCGAAAACAGAGGATCTCTGCTGTAACGTGACATTTTCTAAGGCTCCCATAGGCTCTCAGAAGGCGCCAGAACGTTGAATGATGACTCTGCAGTCCCTGGCTGAAAAACGGTAGCGCATTTGGATAGTGGTCGATCTGAGAACAATGAAACGGGGGCGCACGTGAAGAGTCCATTTTCTTCTTTGAGTCTTTGAACGAAAACAACGTCTCCCGGTCGGAATATTATCGCTATATTACGAGAAAAATCGCATAAAAATTAAATTTAAACAGCGTTTGACATGCTTCGAAGTACGGTAATGGAATATTTAAAAAAAAATTGTCACGCGTCCGCGCGTCACCGTTCGGATAGTGTCTTGAACGCAAGAACAAAACAGAGGATATTTGAACATAACTATGGATTATTTTGAACCAAAACAACATTTGTGGATGAAGTAGAAGTCCTGGGAGTGCATTCTGACGAAGAACAGCAAAGGTAATCCAATTTTTCTTATAGTAATTCTGAGTTTAGTGAACGCCAAACTTGGTGGGTGTCAAATTAGCTAGCCCGTGATGGCGAGCTATCTACTCAGAATATTGCAAAATGTGCTTTTGCCGAAAAGCTATTTTAAAATCTGACACCGCGATTGCATAAAGGAGTTCTGTATCTATAATTCTTAAAATAATTGTTATGTTTTTTGTGAACGTTTATCGTGAGTAATTTAGTAAATTCACCAGAAGTTTTCGGTATGTTTGCTAGTTCTGAACGTCACATGCTAATGTAAAAAGCTGTTTTTTGATATAAATATGAACTTGATTGAACAAAACATGCATGTATTGTATAACATAATGTCCTAGGAGTGTCATCTGATGAAGATCATCAAAGGTTAGTGCTGCATTTAGCTGTGGTTTGGGTTTTTGTGACATTATATGCTAGCTTGAAAAATGGGTGTGTGATTATTTCTGGCTGGGTACTCTCCTGACATAATCTTTCGATGTAAAGCCTTTTTGAAATCGGACAATTTGGTTAGATTAACGAGAGTCTTGTCTTTAAAATGGTGTAAAATAGTCATATGTTTGAGAAATTGAAGTAATAGCATTTTTAAGGTTTTTTAATATCGTGCCACTCGATTCCACTGGCTGTTGACTAGGTGGGACGATTTCGTCCCACATACCCGAGAGAGGTTAAAGCTTGGTCGCAAATGGGTCTTCCAAATGGACAATGACCCCAAGCATACTTCCAAAGTTGTGGCGAAATGGCTTAAGGACAACAAAGTCAAGGTACTGGAGAGGCCATCACAAAGCCCTGACCTCAATCCTATAGAAAATTTGGGGGCAGAACTGAAAAAGTGTGTGCGATCAAGGAGGCCTACAAACCTGACTCAGTTATACCAGCTCTGTCAGGAGCAATGGGCCAAAATTCACCCAATTTATTGTGGGAAGCTTGTGGAAGGCTACCCAAAACATTTGACCCAAGTTAAACAATTTAAAGGCAATGCTACCAAATACTAATTGAGTGTATGTAAACTTCGGACCCACTGGGAATGTGATGAAAGAAATAAAAGCTGAAATAAATCAATCATTCTCTCTACTATTATTCGGACATTTCACATTCTTAAAATAAAGTGGTGACCCTAACTGACCTAAGACAGGGACATTTTTACTAGGATTAAATGTCAGGAAATGTGAAAAACTGAGTTTAGATGTATTTGGCTAAGGTGTATGTAAACTTCCAACTTCACCTGTAAGTATCATGATAATATCATATCGTGAGGTCCCTGGCAATTCCCAGCCCTATTTGACTAGTGGAGATTCATCAAGTCATTTTGTAGCTGAGCTGAATGTAGAAGAGGAGTCTCATTTCAGCCTTGTAACCAGTATGACTGGCTAGTGCTGCCTTTTATCCATCATGTTCTTTTGTATGTGAGTGCAGAACACAGAGAGTGTGTGTTGGTTGGTCAGAGAATGTGTATTGCTTGCTTGTTGGTTTGTTAGAGTGGTCGGCTGGTGTATTGGATTAATATTCTCATGGTCAGATGTGGTATTTGGGAGAGGTGAGCCTTGTTCGGCTCGTTCTGCCAGAGAGATATCACAAATATTGATTTAGCATTCCCTGCTATATTGTGCTGCAGACAGGCAGAGAGCAGCGCAGAGAATGAAGGGTCCTTAAGATCTGCACAGGCTTTTCAAAGGACAGCCCTAATGCATGTTCTCCATTGATCGACCGAGTAAATGTGCTGCTGTCCAGCCTCTAAAGGTCTGATAGGCCTTACAAAACTGCAGCTAAGCACACACACTGAGCTATTGAGTACTACCCATTGCCAGGCACTTGAAGTACAAAACCTACAGTCTGTATGTGCTGCTGGTATTGATCTCGCTGCTTTATACCCTGGCTGGAGGCCATGGGGTCTGTCTATCCTTCTTATGCCTCGAGTGTGTGTGTGATGTGTGTCTGTGTGTGTGTGGTTGTGTGTGGCTGTGTGTGTGTGGCTGTGTGTGTGTGTGGCTGTGTGTGTGTGTGGTTGTGTGTGGCTGTGTGTGTGTGGCTGTGTGTGTGTGGCTGTGTGTGTGTGTGTGTGTGTGTGTGTGGCTGTGGCTGTGTGTGGCTGTGTGGTTGTGTGTGGCTGTGGGTGTGTGTGGCTGTGTGGTTGTGTGTGGTTGTGTGTGGCTGTGTGTGGCTGTGGGTGTGTGTGGCTGTGGGTGTGTGTGTGTGTGTGTGTGTGTGTGGTTGTGTAAGCTGTGTGTGTGTGTGTGTGGCTGTGTGTGGCTGTGTGTGTGTGGCTGTGTGTGTGTGTGTGTGTGTGTGTGGTGTGTGTGTGTGTGTGTGTGTGTGGGTGTGTGGCTGTGTGGCTGTGTGGCTGTGTGTGTGTGTGTGTGTGTGTGTGTGTGTGTGTGTGTGTGTGTGTGGCTGTGTGTGTGTGGTTGTGTGTGTGTGATTGTGTGGTGTGTGTGTGTGTGTGTGTGTGTGTGTGTGGTGTGTGTGTGTGTGTAAGCTGTGTGTGTGTGTGTAAGCTGTGTGTGTGTGTGTGTGTGTGGTTGTGTGTGGCTGTGTGTGTGTGTGTGTGTGTGTGTGTGTGTGTGTGTGTGTGTGTGTGTGTGTGTGTGTGTGTGTGTGTGTGTGTGTGTGTGTGTGTGTGTGTGTGTGTGTGTGGGGCTGTGTGTGTGGCTGTGTGTGTGTGTCAGGGTTTCTATTCCGGTGCTCAGAATGACAGAAATCACATTTAGATGATGGTAATTAACAGAACATACAACTCATGTAATGAAGTAGCAAATAAAACTTCCTTTTCAGCCTCCTGAATGGCGCAGCGGTCTAAGGCACTGCACCGCTGTGCTAGCTGCGTCACTACAGATGCTGGCCGCGACCGGGAGACCCATGAGGTGGTGCACAATTGGCCCAGCGTTGTCCGGGTTAGAGGAGGGTTTGGCCGGCCGGGTTGTCCTTGTCCCGTCCCGCTCTAGTGACTCCCGTGGCGGGCCGGGCGCAAGCACGCTGACACATTGGTGTTTCCGCCGACACATTGGTTGTTTTAGAGGACGCACAGCTCTCAACCTTCACCTCTCCAAAGTCCGTACGGGAGTTACAGCGATGGGACAAGACCTTAACTACCAATTTCTGTTCTGGTTAGAGCCAGTTTGCACTTTTCTGTGAAGGGAGTAGTACACAGCGTTGTACCAGATCTTCAGTTTTTTGGCAATTTCTTGCATGGAATAGCCTTCATTTCTCAGAACAAGAATAGACGAGTTTCAGAAGAAAGATCTTTGTTTCTGGCCATTTTGAGCCTGTAATCGAACCCGCTGATGCTTCAGATACTCAACTAGTCTAAAGAAGGCCAGTTTTATTGCTTCTTTAATCAGAACAGTTTTCAGTTATGCTAACATAATTGCAAAAGGGTTTTCTAATGATCAATTAGCCTTTTAAAATGATAAACACGGATTAGCTAACACAGCGTGCCATTGGAACACAGTAGTGATGGTTGCTGATAATGGGCCTCTGTACGCCTATGTAGATATTCCATAACAAATCTGCCGTTTCCAGCTACAATAGTCATTTACAACATTAACAATGTCTACACTGTATTTCTGATCAATTTGATGTTATTTTAATGGACAAAAAATGCGCTTTTCTTTCAGAAACAAGGACATTTCTAAGGGTACCCAAACTTTTGAATGGTGCCTAAAGCCGGCAAACAAAATCCCTGATGTGTGTGTGTATTTCCATTTGCGCATGTTTTAGGGATGTGATTCGATTACTAATGATTACTTGCGTCATGTCTGAGTCGTGTATGTGTGTCTTTTTGTGCGTGTGTGATACTGTGTGTGTGTGTGTGTGTGTGTGTGTGTGTGTGTGAGACTCACTGAGGCAGCTGTGGCCGTAGTGCACCATGAAGTCTGCCCCCAAGGCGCGAGCCGTGAAGTCGTCCACGCAGCAGGCTCCGTACGTCACATCACCCATCACAATGGTGTCTGCCTCTGTGAACCTGGGACAGACACACACATGACCAAAACCACTCCTCTGACCGCACATGAACACAAATTGAACTATCCCCCTGTCATTCGACAGCCACGCACACACAATCTCCAATCAGCTCAGTCTATTAGCCCCACTGACCTCCCCTCTTACCATGGCGATCGATACCAAACCTGGCTCCGAGCACAGTGGCATCCTGATAGGGTCAGCAGGATCAATCCCCAGCATGTCACCATGTACTGACTCTCTGACTGGGACAAGTCAAGTAGTTCAATCCCCAGTCTCAGCATGTCACCATGTACTGGCTGTCTCTGACTGGGACAAGTCAAGTAGTTCAATCCCCAGTCTCACCATGTACTGGCTGTCTCTGACTGGGACAAGTCAAGTAGTTCAATCCCCAGTCTCACCATGTACTGGCTGTCTCTGACTGGGACAAGTCAAGTAGTTCAATCCCCAGTCTCACCATGTACTGGCTGTCTCTGACTGGGACAAGTCAAGTAGTTCAATCCCCAGTCTCACCATGTACTGGCTGTCTCTGACTGGGACAAGTCAAGTAGTTCAATCCCCAGTCTCAGCATGTCACCATGTACTGGCTGTCTCTGACTGGGACAGGTCAAGTAGATCAATCCCCAGTCTCAGCATGTCACCATGTACTGGCTGTCTCTGACTGGGACAAGTCAAGTAGTTCAATCCCCAGTCTCAACATGTACTGGCTGTCTCTGACTGGGACAAGTCAAGTAGTTCAATCCCCAGTCTCACCATGTACTGACTGTCTCTGACTGGGACAAGTCAAGTAGTTCAATCCCCAGTCTCAGCATGTCACCATGTACTGGCTGTCTCTGACTGGGACAAGTCAATTAGTTCAATCCCCAGTCTCAGCATGTCACCATGTACTGGCTGTCTCTGACTGGGACAGGTCAAGTAGTTCAATCCCCAGTCTCAGCATGTCACCATGTACTGGCTGTCTCTGACTGGGACAAGTCAAGTAGTTCAATCCCCAGTCTCAGCATGTCACCATGTACTGGCTGTCTCTGACTGGGACAGGTCAAGTAGTTCAATCCCCAGTCTCAGCATGTCACCATGTACTGGCTGTCTCTGACTGGGACAAGTCAAGTAGTTCAATCCCCAGTCTCAGCATGTCACCATGTACTGGCTGTCTCTGACTGGGACAAGTCAAGTAGTTCAATCCCCAGTCTCAGCATGTCACCATGTACTGGCTGTCTCTGACTGGGACAGGTCAAGTAGTTCAATCCCCAGTCTCAGCATGTCACCATGTACTGGCTGTCTCTGACTGGGACAGGTCAAGTAGTTCAATCCCCAGTCTCAGCATGTCACCATGTACTGGCTGTCTCTGACTGGGACAGGTCAAGTAGATCAATCCCCAGTCTCACCATGTCACCATGTACTGGCTGTCTCTGACTGGGACAAGTCATTAAGTAGATCAATCCCCAGTCTCACCATGTCACCATGTACTGGCTGTCTCTGACTGGGACAAGTCATTAAGTAGATCAATCCCCAGTTTCAGCATGTCACCATGTACTGACTGTCTCTGACTGGGACAAGTCATTAAGTAGATCAATCCCCAGTTTCAGCATGTCACCATGTACTGGCTGTCTCTGACTGGGACAAGTCAAGTAGTTCAATCCCCAGTCTCAGCATGTCACCATGTACTGGCTGTCTCTGACTGGGACAGGTCAAGTAGATCAATCCCCAGTCTCAGCATGTCACCATGTACTGGCTGTCTCTGACTGGGACAAGTCAAGTAGTTCAATCCCCAGTCTCAACATGTACTGGCTGTCTCTGACTGGGACAAGTCAAGTAGTTCAATCCCCAGTCTCACCATGTACTGACTGTCTCTGACTGGGACAAGTCAATTAGTTCAATCCCCAGTCTCAGCATGTCACCATGTACTGGCTGTCTCTGACTGGGACAAGTCAATTAGTTCAATCCCCAGTCTCAGCATGTCACCATGTACTGGCTGTCTCTGACTGGGACAGGTCAAGTAGTTCAATCCCCAGTCTCAGCATGTCACCATGTACTGGCTGTCTCTGACTGGGACAAGTCAAGTAGTTCAATCCCCAGTCTCAGCATGTCACCATGTACTGGCTGTCTCTGACTGGGACAAGTCAAGTAGTTCAATCCCCAGTCTCAGCATGTCACCATGTACTGGCTGTCTCTGACTGGGACAGGTCAAGTAGATCAATCCCCAGTCTCAGCATGTCACCATGTACTGGCTGTCTCTGACTGGGACAGGTCAAGTAGATCAATCCCCAGTCTCAGCATGTCACCATGTACTGGCTGTCTCTGACTGGGACAAGTCAAGTAGTTCAATCCCCAGTCTCAGCATGTCACCATGTACTGGCTGTCTCTGACTGGGACAGGTCAAGTAGTTCAATCCCCAGTCTCAGCATGTCACCATGTACTGGCTGTCTCTGACTGGGACAAGTCAAGTAGTTCAATCCCCAGTCTCAGCATGTCACCATGTACTGGCTGTCTCTGACTGGGACAAGTCAAGTAGTTCAATCCCCAGTCTCAGCATGTCACCATGTACTGGCTGTCTCTGACTGGGACAGGTCAAGTAGTTCAATCCCCAGTCTCAGCATGTCACCATGTACTGGCTGTCTCTGACTGGGACAGGTCAAGTAGTTCAATCCCCAGTCTCAGCATGTCACCATGTACTGGCTGTCTCTGACTGGGACAGGTCAAGTAGATCAATCCCCAGTCTCACCATGTCACCATGTACTGGCTGTCTCTGACTGGGACAAGTCATTAAGTAGATCAATCCCCAGTCTCACCATGTCACCATGTACTGGCTGTCTCTGACTGGGACAAGTCATTAAGTAGATCAATCCCCAGTTTCAGCATGTCACCATGTACTGACTGTCTCTGACTGGGACAAGTCATTAAGTAGATCAATCCCCAGTTTCAGCATGTCACCATGTACTGGCTGTCTCTGACTGGGACAAGTCATTAAGTAGATCAATCCCCAGTCTCAGCATGTCACCATGTACTGGCTGTCTCTGACTGGGACAAGTCAAGCAGAGGGACTAGGAGTGACATCACTCAGATATTGCTTTTCCATCCCTTT
Organism: Salmo salar; assembly: GCF_965601325.2. Lineage (NCBI taxonomy): Eukaryota > Metazoa > Chordata > Actinopteri > Salmoniformes > Salmonidae > Salmo > Salmo salar. The sequence goes on along the minus strand of NC_138310.1, from coordinate 64,720,053 downwards.
ATGATTGACATGCTAAACATCAACAGGGCCTACAGAGCAGTCAGGTTGGCTGGTGGTCCATGAACAGGAGTCAATCATCATCGAACAAAAGAGCTGCAGTCAGTCAGTCAGTCAGTCAGTCAGTCAGTCTGCATCAACAGATGAGACATATTAGAGGGTCAGGATTAGAGGTCGACCGATTAATCGGAATGGCCGATTAATTAGGGCCGATTTCAAGTTTTCATAACAATCGGTAATCAGTATTTTTTTTACACCTTTATTTAACTAGGCAAGTCAGATTAAGAACACATTCTTATTTTCAATGACGGCCTAGGAACGGGGGTTAACTGCCTTGTTCAGGGGGGATTCGGGGATTCGTTTTTGCAACCTTCTGGTTACTAGTCCAACGCTCTAACCACCTGCCTTACATTGCACTCCACGAGGAGCCTGCATGGCAGGCTGACTACCTGTTACGCGAGGGCAGCAAGAAGCCAAGGTAAGTTGCTAGCTAGCATTAAACTTATCTTATAAAAAACTATCAATCTTAACATAATCACTAGTTAACTACACATGGTTGATGATATTACTAGTTTATCTAACGTGTCCTGCGTTGCATATAATCGATGCGGTGCCAGTTAATTTCTCATCGAATCACAGCCTACTTCGACAAACGGGTGATGATTTAACAAGCGCATTTGCGAAAAAAGCACTGTCGTTGCACCAATGTACCTAACCATAATGTAACAGCTGTCGTGGAAGAGAGAATGGGACCAAGGCGCAGACGGAATGTGGATACTCATCTTTTTAATAATCACGAGCAAAGCATCCACAGGAAAAACAATAAACAAACTAACGACAGGAACAGAGAAGCAGGCTCAACAAAAGCAGTGCTCTCAAACAACTACCCACAAGTGACAAACAAAAACACACACCTGTTTATAGGACTCCCAATCAGAGGCAACTAGAAACACCTGCCTCCAATTGAGAGTCCAGCACCCAACCTACACATAGAAAACTAACCTAGAACATACACAACACAAACCCTCAGCCTGTCAACTCCCAAGATTAGGCTGGTGTAACCGATGTGAAATGGCTAGCTAGTTAGCGGGTGCACACTAATAGCGTTTCAAACGTCACTCGCTCTGAGACTTGGAGTAGTTGTTCCCCTTGCTCTGCATGGGTAATGCTGCTTCGAGGGTGGCTGTTGTCGATGTGTTCCTGGTTCGAGCCCAGGTAGGAGCGAGGAGAGGGACGGAAGCTATACTGTTACACTGGCAATACTAAAGTGCCTATAAGAACATCCAATAGTCAAAGGTATATGAAATACAAATCGTATAGAGAGAAATAGTCCTATAATTCCTATAATAACTACAACCTAAAACATCTTACCTGGGAATATTGAAGACTCATGTTAAAAGGAACCACCAGCTTTCATATGTTCTCATGTTCTGAGCAAGGAACTTAAACGTTAGCTTTTTTACATGGCACATATTGCACTTTTACTTTCTTCTCCAACACTTTGTTTTTGCATTATTTAAACCAAATTGAACATGTTTCATTATTTATTTGAGGCTAAATTGATTTTATTTATGTATTATATTAAGTTAAAATAAGTGTTCATTCAGTATTGTTGTAATTGTCATTATTACAAATAAATAAATAAAATAAAAACAATCGTCCGATTAATCGGTATCGGGTTTTTGGTCCTCCAATAATCGGTATCGGCGTTGAAAAATCATAATCGGTCGACCTCTAGTCAGGATAAATAGAGACTAGTTGATAATCTGATTAGTAGGGGGTAGGGGTAAGTAAGGACACTATTATTTTTATAGGACATGGATTTATAGATAGCACATCTGGATGGAAACTGCACATCTGGATGGAAACTGCAGAGGCAGGGTCAATTACAGATGATCTGTCCATCTGTGGCCTTAGCATAAAATACTATCAACTGCCCTATCCACATTACATACACCTACTACGGAAGGCCTTTTCTATTGAGAAAGCCACAAAGCCATACCAGTTTTTTGTTTTCTTTTGCTCTAATCAATTAAAAGCAACAAATTAATTCATTCTGCATCTCATCATCCCTACGGGGGATTAAAATGCAAAATACAACTCCTTAACACTGACTAAAAGGAGTGAATGCTGAAAGCTGAGAAAGAGAGATGTGAATGGATAAAGGACAGAGTGGGGAAAGAAAGGTGTGAATGGATAAAGGAGAGAGTGAGGAAAGAGAGGTGTGAATGGATAAAGAGATGTTTTTGTAGCTGCTATGGTTTAGTGGCTGTGTTTTGACATATTCAGGCTAGCCAGGAAAGGTAGAATTAATAGTGAGAATAAAGGGGAAAACGAGACAAACATACAGTGTAGCCTACCCACCAACCCAGTCTGACTAACAACAGCTGGCTGTCTACTCAGTGAACCCTTAGACACTGTACACTGGCTACAGAGGCCGTTTCCTCTCTCGCTCTCTCCCTTTTTGAATTCCTCTCTTCCACTGGATTTCATTGTACCTTCAACCTTTAGTTTGATAAGAGGTAGTTCAAAGTTCACTCTCCTTTCCCGCTTCTGTTTTCATCTCTCTTTCTCTGTTTTCCTCTCCATCTGTTTACACCTCTCTCCTTCTCTAATTCCCCCCCCTCTCTCTCGCTTTGTTTTTATCCTTATCTTTTTCAGAATCCCTGACCCCCTCTCTCTCCTCTCTGTTTTCCTCTCTCTCTCCTCTCTGTTTTCCTCTCTCTCTCCTCTCTGTTTTCCTCTCTCTCTCCTCTCTGTTTTCCTCTCTCTCTCCTCTCTGTTTTCCTCTCTCTCTCCTCTCTGGTTTCCTCTCTCTCTCCTCTCTGTTTTCCTCTCTCTCTCCTCTCTGTTTTCCTCTCTCTCTCCTCTGTTTTCCTCTCTCTCTCTCTCTCCTCTGTTTTCCTCTCTCTCTCCTCTCTCTCTCCTCTCTGTTTTCCTCTCTCTCTCCTCTCTGTTTTCTTCTCTCTCTCCTCTCTGTTTTCCTCTCTCTCTCCTCTCTGTTTTCCTCTCTCTCTCTCCTCTCTGTTTTCCTCCCTCTCTCTCCTCTCTGATTTTCTCTCTCTCCTCTCTGTTTTCCTCTCTCTCTCTCCTCTCTGTTTTCCTCTCTCTCTCTCTCCTCTCTGTTTTCCTCTCTCTCTCTCTCTCTCTCTCCTCTCTGTTTTCCTCTCTCTCCTCTCTGATTTCCTCTCTCTCCTCTCTGTTTTCCTCTCTCTCCTCTCTGATTTTCTCTCTCTCCTCTCTGTTTTCCTCTCTCTCCTCTCTGTTTTCCTCTCTCTCCTCTCTGTTTTCCTCTCTCTCCTCTCTGATTTTCTCTCTCCTCTCTATTTTCCTCTCTCTCCTCTCTGTTTTCCTCTCTCTCCTCTCTGATTTTCTCTCTCTCCTCTGATTTTCTCTCTCTCTCTCTCTCCTCTCTGATTTTCTCTCTCCTCTCTGATTTTCTCTCTCTCCTCTCTGTTTTCCTCTCTCTCCTCTCTGTTTTCCTCTCTCCTCTCTGTTTTTCTCTCTCTCCTCTCTGATTTTCTCTCTCTCCTCTCTGATTTTCTCTCTCCTCTCTGATTTTCTCTCTCTCTCCTCTCTGATTTTCTCTCTCTCTCCTCTCTGATTTTCTCTCTCTCTCCTCTCTGATTTTCTCTCTCCTCTCTGTTTTCCTCTCTCTCCTCTCTGTTTTCCTCTCTCTGTTTTCCTCTCTCTCTCTCTCCTCTCTGTTTTCCTCTCTCTCTCTCTCCTCTCTGTTTTCCTCTCTCTCCCTCTCTCTCTCTCTCCTCTCTGTTTTCCTCTCCTCTCTGTTTTCCTCTCTCTCTCTCTCTCTCTCTCTCTCTCCCTCCCCTCTCTGTTTTCCTCTCTCTCCTCTGTTTTCCTCTGTTTTCCTCTCTCTCTCTCTCTCTCTCCCTCCCTCTCTCCCTCTCTCCCTCTCTCTCTCCCTCCCTCTCCTCTCTGTTTTCCTCTCTCCCCTCTCTGTTTTCCTCTCTCCCCTCTCTGTTTTCCTCTCTCCTCTCTGTTTTCCTCTCTCCTCTCTGTTTTCCTCTCTGTTTTCCTCTCTCTCTCCTCTCTGTTTTCCTCTCTCTCTCCTCTCTGTTTTCCTCTCTCTCTCCTCTCTGTTTTCCTCTCTCTCCTCTCTCTCTCCTCTCTGTTTTCCTCTCTCTCTCCTCTCTGTTTTCCTCTCTGTTTTCCTCTCTGTTTTCCTCTCTCTCTATCGATGCTCAACTACCTTCACCCTCCAGAGAGGCATGGACTCTCTTTATATTTGTTCTCGTTCTCCATTTCCCTCTCTCTCTTCCACTAATGGCTGCTCTGGTATGAAGGACACTACAGTCCACCTGAGCCTAGTAAAACACAGACACATGGATGAAGGGAACTCATCCAGTAAATCAATATTGGCTTTCCAAGATTTGATTCGCTTATCCTTTCTTTCGTCAAGGTCTTGATTTCAGTGTGTGTTGTGCATGTTGTGTGTGTGTGACAGAGAGTGAAAGAGGGAGAGCTGTGCAATAGAGGGATCCTGATAATGGGAGACTAAGAACTAGCCTAAATCCCTCAGTTTGGTGTGTGTGTGTTTGTGAGAGAGAGATACTGGCTCTCTCTCTGAGTCTGAACAATAGGCTTCCTTAAATCTCATTGCCCCTGTTGTTTTAAGGCACACTAATGACATTGTTAGAGCTGCATAAATGTATGTCTCCCAGGTAAAACATATATATGGCTATCCCACAAGAATGTTGAAGAGAGATGCCCTGCAGTCTACCCTCCACAGCAGCGGTCTACCCACCACAGCAGCGGCCTACCCTCCGCAGCAGCGGCCTACCCTCCGCAGCAGCGGCCTACCCTCCGCAGCAGCGGCCTACCCTCCGCAGCAGCGGCCTACCCTCCGCAGCAGCGGCCTACCCTCCGCAGCAGCGGCCTACCCTCCGCAGCAGCGGCCTACCCTCCGCAGCAGCGGCCTACCCTCCGCAGCAGCGGCCTACCCACCGCAGCAGCAGCCTACCCACCGCAGCAGCAGTCTACCCACCACAGCAGCAGTCTACCCACCACAGCAGCAGTCTACCCACCACAGCAGCAGTTTACCCACCACAGCAGCAGTCTACCCACCACAGCAGCAGTCTACCCACCACAGCAGCAGTCTACCCACCACAGCAGCAGTCTACCCACCACAGCAGCAGTCTACCCTCCATACTGCAATCTCCACAATGCAAACGACCGCACTGCAGAATATTACTGTATCTAATAAAGCATCCATCTGCAAGAAATATCATTATTATGCCATCTTATTGGTGCTACACATCTCATTATTTCCACTGCGTGAGTACACTGAAATACCTGGGTAATAGATGCAATGAATCTGATTACAGAGCTGAGGCCCCAATGAGAGATGTGATGCTACCTGGGATCAGGAGAGTAATTACAGAGCTGAGGCCTCAATGAGAGATGTGATGCTACCTGGGATCAGGAGAGTAATTACAGAGCTGAGGCCTCAATGAGAGATGTGATGCTACCTGGGATCAGGAGAGTAATTACAGAGCTGAGGCCCCAATGAGAGATGTGATGCTACCTGGGATCAGGAGAGTAATTACAGAGCTGAGGCCTCAATGAGAGATGTGATGCTACCTGGGATCAGGAGAGTAATTACAGAGCTGAGGCCTCAATGAGAGATGTGATGCTACCTGGGATCAGGAGAGTAATTACAGAGCTGAGGCCTCAATGAGAGATGTGATGCTACCTGGGATCAGGAGAGTAATTACAGAGCTGAGGCCTCAATGAGAGATGTGATGCTACCTGGGATCAGGAGAGTAATTACAGAGCTGAGGCCTCAATGAGAGATGTGATGCTACCTGGGATCAGGAGAGTAATTACAGAGCTGAGGCCTCAATGAGAGATGTGATGCTACCTGGGATCAGGAGAGTAATTACAGAGCTGAGGCCTCAATGAGAGATGTGATGCTACCTGGGATCAAGAGGAGTGCAATCCCCCTGTCCCACCGGAGTAGGGCTGAACGAGGGAGAGAAAGAAGGAACGAGAGAGGGGGCTATAGAAGGAGAGAGGGAAAAGGAGAGAGAGATAGGGAGAGAGAGAGAGAGAAACATTGAGGGAGAGATGAGAAAAAGGATAGAGAGAGAGAAGGACGGCTACCAGTGTTTACAGCAACCCAACCCTCATCCCCATCTCACATTGGACTTGTGATAACACATCTCTCGCTCTCCATTTCCTGGCTGGAGTTACCATCTCTGGCTCTTGAGCTGAAACATCTGAAGTGAAATGCCATTAAGATGTCATTTAGATGACGAGAAGCCTGTGAACTTGTTAATTATGGGCCCTCTTCAGCAGATAGTTAGAACAGAGCTCATAGCTAGGTGACTGGAGAGTTGTGGTTATGTACTACAGAGAAAGATGCATAAACAGATGCTCACTGTACAGCTTGACTAAGGGGTTATTTACATGGTGGATCGATGCCGTTCCCTCCCACTGTCAAGGGGATCACAAGGTTAGATCCATCCACGTCTCGCTGTCCTCAGGAGATGAGATCCTTGCCTGACTGTGACAGGAATTTCATCAGAGCCCAGCATGGGTGAAAGAGGGGTCTCTCTCTCTCTCTCTCTCTCTCTCCTCTCCTCTCTCTCTCTCTCTCTCTCTCTCTCTCTCTCTCTCTCTCTCTCTCTCTCTCTCTCTCTCTCTCTCTCTCTCTCTCTCTCTCTCTCTCTCTCTCTCTCTCTCTCTCTCTCTCTCTCTCTCTCTCTCTCTCTCTCTCTCTCTCTCTCTCTCTCTCTCTCTCTCTCTCTCTCTCTCTCTCTCTCTCTCTCTCTCTCTCTCTCTCTCTCTCTCTCTCTCTCTCTCTCTCTCTCTCTCTCTCTCTCTCGGCAGACAGACTTCCCCATCACCACACAAACCCATTCCCTGTCAACCAACGACACTTCTTCCTTGATGACAATGAATTGTTTGTGCTTTAACTAACATGCTGCTTTAATTAGTTTGATTAGGTGCTGACAGGCGTTTGGGTTGTCACTAAGCCTTCATTACGAAGACTCCCGTGGCGTTGCTCTGGAGATGGAGTGCTTCTCCCTTCAAGACATTCAATCATGATGTTTCAGACACAATTCTGACTGTTTACTACGGAGATTCATCATTACACCAACCTAACAAGACAGACACTACAAACAGCTGTGTGTGTGTGTCTGTGTCTGTGTGTGTGTGTCTGCGTGTGTCAAGAAAACTCTGGCAACATTCTACCAATATGTCTAACTGTTGTTGATTTTTGCGAGGGGAATGGACCAATAAAGTTGTAGACAGACCACAGTAAGCTGACTTAACAAGAGGTCCAGTCATATGAAACAAAACATCCCCCAACAATTGAGACATTGACAAGTACACACAGCAGACAGAACAGACAGAACAGACAGAACAGACACAACAGACAGAACAGACACAGCAGACAGAACAGACACAGCAGACAGAACAGACAGAACAGACAGAACAGACACAACAGACAGAACAGACACAGCAGACAGAACAGACACAGCAGACACAGCAGACACGACAGACAGAACAGACACGACAGACAGAACAGACACGACAGACAGAACAGACACAGCAGACAGAACAGACACAGCAGACAGAACAGACACAGCAGACACAACAGACACAGCAGACAGAACAGACACAGCAGACAGAACAGACAGAACAGACACAACAGACACAGCAGACACAACAGACAGAACAGACACAGCAGACACAGCAGACACAACAGACACAGCAGACACAGCAGACACAACAGACACAGCAGACAGAACAGACACAGCAGACAGAACAGACACAGCAGACACAACAGACAGAACAGACACAGCAGACAGAACAGACACAGCAGACACAACAGACACAGCAGACAGAACAGACACAGCAGACAGAACAGACACAGCAGACAGAACAGACACAGCAGACACAACAGACACAACAGACACAACAGACAGAACAGACACAACAGACAGAACAGACACAGCAGACAGAACAGACACAGCAGACAGAACAGACACAACAGACACAACAGACACAGCAGACAGAACAGACACAGCAGACAGAACAGACACAGCAGACAGAACAGACACAGCAGACAGAACAGACACAGCAGACACAGCAGACACAGCAGACACAACAGACACAGCAGACACAACAGACAGAACAGACACAACAGACAGAACAGACACAGCAGACAGAACAGACACAGCAGACACAGCAGACAGAACAGACACAGCAGACACAACAGACAGAACAGACACAGCAGACAGAACAGACACAGCAGACAGAACAGACACAACAGACACAGCAGACACAACAGACAGAACAGACACAGCAGACACAACAGACACAGCAGACAGAACAGACACAACAGACACAGCAGACAGAACAGACACAGCAGACACAACAGACACAGCAGACAGAACAGACACAGCAGACACAGCAGACACAACAGACACAGCAGACACAACAGACACAACAGACACAGCAGACAGAACAGACACAGCAGACACAACAGACAGAACAGACACAGCAGACACAGCAGACAGAACAGACACGACAGACAGAACAGACACAGCAGACAGAACAGACACAGCAGACAGAACAGACAGAACAGACACAGCAGACACGACAGACAGAACAGACACAGCAGACAGAACAGACACAGCAGACACAACAGACACAGCAGACACAACAGACAGAACAGACACAGCAGACAGAACAGACACAGCAGACACAACAGACACAACAGACACAGCAGACACAACAGACACAGCAGACACAGCAGACACAGCAGACAGAACAGACACAGCAGACAGAACAGACAGAACAGACACAGCAGACAGAACAGACACAGCAGACAGAACAGACAGAACAGACAGAACAGACAGAACAGACACAGCAGACAGAACAGACACAGCAGACAGAACAGACACAGCAGACAGAACAGACAGAACAGACAGAACAGACAGAACAGACACAGCAGACACAACAGACACAGCAGACACAACAGACACAGCAGACAGAACAGACACAGCAGACACAGAACAGACACAGAAGACAGAACAGACACAACAGACACAGCACAGACACAACCGACAGAACAGACACAGCAGACACAGCAGACACAACAGACACAGCAGACACAGAACAGACACAACAGACACAGCAGACAGAACAGACACAACAGACACAGCAGACAGAACAGACACAGCAGACAGAACAGACACAGAACAGACAGAACAGACACAACAGACACAGCAGACACGACAGACAGAACAGACACAGCAGACACAGCAGACACAACAGACACAGCAGACAGAACAGACACAACAGACAGAGCAGACACAGCAGACAGAACAGACAGAACAGACAGAACAGACACAGCAGACAGAACAGACACAGCAGACAGAACAGACAGAACAGACACAGCAGACAGAAGACACAGCAGACACAACAGACACAGCAGACAGAGCAGACACAGCAGACAGAACAGACACAACAGACAGAAGACACAGCAGACAGAACAGACAGAACAGACACAGCAGACAGAACAGACACAGCAGACAGAACAGACACAGCAGACACAGCAGACACAGCAGACAGAACAGACACAGCAGACAGAACAGACACAGCAGACAGAACAGACAGAACAGACACAGCAGACAGAACAGACACAGCAGACAGAACAGACAGAACAGACACAGCAGACAGAACAGACACAGCAGACAGAACAGACAGAACAGACACAGCAGACAGAACAGACACAGCAGACAGAACAGACACAGCAGACACAACAGGACACAACAGACAGAAGACACAGCAGACAGAACAGACAGAACAGACACAGCAGACAGAACAGACACAGCAGACAGAACAGACAGAACAGACACAGCAGACAGAACAGACAGAACAGACAGAACAGACAGAACAGACACAGCAGACACAGCAGACACAGCAGACACAGCAGACAGAACAGACACAGCAGACAGAACAGACAGAACAGACACAGCAGACACAGCAGACAGAACAGACACAGCAGACAGAACAGACACAGCAGACAGAACAGACACAGCAGACAGAACAGACACAGCAGACAGAACAGACACAGCAGACAGAACAGACACGCAGACAGACAGACAGCAGACAGAACAGACACAGCAGACACAGCAGACAGAACAGACACAGCAGACACAGCAGACAGAACAGACACAGCAGACACAGCAGCAGCGCCCGCCCTGCTGTGAGATCCCTACGCTGGTCTTTAATATGGGCCCATTGCTGTCGCTGTGATTTATGAACAGCAAAACCATTTTAATCTCCCAGCTGTGTGCCACGGTGCACCCCTCAGAGAAGCCTGCCGGGGACTGGGACTGGGCGTGTGGAAGTGTGTGTACGCGTCTGTGTGGAAGGAAGAGCAGGAAAGAGAGAGAGAGGGAGAAACAGAGCGATAAGGGAAGGAGTGACCTGGCCTGCTGAGTTTACTGAGAGGAGAGGAGATTCAGCAACACTTGGAGGACAATGGAATTCAATAAAAAAACATTTATTGCTAAAAGTAGAACCAACGCATTTCAGCTTTTGGCCTTCATCAGGGTTTTACTAACTGAGAGGGCCATTCCATTCCTTAATGTCTCAAACCCTGAACAACATTCTATATTTTCCTTACATCAGGTGGAATGAGGTCTGGCTTTACTGGGGATAAATGCAATGCTATCACTACCATAAAAGTGACCCAGTTCAACCCCTTGGAGCTGGTTGGGGGCCATGTTGGACAATGGCCACCATGATCTGTCAAATCAAAATTGTAAAAGTCAATCTGTCAGTGGTCTCAGGGGACAGACAGTATGTGAAGCTAGCCATGTGTCTATGGTGTCCATTCTAGGTGGGTGTTATAACAGTGGAGACAGGACAGTGGTCCCAGGGGACAGACAGTATGTGAAGCTAGCCATGTGTCTATGGTGTCCATTCTAGGTGGGTGTTATAACAGTGGAGACAGGACAGTGGTCCCAGGGGACAGACAGTATGTGAAGCTAGCCATGTGTCTATGGTGTCCATTCTAGGTGGGTGTTATAACAGTGGAGACAGGACAGTGGTCCCAGGGGACAGACAGTATGTGAAGCTAGCCATGTGTCTATGGTGTCCATTCTAGGTGGGTGTTATAACAGTGGAGACAGGACAGTGGTCCCAGGGGACAGACAGTATGTGAAGCTAGCCATGTGTCTATGGTGTCCATTCTAGGTGGGTGTTATAACAGTGGAGACAGGACAGTGGTCCCAGGGGACAGACAGATATGCAGGGTGGTCACAGCATGTGCATCATGTGTTTGTGTTTCAGACACTGACACACTCTTGACAACTTCACTGAGGAAGTGTGACAGCAGCATCTGTCCAGACAACTTACAACACAGGCACATACAATAGAAATACCCCCCCCCACACACACACACACACACACACACACACCCCCCCCCCGATGATGTACATCACTCAGACTCTCCTCACACACACACACACACACCCCCAATGATGTACATCACTCAGACTCTCCTCATATACACACACACACACACAACGATAATGTACATCACTCAGACTCTCCTCATATACACACACACACACACACACACACACACACAACGATAATGTACATCACTCACTCTCCTCATATACACACACACACAACGATAATGTACATCACTCAGACTCTCCTCATATCACACACACACACAACGATGATGTACATCACTCAGACTCTCCTCATACACACACACACACACACACACACACAACGATGATGTACATCACTCAGCCTCTCCTCGTACACACACACACACAACGATGATGTACATCACTCAGCCTCTCCTCATACACACACAACGATGATGTACATCACTCAGCCTCTCCTCATACACACACAACGATGATGTACATCACTCAGCCTCTCCTAATATACACACACAACGATGATGTATATCACTCAGCCTCTCCTCATACACACACACACAACGATGATGTACATCACTCAGCCTCTCCTCACACACACACAACGATGATGTATATCACTCAGCCTCTCCTCATACACACACACACACACACACACACACACACACACACACACACACAACGATGATGTACATCACTCAGCCTCTCCTCGTACACACACAACGATGATGTACATCACTCAGCCTCTCCTCGTACACACAATCAGGTTATGGGTGTGACATATTTATATCCTGCACCTGGTGATGGCTCATCTTTCATTTCATTACATTTCAGACAAGAGCTCCAATTCGTCCTGCGTCTGTGAGCAGGGATGGAGGGAGTGAAGAATGGAGGGAGGATATTGGAGGAGAGGAAGAGGCACTTCCCTGGGTAATAGCAGGGCAACTCAGCGGAGAGGAATCCTCATTATTTCCTCTTTAGAAGAATTAAGTTAGAGAGAAAGGAAAGGCAAAATATGGAGGAGAGAGAACGGAGAAAAATGAAAGTCTGACTAAGTTAGTGTCAGAGAGGGAGATGATAGAGAGAGATGAGAGAGAGGGGAGATGAGAGAGAGATGAGAGAGAGAGATGAGAGAGGGAGATGAGAGAGAGAGGGAGATGATAGAGAGAGATGAGAGAGAGGGGAGATGAGAGAGAGATGAGAGAGAGAGATGAGAGAGAGAGATGAGAGAGAGGGGAGATGAGAGAGAGATGAGAGAGAGAGATGAGAGAGAGAGATGAGAGAGGGAGATGAGAGAGAGAGGGAGATGATAGAGAGAGATGAGAGAGAGAGGGAGATGATAGAGAGAGATGAGAGAGAGAGGAGTGAGACAGAGGGAGATAGAGAGAGGAGAGAGAGAGAGGGAGATGATAGAGAGAGATGAGAGAGAGGGAGATGATAGAGAGAGGGAGATGATAGAGAGAAATGAGAGGGAGATGATAGAGAGAGAGATGAGAGGGAGACGTGATGGGGTGAGAGAGAGATGATAGAGAGAGAGAGATGATAGAGAGAGATGAGAGGGGGATGATAAAGAGAGATGATAGAGAGAGAGATGACAGATGACAGATGATAGAGAGAGAAGATAGATGATAGAGAGGGGGAGAGAGGGGGAGATGATAGAGAGAGGAGAGAGAGAGAGATGAGAAAGAGAGAGAGATGAGAGAGAGAGAGAGAGAGAGAGGAGAGAGACAGAGGGAGATGATAGAGAGAGATGAGAGAGAGGGAGATGATAGAGAGATGATAGAGAGAGAGGAGAGAGAGATGATAGAGAGAGGGAGATGATAGAGAGAGAGATGACAGATGATAGAGAGAGAAGATAGAGAAGATAGATGATAGAGAGGGGGAGATAATAGAGAGAGAGGGAGATGATAGAGAGAGATGATAGAGGGAGGGAGATAATAGAGAGAGAGGGAGATGATAGAGAGAGATGATAGAGAGAGGGAGATGATAGAGAGAGAGATGACAGATGATAGAGAGAGAAGATAGATGATAGAGAGGGGGAGATAATAGAGAGAGAGGGAGATGATAGAGAGAGATGATAGAGAGAGGGAGATAATAGAGAGAGAGGGAGATGATAGAGAGAGATGATAGTGAGAGGGAGATAATAGAGAGAGGGAGATGATAGAGAGAGATGATAGAGAGAGACATGATAGATGATAGAGAGATGACAGAGAGGGAGAGATGATAGAGAGAGATGATAGAGAGGGAGAGATGATAGAGAGAGATGATAGAGAGAGATGATAGAGAGGGAGAGATGATAGAGAGAGATGATAGAGGGAGATGATAGAGGGAGATGATAGAGAGAGATGATAGAGGGAGATGATAGAGGGAGATGATAGAGGGAGATGATAGAGAGAGATGATAGAGAGAGATGAAAGAGAGAGATGATAGAGGGAGATGATAGAGAGGAGATGATAGAGAGAGATGATAGAGAGAGATGATAGAGAGAGATGATAGAGAGAGATGATAGAGGGAGATGATAGAGGGAGATGATAGAGGGAGATGATAGAGAGAGATGATAGAGAGAGATGATAGAGAGAGATGATAGAGAGAGATGAAAGAGAGAGATGATAGAGGGAGATGATAGAGGGAGATGATAGAGAGGGGGAGATGATAGAGATGATAGAGAGAAAGAGAGATGAGAGGGAGATGATAGAGAGAGAGAGATGATAGAGGCAGATGATAGAGAGGGGGAGATGAGAGAGATGATAGAGAGAGATGATAGAGAGGGGGAGAAGATAGAGAGAGAGAGATGATAGAGAGAAAGAGATGAGAGAGAGAGATGATAGATGATAGAGAGAGATGATAGAGGGAGATGATAGAGAGGGAGATGATAGAGAGGGAGATGATAGAGAGGGAGATGATAGAGATGATAGAGAGGGAGATGATAGAGAGGGAGATGATAGAGAGGGAGATGATAGAGATGATAGAGAGGGAGATGATAGAGATGATAGAGAGGGAGATGATAGAGATGATAGAGAGAGAGATGATAGAGATGATAGAGAGGGAGATGAGAGAAAGATGAGAGAGAGGGAAATGATAGAGGGAGATGATAGAGAGAGAGGGAGACGACAGAGAGAGAGGGAGATGACAGAGAGAGAGAGGGAGATGACAGAGAGGGAGATGACAGAGAGAGAGAGGGAGATGACAGAGAGAGAGGGAGATGACAGAGAGAGAGCGGGAGATGAGAGAGAAAGAGAAAAAGATGATAGAGAGAGAGGGAGATGACAGAGAGAGATGATAGAGGGAGTGAGATGAGAGAAAAATTAGAGAAAGATATGATAGAGAGACGGGGAAATGATATAGCGATATGAGCAAGAGAGGGAGATGAGAGTGGTGGAAGAGAGAGTGGTGGATGAGGGAGAGAGATGACAGGGAGAGAGATGATAGGGAGAGAGATGAGAGAAAGAGAAAGTTGATAGAGGGAGATGAGAGAGAGTCAGGGAGATGATAGAGAGAGAGGGAGATGATAGATGAGAGAGAGGGAGATGATAGATGAGAGAGAGGGAGATGATAGAGAGAGAGAGAGAGAGAGAGAGGGAGATGATAGAGAGACGAAAGAGAGGGAGGGAGATGAGAGAGAGAGAGGGAGATGATAGATGAGAGAGAGTCAGGGAGATGATAGAGAGAGAGAGAGAGAGAGATGATAGAGAGAATGATGGAGAGAGGGAGAGAGAACGATGATAGAGAGAGATGGAGAGAGGGAGAGAGAACGATGATAGAGAGAGATGGAGAGAGGGAGAGAGAACGATGATAGAGAGAGATGGAGAGAGGGAGAGAGAACGATGATAGAGAGAGATGGAGAGAGAACGATGATAGAGAGAGATGGAGAGAGGGAGAGAGAACGATGATAGAGAGAGATGGAGAGAGGGAGAGAGAACGATGATAGAGAGAGATGGAGAGAGAACGATGATAGAGAGAGATGGAGAGAGGGAGAGAGAACGATGATAGAGAGAGATGGAGAGAGGGAGAGAGAACGATGATAGAGAGGGAGATGATAGAGATGATAGAGAGGGAGATGATAGAGATGATAGAGAGGGAGATGATAGAGATGATAGAGAGAGAGATGATAGAGATGATAGAGAGGGAGATGAGAGAAAGATGAGAGAGAGGGAAATGATAGAGGGAGATGATAGAGAGAGAGGGAGACGACAGAGAGAGAGGGAGATGACAGAGAGAGAGAGGGAGACGGGGGGGGGGTGACAGAGAGGGAGATGACAGAGAGAGAGAGGGAGATGACAGAGAGAGAGGGAGATGACAGAGAGAGAGCGGGAGATGAGAGAGAAAGAGAAAAAGATGATAGAGAGAGAGGGAGATGACAGAGAGAGATGATAGAGGGAGTGAGATGAGAGAAAAATTAGAGAAAGATATGATAGAGAGACGGGGAAATGATATAGCGATATGAGCAAGAGAGGGAGATGAGAGTGGTGGAAGAGAGAGTGGTGGATGAGGGAGAGAGATGACAGGGAGAGAGATGATAGGGAGAGAGATGAGAGAAAGAGAAAGTTGATAGAGGGAGATGAGAGAGAGTCAGGGAGATGATAGAGAGAGAGGGAGATGATAGATGAGAGAGAGGGAGATGATAGATGAGAGAGAGGGAGATGATAGAGAGAGAGAGAGAGAGAGGGAGATGATAGAGAGACGAAAGAGAGGGAGGGAGATGAGAGAGAGAGAGGGAGATGATAGATGAGAGAGAGTCAGGGAGATGATAGAGAGAGAGAGAGAGAGAGAGTGATAGAGAGAATGATGGAGAGAGGGAGAGAGAACGATGATAGAGAGAGATGGAGAGAGGGAGAGAGAACGATGATAGAGAGAGATGGAGAGAGGGAGAGAGAACGATGATAGAGAGAGATGGAGAGAGGGAGAGAGAACGATGATAGAGAGAGATGGAGAGAGAACGATGATAGAGAGAGATGGAGAGAGGGAGAGAGAACGATGATAGAGAGAGATGGAGAGAGGGAGAGAGAACGATGATAGAGAGAGATGGAGAGAGAACGATGATAGAGAGAGATGGAGAGAGGGAGAGAGAACGATGATAGAGAGAGATGGAGAGAGGGAGAGAGAACGATGATAGAGAGAGATGGAGAGAGGGAGAGAGAACGATGATAGAGAGAGCGAGGAGAACAATATAAGAGCAATGGAAGAAGTGAGTTGAAACACAGAAGGAGGTTGTGTGATGGAAGGGGGTGTAAATGAGGAGGTGGAGAGAGAGAAGGGGCAGTAAGAGAGGAGAAGAAGGAGGTGGAGAGAGAGAGAGATGGAGACAGAGCGAAGAGCGTGAGAAGGCCGCTGCTGGCTGAGTGCATAAGGCAGATGAGCTGTTTGCTCTAGGGTTTGTAATATTAACAAATCTGATAGCAGTAATCTGCTTTGCACACACAGAACACAGAAAATACACCGACAAAATAGTCTCCTGAAAACAGAAATCTGGCACCGTGTTGGATGATTACATGTTCCTCTACTTCCTCTCCCGCCTTTCTCTCTCCGAGCATTTTGCTCAACAAAGCTTTCTTCCATTTAGTGTTGTCGTACAAACACTATGATTCCCACACCCACGTCTTCCACCGGGAAAATTGGAAGACAAAACGCGGGTGAAAATGACAGATTAATTGTAGTAATTGAGAGTGAATGGGTACAGTAGGTGTACTGGTAACGTAGTAACATGGGCGTGCGGCGGGCGGGCGGGCGGGCAGGGAGGATAGGATGAAGCTTAGACAGATGTTTTCAGTAATGCCATTAGATAATCCTTTAAATCCACCAAAAACAAGATCATTACTGCTGGGTCTATTTCTGGGAGCGCATCTCATCTATTTGTTCTGGCAGGTTCTCAAACAGCCCGGGCCCGGGTCATTATGTAAAAGACTACAGCTTCATCAACATACTGCACAGCACCGCATTCTAAAAGGCGCTTGAATCCAATTTAAAAAACGAAACAAAAACAAAATGATATGGCAACCGTTATGGGAATCCAATATTGTTGTACAGAGCTGGGAGAACCCTTGTATGCCTTAATATCATCTATAGAGAGCTTTAAAATAATGCAGACAATATATTTTATCATATCGCAGAACGACACATAAAGGGAGGAATCAGGGGACAGCACAGTGGGACCTGGGATGGATGAGGGGACATGAAAGGCTTTTTAGCTATGTTGCAGAGGGGAATATAGGGTTTGATGGAATCTGATCTGAGGTCAGTCACTAGGCTTTAACCACTCTGATAGGATAAATCATGCACACACGTGCACACACACACTCAATATGGCACTGCAATCCAAATCCCCATGCCCAAAAGGACTATACAAGTGTGAGACAAAATGATTACAAAGAGCTATCGCTGAAGTAATTGATAGAATATTCTGTCTCTCTCTCTTCCTACAACCTTCCTCTCAGCTGTCACTCTGTTCCCTCCAGTCATATGACAATCTCTGTCCTGTTCATTTCAACAACAAC
The DNA here is from genome assembly GCF_965601325.2 of Salmo salar. NCBI lineage: Eukaryota > Metazoa > Chordata > Actinopteri > Salmoniformes > Salmonidae > Salmo > Salmo salar. Next base: position 64,702,124 of record NC_138310.1, on the reverse strand, counting down.
CTGTTTTGGCTCCTCTCCATTCCCTCCCCCTCTCAACATGTGTCATTCTCAGCTCTCAATCCTTGGCATACTCCACCACCATGCTGCTTTCTAGATCTACTGACATTCTACTGGAATATTCGACTCTATCCTCCCCTGTTAGGCATTACATTATTTTTCTCCCTCCTCCCATAAGGTCATCCCTTCATCTCCTTCAGAGGGAGCACAGGGCAGATGTGTAGCTAACCTTTTCAAAGCAGGAAGCCATGCTACAGATGGTTCACTAGCTCCTACAATAGCCTCTCCACTTTACATGTGGACACTACTGAATCTGTTCTGTTCACATTCAGTTCAGATATACACTGAGTGAACAAACCATACCCTGTTCAAAGCCACTTAAATCTTCTGTCTTACCCATTCACCCTCTGAATGGCACACATACACAATCCATGTCTCAACTTTCTCAAGACTTAAAACTCCTTTAACCTGTCTCCTCCCCTTCATCTACATGATTGAAGTGGATTTCATTTTATTTAACTAGGCAAGTCAGTTAAGATCAAATTCTTATTTTCAATGACGGCCTGGGAACAGTGGGCTAACTGCCTTGTTCAGGGGCAGAACGACAGATTTTTACCTTGTCAGCTCGGGGATTCAATCTAGCAACCTTTCGGTTACTAGCCCAACGCTCTAACCACTAGGCTACCTGACATCAATAAGAGATCATAGCTTTCACCTGGATTCACCTGGTCAGTCTATATCATGGAAAGAGCAGGTGTCCCTAATGTTTGTGCACTCAGTGTACAGCATTAATGTTCAGCGATATTAGGCCTAGTTCAGAGATATTAGGCTTAGTTCAGAGATATTAGACCTAGATCAGAGATATTAGGCCTAGTTCAGAGATATTAGGCCTAGTTCAGAGATATCAGGCCTAGTTCAGAGATATTAGGCCTCGTTCAGAGATATCAGGCCTAGTTCAGAGATATTAGGCTTAGTTCAGAGATATTAGGCCTCGTTCAGAGATATCAGGCCTAGTTCAGAGATATTAGGCCTCGTTCAGAGATATTAGGCCTAGTTCAGAGATATCAGGCCTAGTTCAGAGATATCAGGTCTAGTTCAGAGATATTAGGCCTAGTTCAGAGATATCAGGCCTAGTTCAGAGATATCAGGCCTAGTTCAGAGATATCAGGCCTAGTTCAGAGATATCAGGCCTAGTTCAGAGGTATCAGGCCTAGTTCAGAGGTATCAGGCCTAGTTCAGAGATATCAGGCCTAGTTCAGAGGTATCAGGCCTAGTTCAGAGATATTAACATTCTGTTGCAGTGCCTCCATTTTCAACCAATGGTTTCTGAACATGTAAATGCATGGCACTCTGGTTTTCTATTATTTAAATACAGAATTATCCCATTTCCATTTCGCTCACATTGAAAAGGCTGTCAATTGCCTGCATTCACTCCAAAATAACATCATAAAAGCCCAGAGCTCATTTTAAATGTGCATGAGAATATGTCCACACATATTCCTGTTTCCCTTTGAAATTGCAGGTAATATTATGCATCGCTCTCTGTGTTCAATTATATCTGCATGTGGTGGGGCTGGAATGTACGGTTGGTCCTAAATGAAAGTGACTATGCCTGGTCTGAGTTAGTGATAGAGCAGTGAAATAGGAGAGAGTGGGTAGTGGGGAGTGGGATGAAACCTTCCCGAGCAGAGCACTGACCACTCCATATCTCTCACACACACAACGCTGGGCAGACAGACGGACGGACCGAAGGACGGGGAAGTTTATTTCATTACGTAAATAACCAAAATCAAGTGAAAAACAGAACATTGATGAGTTCTCTGCTCCCTCTGTCCCCCACTTTAATTACATACTGTAGTGTTCAGTGCCTCTCGGCTTTCTGTCCTCAGCTGCTCACATTTCATTTAGGTGCCGCCCCTAAATGAAACCCTATTCCCTTTATAGGGCACTACATATGACCAAGTTCCATAGGGCCCTGGACAAAAGCAGTGTACTATAGGGTATAGCTTACCATTTGGGATGCACCCAGGCAGTGTGAAGGAGAGAAAGAGCAGACCGTCAGCCTTTCGGTCTCTCTATAAAGCCCATCAACTTGTCCCCCTGGACACAGACAGCCGGGAGGGACGACGGCAAAGTCTATATGATGCTTTATCTCTGGAGTGCATCGACTGTATCTTCCAGACAGGTCAAGCAATTTCCAGGTGTCTTCAAAGGCATTATATGAGAGCCAGTACATCACCAGCAGCTATCTGCCATCCTCCAGTCAGAGTGGTGATTTAGGTTGGCCAATATAACAGAGTGATCTATAGGTCGTGGTTCTCCAGGGTTGTGATAACTGGGATATGGGACAAAGAGGCACACATGTGGGAGGATCTCTTTCCACCTCGTAATGTCAAGCACTCAAGAGACTTCTCACTAAACCTGAAATAGCACTGGGAAACTATCTGGTCGTTGGGAGGGGAGTGGGCCGGATATACTGTAGCTGTCTGGTCCACTCTAGCTGTCTGGTCCACTCTAGCTGTCTGGTCCACTCTAGCTGTCTGGTCCACTCTAGCTGTCTGGTCCACTCTAGCTGTCTGGTCCACTGTAGCTGTCTGGTCCACTGTAGCTGTCTGGTCCACTGTAGCTGTCTGGTCCACTCTAGCTGTCTGGTCCACTCTAGCTGTCTGGTCCACTCTAGCTGTCTGGTCCACTCTAGCTGTCTGGTCTACCGTAGCTGTCTGGTCCACTCTAGCTGTCTGGTCCACTCTAGCTGTCTGGTCCACTCTAGCTGTCTGGTCCACTCTAGCTGTCTGGTCCACTCTAGCTGTCTGGTCTACCGTAGCTGTCTGGTCCACTCTAGCTGTCTGGTCCACTCTAGCTGTCTGGTCCACTCTAGCTGTCTGGTCCACTCTAGCTGTCTGGTCCACTCTAGCTGTCTGGTCCACTCTAGCTGTCTGGTCCACTCTAGCTGTCTGGTCCACTCTAGCTGTCTGGTCCACTCTAGCTGTCTGGTCCACTCTAGCTGTCTGGTCCACTCTAGCTGTCTGGTCTACTGTAGCTGTCTGGTCCACTCTAGCTGTCTGGTCCACTCTAGCTGTCTGGTCCACTCTAGCTGTCTGGTCCACTCTAGCTGTCTGGTCCACTCTAGCTGTCTGGTCTACTGTAGCTGTCTGGTCTACCGTAGCTGTCTGGTCCACTCTAGCTGTCTGGTCTACTGTAGCTGTCTGGTCCAGGTGTGTCTGGATGTTTTTGTCTGACTGTCTCCTCTTAGAGTCCTGAGACAGATGTGGTTGGGATTTAGGAGGGTAGTGAGGGGGCTGCCAAGCAGGAGAGCTCATTAGTCAGAGAGATGCCCTGTGTCTGTGTGTGTGTGTGTGTGTGTGTGTGTGTGTGTGTGTGTGTGTGTGTGTGTGTGTGTGTGTGTGTGTGTGGTATGCACGCGTGCAAGCGCAAAATGGGGGCCCTGCTGCTCTCTACAACCAGTGTGAGCTTCTTATGTAATTGGTGGGGACAGAAGGCCGGGACACACTGTCACACCCGAGCTCCCGCTAACTACTGCTCAGCTGTGCTGTGGGAGGAACGGAGAGGCTGGGGGGCGAGTGGTGAGGCAAGGACAAGGAGGCTCCTGCCTGTCTTCCTCTATGGAGGCAGGGCTGACATTTACCATGGAAGGCTGTGGGCCGAGGTCGCTACTGCTGCTCACACACGTTACTGCAGACTAAACTGAATGAAAGTATGTGAAATGAATCCGTCTCTGGCTGATGATGCCCCAGGATGAGGTCCAGAGGGATGATGGAGAGTGACCAGAAAGGTCTAAGACAGCAGGGGCTCTCTGTGTTTGTGTGTGTGTGTGTGTGTGAGAGAGAGAAATAAGTCTCTGATCTCCCATTTCATTCACTCTGCTGCCATGACACAGTGGCAGGCCAATCACGGCCTGTGTTTCATCTGACATGGCATTCAACTGGTGAGGCTGTTGCTCAAAGTGGCGTGATGACATGAAAATAGCCAGAATATCTAACCACTACATGTATAACAAAGGGCCAGTCAATCATAAATAACATTCTCCTGTGACAAAGTGACAAATCTATGTTTAAAAGCCGAAATATACAAATGACTTCCTCTGTGATTCATACTGTGAACACAGTTATGTGTGTGAGTGTATGAGTCATTGAATAGGGCCCTCTGTTACATAATGCTCTCATGTCATGTACCTTCACCCCCAAGTACAAGATCCTAGTTATGTCACACGTCAATATCTCTCTGTGTGGAGGAGAGGCCCATCTCTTCCTTGCCAGAGAGCCAGTGACAGAGGACATTCAAATGTTACTGCCACCCCCATCCCTGTATTTCCCTTCCTACTTCTCTCTCCTTCCCAGTCTCCAGGATTAGGCCATGGATGACTGGGATGGCGACAACACAAGCCCTGGCTCTCCACTCCCAGAACAGCACAATAAATATTAAAAGGAAGTTCATCAAAGTATCATTCAAGGCTGTGGTGAAGATAGCTGGTGTGGTGAAGATAGCTGGTGTGGTGAAGATAGCTGGTGTGGTGAAGATAGCTGGTGTGGTGAAGATAGCTGGTGTGGTGAAGATAGCTGGTGTGGTGAAGATAGCTGGTGTGGTGAAGATACCTGGTGTGGTGAAGATACCTGGTGTGTTGAAGATAGCTGGTGTGGTGAAGATAGCTGGTGTGGTGAAGATAGCTGGTGTGGCAAAGGCGATGAAACATATGGTGGGGTGACAACACACACCGTCGCCCGCCTGTCCAAGTTAGGGATTCTTTCTGTTGTTCTGATAAAACATTTCCTCAGTTGTGTTCATAGCTGTCTGTTTACTTGTTGTGAAAGTTGAGTTATGTCTTAAGTCTCTTTGAATGGCTTTGTCAGTTACCAAGAGAGATGCTGCACCAAATGGCACCCTAGTCCCTACAGAGTGTCCTATGGTCCTGGTCAAAAGTAGTACACTATTTAGGGTCCTGGTCAAAAGTAGTACACTATTTATGGTCCTGGTCAAAAGTAGTACACTATTTATGGTCCTGGTCAAAAGTAGCGCACTATTTAGGGTCCTGGTCAAAAGTAGTACACTATTTAGGGTACTGGTCTAAAGTAGAGCACTGGTCAAAAGTAGTGCACTATTTAGGGCACTGGTCAAAAGTACTGCACTATTTAGGGCACTGGTCAAAAGTACTGCACTATTTAGGGCACTGGTCAAAAGTAGAGCACTGTTCAAAAGTAGAGCACTATTTAGGGCAATGGTCAAAAGTAGTGCACTATTTAGGGCACTGGTCAAAAGTACTGCACTATTTAGGGCACTGGTCAAAAGTAGAGCACTGGTCAAAAGTACAGCACTATTTAGGGCAATGGTCAAAAGTAGTGCACTATTTAGGGCACTGGTCAAAAGTAGTGCACTATTTAGGGCACTGGTCAAAAGTACTGCACTATTTAGGGCACTGGTCAAAAGTAGAGCACTGGTCAAAAGTAGAGCACTATTTAGGGCAATGGTCAAAAGTAGTGCACTATTTAGGGCAATGGTCAAAAGTAGTGCACTATTTAGGGCACTGGTCAAAAGTAGTGCACTATTTAGGGAATAGGGTGCCATTTGGGATGCTACCCGTGTGTAGCTGTATTACAGGGAAGCAGAGGATACAGTGTGAAGTCAGAGCATGCCTATTGAACTGGAGACATTACAGCAGACCTTTACAAGGTTACCTAAGTTCTTTGTGGGCCTATCAAAGCCTCTTTAAAGAACAGAAGCAGGCCTGCTGGTGGGAGACATTCTAAATGATCAGTGGAAGCGTAGTACAGTCTCTCTACTTCTCTGTGGGAGAGAGTATGCTTACAGATGCCTGTGTGGAACAGATAGCCACATATTCTAAGTAGGAGCCAATCCTCTATTGGTAGGCCTGAGTGTGGCTGTATAGACATATACTCTATTGTTGAAAATGAGAGCAGCTTATACAGGCCTAGTATTGTCTTTGTTTCAGTGTGAGACCATGTATGCACATTGCTTCTTTTATGAGCACCTCTGTCCCCTTGTGTAGGCGTTCTCTCTGGCTGTATGTGAGCACTGAGTACTGAGCTGAGTCTATGGACTGGAGGAGCCAGTCTCTGCCTACTGCGCACACGTCTGTCTGTGTATTTGTCCTTGTGTCTGTGTGTGTTTGCCTGTGTGTGTGTGTGCACCTGTGTGCGTGCTTTCCCCCTCACAGTTGATGTGTATTAACTGACTGCATGGGCTATAATTCAGAGCAGCTTGCTCTCATTAGGGCTTATAGCTGTCCATCCCACCCAAGCTCCTTACCCACAGGGCAGCTTAGCCCCTTCATCCCCACACTGATATGGACCTCAGCCCTGGCCACTCCCCAGTCCACACACGGACTGCCTGACGACCACAGTGGGTGAGACGAAGCCAGGCTTTTACTAGTCACTAAACATCTAGATCTGACAGAACCCTCTGCTGACCCCACAGAACGAGAAGGGTGAGTAGAGGTCAGATACAGCATGGTGACCAGGGACACCAACTGTCCAACAATCCCTCTGTAGCTAGATCCCCTATTCAGGGGCCATGCCCATTCTCTAGATGTACTGCCTTCATGTAACACCTGGCCTGATCATTGGAACACAGTGAAATACTGTGACCTGGGAGTAAAATGAGGCTACTGATTTATTTATACAGAGAGAAGAGAAGAACCACCAACAACAACTGGTGACAGAGGAAACTGCTCTCTGGTCTGTAGGATCTGGATGGGGTGAGACATGCAGGAGAGAAGAGGTGTGAGGAAGACAATTATCTGCCGTTAATTGCTCTCGTTAGCTGAAATGGGCTGACATGGTCTAAGGTGATGGAGTGGCATTCATTTAGAGGACTCTGGGATGGACACAGTGTATAAGTTGTTGGTTAAAGCCCAGATACGAGAGAGAGGCAGTTCTTCTACTGATTGCAGCGCTGCTGATAAGACATGGCCCCTATCGCCACCACTCTCTCTCGGTCTCGCTCCCTCAATCCCCATTCCCCTCGTAGCCAGAGAGAGAGGAGGGGGGACGGCCGTACAGGGAGTGATGGAGAGATTAGACAGAATGAGAAAGGCGTGGCACTAGTGGAGCAATGGAGAGGGGTTAAAAGGAAAGGGGGGACTGGGTAGAGGAGGAGAGCCGGAACGTTGAGGGAGGAGAGGGAGAAAGTCAAAGCTTTCAGCCCATTGCTGTTCCTGTTTCTCAACGGTCCATAACTGTGTTATGACAGGCATGGCTTCATATGAGGACACCAAGAACTACGTTTCCTGTCTGAAATCTAATATGTGCTCTGACCGAAAACCATGTGGAAGCTTCCCTTCCCTAGCTCGCTATCCTTCACTTCTATCAACTAACCTCATTAGTATTGAACATACTGTTCACCTAGGAAAGGAATCCACTTTGGATGTGGAGTGAAGCAGCAATCTTCTTTTAGAAAACCCTTACAGTCGTCCCAGCAGAGAGAGAGGCAGAGAGGGGTGGAATGAGAAGATGAAGGAAACAACACACACAGAGCTCCTCTTTCAACACTTTAAATACATGTTTTAGGTCTACATTAAAGTGGAGGGATTACTGCTTTTGTTTTAAACAATTTATCAATGTTGCACAAACTTGTTAAGGCACGACATAGGCCAAAGCTCAGTGTATACAAGACAAATGATTAAAACCACTAATGCCGAGGAACTCCAAACTGTGGGAAGGTTTGTGCTCCAGCATCAGTTGGTGTGAGTGTGTCTGTGTGATGGAGTGTTTGTGTGCAATAGGGGCCTATGCAGACTGTAACAAGATGTAATTAACAAGAATAAAGGCTGTGCTCTCCTCCAACCGTGAATGAGTGAAGTGTTGATAGCCGCTCGGTTCGCGGAAGCAATCGTGTCTAATTTTCTGCTGAGGCACAGATATGAGCTGGCTGCGGCGGGCAGGGAATGATGATAACACTGGCTGGCTTAATGACTACAGAGTGGCCATGCCAGCTCAAGTTCACACTTCACAGATCAACTTCAACTTCAGCAAGAACGACGACTGCTCACCCACCCACCTTCTAAAACCACCAAAACTTCCACACAACATAGTCAATCTGTTTCAGGGAGAAGCATCAATGTTTTTAGCTAATAACAAATGGATAAAATTAGCAGTTTCATTTTTAAATTAGCATGAGTGATACTTGTACTTGCCACTTATTAAACACACCAGTGAGTGGTGCGAGTGTGAGCTGTACCTACTTGAGGTTGACCGATTAATCGGAATGGCCGATTAATTAGGGCCGATTTCAAGTTTTCATAGCAATCTGAAATCTGTATTTTTGGACGCCGATTTTTTGTTTTTTTTACACCTTTATTTAAATAGGCAAGTCAGTTAAGAACACATTTTTATTTTCAATGAGGGCCTAGGAACGGTGGGTTAACTGCCTTGTTCAGGGGCAGAATGACAGATTTTTACCTTGTCAGCTCGGGGATTCAATCTTGCAACCTTACGGTTAACTAGACCAACGCGCTAACCACCTGCTTTACATTGCACTCCACGAGGAGCCTGCCTGTTACGCGAATGCAGTAAGAAGCCAAGGTAAGTTGCTAGCTAGCATTAAACTTATCTTATAAAAAAACAATCAATCAATCATAATCACTAGTTAACTACACATGGTTGATGATATTACTAGTTTGATGATATTACTAGTTTATCTAGCCTGTCCTGCGTTGCATATAATCGCGTAGGTACACATTGCTCCAACGTGTACCTAACCATAAACATCAATGCCTTTATTAAAATCAATACACAAGTATATATTTTTAAACCTGCATATTTAGTTAATATTGCCTGCTAACATGATTTTTTTTTAACTACGGAAAATGTGTCACTTCTCTTGCAAAAGTGTCAGGGTATATGCAGCAGTTTGGGCCGCCTGGCTCGTTGCGAACTGTGAAGACTATTTCTTCTTAACAAAGACAGCCGACTTCACCAAACGGGGGATGATTTAACAAAAGCGCATTTGCGAAAAAGCACAATCGTTGCACAAATGTACCTAACCATAAACATCAATGCCTTTCTTAAAATCAATACACAGAAGTATATTTTTTTAAACCTGCATATTTAGTTAAAAGAAATCCAGGTTAGCAGGCAATATTAACCAGGTGAAATTGTGTCACTTCTTTTGCGTTCATTGCATGCAGAGTCAGGGTATATGCAACAGTTTGGGCCGCCTGGCTCGTTGCGAACTAATTTGCCAGAATTTTACGTAATTATGACATAACATTGAAGGTTGTGCAATGTAACAGGAATATTTAGACTTAGGGATGCCACCCGTTAGATAAAATACGGAACGGTTCCGTATTTCACTGAAAGAATAAACGTGATAGGTCATTAATATGGTAGAATCCGGAAACTAAGGCTCGTATTTCTGTGTGTTATTATGTTATAATTAAGTCTATGATTTGATAGAGCAGTCCGACTGAGCGATGGTAGGCACCAGCAGGCTCGTAAGCATTCATTCAAACAGCGTTTTGCCAGCAGCTCTTCGCAACGTTTAAAGTATTGCGCTGTTTATGACTTCAAGCCTATCAACTCCCGAGATTAGGCTGGTGTAACCCATGTGAAATTGCTAGCTAGTTAGCGGGGTGCGCGCTAATAGCGTTTCAAACGTCACTCGCTCTGAGACTTGGAGTAGTTGTTCCCCTTGCTCTACATGGGTAACGCTGCTTCGAGGGTGGCTGTTGTCGATGTGTTCCTGGTTCGAGCCCAGGTAGGAGCGAGGAGAGGGACGGAAGCTATACTGGTAATACTAAAGTGCCTATAAGAACATCCAATAGTCAAAGGTATATGAAATACAAATCGTATAGAGAGAAATAGTCCTATAATTCCTATAATAACTACAACCTAAAACATCTTACCTGGGAATATTGAAGACTCATGTTAAAAGGAACCACCAGCTTTCATATGTTCTCATGTTCTGAGCAAGGAACTTAAACGTTAGCTTTTTTACATGGCACATATTGCACTTTTACTTTCTTCTCCAACACTTTGTTTTTGCATTATATAAACCAAATTGATCATGTTTCATTATTTATTTGAGGCTAAATTGATTTTATTGATGTATTATATTAAGTTAAAATAAGTGTTAATTCAGTATTGTTGTAATTGTCATTATTACAAATAAAGAAAGAAAGAAAATAAAAAATAATAATAAATAGAAAATCGGCCGGTTAATCGGTATCGGTTTTTGGTCCTCCAATAATCGGTATCGGCGGTGAAAAATCATAATCGGTCGACCTCTAGTACCTACCTCTCGATGATGTCAGCGATGACACAGGCAAACATCTGCAGGCCCTCCGGTAGCTGCAGGGCCACTGTGAACAGAGAGACAGACAGACAATCAGACAGACAGACAAGTCAGCGGTAAGGTTAAGTGGACAACCTAGCTACACACACAGCCGCAGTTGGAGTGACAACCACGTTATTTAATACATCCTAGACATCTACACGTACCTCGCTGCTTATGTTACTCCTGCAGAGTGCTTCACTGAGACAGAAGGTAGCTGACATTTCAAGGTAATTTTCTCCCATCCATTGCATTACTGTTGTCGTATCTTACTGAGTGATGCACTACAGGAAATGGAAGTGTATCAGCACTGCCTTCACACTTCCCTTCTTCTCCTAGCAATCCATTAGTCACCTTTTCTCCACCTGTCTCTCTCAATGACAGCCAATAGCTTCATGAGTCACAGTCACACACAAATATCCCTCTCACCATGCAGACCGCTATGCATGTGGAAACTTGGTGCGTCTTCTCATGCGGCATTAAGATAGCATGGAGAAATGGAGAAATGGATCAAATCGCTGTGAAATGGGAATCAAGCAATCACACAAAGGAAGGATTGGTCCTGCTGCTGATGTGAAGGGCTGAGAGCAGCGTGTGTTTCCGGTAGGAACTTCTCTGAGTGTGACACCAGCTATGACGAATCAATGGGAAATGCTTTCATCAGGAGGTTGACTCACTGCCAGAGTTGAGACGCAAAATATCACACCTCTTTAAATGATGCCAACAACTTTACAGAGACAAAATGCACAAAAAAAAGGCATGCTCTCTCAAAATGAAATGTCTCACCCAATTTCCTTTTATTGTTGAGAATGTGCATGATTTAGGTTCATCTTGAATGTAAACATTAAATAAACATAATGATGTCTCAGACGTAACACAAATATTGCTGATGTAGAGATCTAGATTATAGGATATGGAGAAACACCTACTCTCAGTCACATCAAGTCCTTGCCTCATCCTTGTGCAAATTGCTTATCCAGAGCTGTTGTCTTGGTAACAGACTGATGTCCTCATGTTGGCGTGGTTACATATTGTGTTATGCATACTTATGTAAAGTCCTTAGCATGAATTAACATTTAGCCTTTCTTTACTGAAATGGGAATATATCACAGTGTGATATTTCATACTTGTATACAAGCCGTTCGTCCACTGTACTCTGCTTCACAAATCCCCTTTGATTCGACGTCATTTGCAGTAAATGAAGGAAAACTTTCAATGTATTCCTGCATCAAAGGTAACCCACTCTCCATTCACAGCGCATACTAAGATCAGTGGGCTGGCTCTAGCAGATTCATGGAGCTCAACACAGAGTCTGGAGGGACTGACTGGAGAGGGTGATTCCATTCACTTTAGATAAAGCAGGAAGAGAGTGTTGACAATGTTTCACTGTCAGACAGACCCTGTCACACATCACCTTGATAAACCATGTGACAACAGTGAATGTTCACAGACTGCAGTGTTGAGAAATATTTCATTAAGCCCATGTTCACATACTGCAGGGTTGAGAAATACTTCATTAAGCCCATGTTCACATACTGCAGTGTTGAGAAATACTTCATTAAGCCCATGTTCACATACTGCAGTGTTTAGAAATATTTCATTAAGCCCATGTTCACAGACTGCAGTGTTGAGAAATACTTCATTAAGCCCATGTTCACATACTGCAGTGTTGAGAAATACTTCATTAAGCCCATGTTCACATACTGCAGTGTTGAGAAATACTTCATTAAGCCCATGTTCACATACTGCAGTGTTGAGAAATACTTCATTAAGCCCATGTTCACATACTGCAGTGTTGAGAAATACTTCATTAAGCCCATGTTCACATACTGCAGTGTTGAGAAATACTTCATTAAGCCCATGTTCACATACTGCAGTGTTGAGAAATACTTCATTAAGCCCATGTTCACAGACTGCAGTGTTGAGAAATACTTCATTAAGCCCATGTTCACAGACTGCAGTGTTGAGAAATACTTCATTAAGCCCATGTTCACATACTGCAGTGGTGAGAAATACTTCATTAAGCCCATGTTCACATACTGCAGTGTTGAGAAATACTTCATTAAGCCCATGTTCACATACTGCAGTGGTGAGAAATACTTCATTAAGCCCATGTTCACATACTGCAGTGGTGAGAAATACTTCATTAAGCCCATGTTCACATACTGCAGTGGTTTCCTACAGCAAAGAAAAACAAGAAAAACAGGACTGTAGACAACACTGAACAATAAAAGATAGCCTAGGAAAAATAAAAAGCGCACTGAGCGAAAGAAAGGATGTGCCTGAAGTGTGATGGATGGAGGAGAGAGGGGAGGAGGAGAGGACTATGTCTTTCTGATGAAAGGTTAAGGGGTCACTGTGCACCATGTAGCCAGACAGAGACAGGTCATTACCTGAGTTTACTAACCAAGAAAGGTTTCTAAGTCTCACCACAGGCCTGCCTGACAGAAACCAAGAGCTCTCTCTCCATCTGCTATCACTGCTAAAGGCGCTGCACAACGGTTTAGAAGCATGTGTGTGTGTGTGTGTGTGTGTGTGTGTGTGTGTGTGTGTGTGTGTGTACACATGAGCTGAAAAGTCATGAATGTCACAGGAGCATTAACACAAATCGAATGTCAAGAATGCTTGTGTGTTTGTCATCCCCCCCACTCACACACGTACCAACTGGCGCATATGATACTCTGTTTGGTTTGAGTGTCGGCCTGTCGGCCTGTCAGCCAGTGCACGGTCTGCTGTCATGTGTCATAAGGAGAAACATATTGCACGTGCAGAGGGAAATAAAATGACTCTGTACATTTAGCTCAAGAGACACTCTGCACTTGTGGCTGCAATGGCTGGCAGAAAGGGATGTTTCTGTCTGGGAGGTGTCCACAGCAAGGAGTTTTAGTTTGTGTATGGAGAAAAAGGTCAGCTGAGGAGCTAAAAAAACCCAGCTCTCTTCCAAGTCCCCAATCCTGTCTAGCCGGGCCCCAGCACTGAGATTTCTACTGTTTCAGATTTGACTTGTGTCTAGAATAGTACTGGCGTTCTATAACAGTGTGAACTGGACGGTGCATCTGTCTGTTCACTTCATTCTGTACTTCTTCAGCGTAGTCGTTAGGGGTACACTATACCGTGGGGCACACAGTCTGCACTTAGAGCTGTGCTGCTGCAGAAAACTGCTGCAGAAAACAGTTCAACCTCTGTCTGCAGTTAGTGTCTGGCTGCTCTAATGAAGCTTCTCCCAGACTCTTCACTTTCTAAAACATTCCCAAAAAACATCTGTAGAATTCTGTAGACGTAACATGGAAAGAATTCAGAGGCGTTAAACGAGAAGACCAGAGGGAAATCATGAGTCTCTGCGAGTGCTGCTGCTAACCTTTTGATTATTTGCGATGCTGTTGTGTCTCTTCTGAGAGAAACAGTTCTCTATGTTTGTTTCGCAGCCCTGAGGGAAACATTTTCATGGTTCCTCCAGACAAACAAGGTTGTTTGGTCTCTCTGTTCACTTTGCCCTGCCTCTGTTTCCTGCCTTCCACTTTCACAGGTACAATTCAGTGTGCAAGGATGAACAACTGTCGTGAGAAAGAGATGATTGCAGGCACGGAAATTTAGCACACAGGAAAAACCTAGATGAAAAACAAGGACAACAGAGAGAAATTGAGGTATGATAAAGAATGTGATCAGTTTAACTATGGCTGTATTATTTACCAATAAGGGATGTAATATAATAATGTGGTTGCTGTTAATATTTGTCCTATTTCATTGGAAAAGTGTTTTTTTGCATATCCCAACTCCCCCTGAGACCCTTGAAGAGTGGGGTCACAGCCAGGGTCAGCCATTATCAACAGCGACCCTGGAGCAATTAGGGTTAAGTGCCTTGCTCAAGGGCACATGGACATATTTTTCACCTTGTTGGCTCAGGGATTCTAGCTACTGGCTCAACGCTCTAACCGATAGGCTACCTGACGTCCAACATGATGTTGCTCCTGCAAAATGTCCTACATTGCATTCGGAAAGTAATCAGAGCCCTTTACTTTCTCCACATTTTGTTAAGTTACAGCCCTATTCTAAAATTTATTCAATATTTTTTTCCAGTCAATCTACACACAATATGACAAAGCAAAAACAGATGAAGAAATTTTGCCAAATTTATTAAAAATATAAAATGGGGAAAAAAAGAGAAAAAAAATCCTATTTACATAAGTATTCAGAACCTTTACTAAGTACTTTGTTGAAGCACCTTTGGCAGCGATTACAGCCTCAAGTCTTCTTGGGTATGACGCTACAAGTTTGGCACACCTGTATTTAGGGAGTTTCTCCCATTCTTCTCTGCAGATCCTCTCAAGCTCTGTCAGGTTGGATGGGGAGGGTTGCTGCACAGCTAGTTTCAGGTCTCTCAAGAGATGTTCGATTGCGTTCAAGTCTGGGCTCTGGCTGGGCCACTCAAGGACATTCAGAGACTTGTCCCGAAGCCACTCCTGCTTTATCTTGGCTGTGTGCTTAGGGTTGTTGTCCTGTTGGAAGGTGAACCTTCACCCCAGTCTGAGGTCCTGAGCGCTCTGGAGCAGGTTTTCATCAAGGATCTCTCTGTACTTTGCTCCGTTCATCTTTCCCTCGATCCTGACTTGTCTCCCAGTCCCTGCCGCTGAAAACCATCCCCACAGCATGATGCTGCCACCACCATGCTTCACCGTAGGGATGGTACCAGGTTTTATCCAGACGTGACACTTGGCATTCAGGCCAAAGAGTTCAATCTGGTTTCATCAGACCAGAGAATCTTGTTTCTCATAGTCAGAGCCCTTTGGGTGCCTTTTGGAAAACTCCAAGCAGGCTGTTGTGCCTTTTACTGAGCAGTGGACTCCTTCTGGCCACTCTACCATAAAGGCCTGATTGGTAGAGTGCTGCAGAGATGGTTGTCCTTCAGGAAGGTTCTCTGAGCCTCCACAGAGGAACTCTGTCAGAGTGACCATCGGGTTCTTGGTTACCTCCCTGACCAAGGGCCTTCTCCCCTGATTGTTCAGTTTGGCCAGGCAGCCAGCTCTAGGAACAGTCTTGGTGGTTCCAAACTTCTTCCATTTAATAATGATGGAGGCCCATATGTTCTTGGGGACCTTCAATGTTGCAGAAGTGTTTTGGTACCCTTCCCCATATTTGTGCCTCAACACAATCCTATCTCGGAGCTCTATGGACAATTCTTCGACCTCATGGCTTGGTTTTTGCACTGACATGCACTGTCAACTGTGGGACCTTATATAGACAGGTGTGTGCCTTTCCAAATCATGTGCCTTTCCAAATCATGTACAATCAATTGAATTTACCAAGTTGTAGAAACATCTCAAGGATGATCAACGGAAACAGGTTGCACCGGAGCTCAATTTCAAGTCTCATAGCAAAGGGTCTGAATTCTGTTCATTTTCAGACCATGAAAATAGTCTGAAATTATCAAAGTCAAATCTGAAATATCTGATGTTTCTTAGGAGCTATGGTAACTCTCCAGAACCAAATGTGTGCTAACTTAGCTGTTTCTTCTGTTTCCACTCAACAATTGAGGCTGGGCAGTAAAAACAATGGTGTTTGCATGCTTAATTTCATTCCATTCCAACAGGAAGTGAAAAGACCAAAACAAAGAGGCCAATTCAACTGAGAATGAACGAGAGAGGCTGAGTGAAAGGGGTTCAAAGCCCAGGCAGAAACAGATGGACTCAGAGGGAGATGGAGGGAGAGAGAGAGGGGTAGAGTGCAACAGAGTCGATAAGGTGATCTTTGGCCATGCAAGCCCAGAGAGAGAGAAAGCTCTCTAATGAAACCAACACAGAACAGACAGGCTGAATCCTAAATGCCACCCATCCCCAATAGTGCCTATAGGGCTCTGATCAGAAGTAGTGCACTGTATAGGGAATAGGGGGCCATTGGGGAGGCAGTCAGAGAGACAGGCAGACTGAGTCACACCAAAGCTCATCTCACCCCGACCATGGGGACCAGTCATAGACCACCCCATTCTCCCTGCACACCAAACACCTGTTACTTAGCTACACTGTAACACCTTTACAGTATGCAACACTTGTTGGCTGTCATTTCCATCAACAGGGGATCAGCGTTTTGGCATGGCTCTTTCAGTAACACCCGGGTGGATATGGGACTTCAGATTTTTGGCAGCGTTGGGTGGATTACTCCCACGTGTCTTTAATTAAGTTAGCATGTTTCACACCATACTGATTTTATGAATGCTGCTATTTACTTCATCTCTCCCTCTTTCCCCCTTCCCCCCTTCCCTTTCCCTCCTTCCCCCCCTTTCCCTTCTTCCCCTTTCCTACTTCCCTTCCCCCCTTCCCCCCTTCCCTTTCCCCCCTCACAACCCAATAACACCTCACCCCTCATCACCATCACAACCCAATAACCCCTCATCACCATCACCATCACAACCCAATAACCCCTCATCACCATCACAACCCAATAACCCCTCATCACCATCACAACCCAATAACACCTCATCACCCTCATCACCCTCACAACCCAATAACACCTCATCACCATCACAACCCAATAACACCTCATCACCCTCATCACCCTCACAACCCAATAACACCTCATCACCATCACAACCCAATAACACCTCATCACCCTCATCACCATCACAACCCAATAACCCCTCATCACCATCACAACCCAATAACCCCTCATCCACATCACAACCCAATAACCCCTCATCCACATCACAACCCAATAACCCCTCATCCACATCACAACCCAATAACCCCTCATCACCATCACAACCCAATAACACCTCATCACCATCACCATCACAACCCAATAACCCCTCATCACCATCACAACCCAATAACACCTCATCCACATCACAACCCAATAACCCCTCATCACCATCACAACCCAATAACACCTCATCCACATCACAACCCAATAACCCCTCATCACCATCACAACCCAATAACACCTCATCACCATCACAACCCAATAACCCTGCACATCACCATCACAACCCAATAACCCCTCATCCACATCACAACCCAATAACCCCTCATCCACATCACAACCCAATAACCCCTCATCCACATCACAACCCAATAACCCCTCATCCACATCACAACCCAATAACCCCTCATCCACATCACAACCCAATAACACCTCATCCACATCACAACCCAATAACCCCTCATCCACATCACAACCCAATAACACCTCATCACCATCACAACCCAATAACCCCTCATCCACATCACAACCCAATAACCCCTCATCACCATCACAACCCAATAACCCCTAATCACCATCACAACCCAATAACCCCTCATCCACATCACAACCCAATAACCCCTCATCCACATCACAACCCAATAACCCCTCATCCACATCACAACCCAATAACCCCTCATCACCATCACAACCCAATAACACCTCATCACCATCACAACCCAATAACCCCTCATCACCATCACAACCCAATAACCCCTCATCACCATCACAACCCAATAACCCCTCATCCACATCACAACCCAATAACCCCTCATCCACATCACAACCCAATAACACCTCATCCACATCACAACCCAATAACCCCTCATCCACATCACAACCCAATAACCCCTCATCACCATCACAACCCAATAACACCTCATCACCATCACAACCCAATAACCCCTCATCCACATCACAACCCAATAACCCCTCATCCACATCACAACCCAATAACACCTCATCCACATCACAACCCAATAACCCCTCATCCACATCACAACCCAATAACCCCTCATCACCATCACAACCCAATAACACCTCATCACCATCACAACCCAATAACCCCTCATCCACATCACAACCCAATAACACCTCATCACCATCACAACCCAATATCCCCTCATCACCATCACAACCCAATAACCCCTCATCCACATCACAACCCAATAACACCTCATCCACATCACAACCCAATAACCCCTCATCACCATCACAACCCAATAACCCCTCATCCACATCACAACCCAATAACCCCTCATCACCATCACAACCCAATAACCCCTCATCCACATCACAACCCAATATCCCCTCATCACCATCACAACCCAATAACCCCTCATCCACATCACAACCCAATAACCCCTCATCCACATCACAACCCAATAACCCCTCATCACCATCACAACCCAATAACACCTCATCACCATCACCATCACAACCCAATAACCCTGCACATCACCATCCCAACCCAATATCCCCTCATCACCATCACAACCCAATAACCCCTCATCCACATCACAACCCAATAACCCCTCATCCACATCACAACCCAATAACCCCTCATCACCATCACAACCCAATAACACCTCATCACCATCACAACCCAATAACCCTGCACATCACCATCCCAACCCAATATCCCCTCATCACCATCACAACCCAATAACCCATCATCACCATCACAACCCAATAACCCTGCACATCACCATCACAACCCAATAACCCCTCATCACCATCACAACCCAATAACCCTGCACATCACCATCCCAACCCAATAACCCTGCACATCACCATCCCAACCCAATAACCCTGCACATCACCATCCCAACCCAATAACCCTGCACATCACCATCCCAACCCAATAACCCTGCACATCACCATCCCAACCCAATAACCCTGCACATCACCATCCCAACCCAATAACCCTGCACATCACCATCCCAACCCAATAACCCTGCACATCACCATCCCAACCCAATAACCCTGCACATCACCATCCCAACCCAATAACCCTGCACATCACCATCCCAACCCAATAACCCTGCACATCACCATCCCAACCCAATAACCCTGCACATCACCATCCCAACCCAATAACCCTGCACATCACCATCCCAACCCAATAACCCTGCACATCACCATCCCAACCCAATAACCCTGCACATCACCATCCCAACCCAATAACCCTGCACATCACCATCCCAACCCAATAACCCTGCACATCACCATCCCAACCCAATAACCCTGCACATCACCATCCCAACCCAATAACCCTGCACATCACCATCCCAACCCAATAACCCTGCACATCACCATCCCAACCCAATAACCCTGCACATCACCATCCCAACCCAATAACCCTGCACATCACCATCCCAACCCAATAACCCTGCACATCACCATCCCAACCCAATAACCCTGCACATCACCATCCCAACCCAATAACCCTGCACATCACCATCCCAACCCAATAACCCTGCACATCACCATCCCAACCCAATAACCCTGCACATCACCATCCCAACCCAATAACCCTGCACATCACCATCACAACCCAATAACCCTGCACATCACCATCACAACCCAATAGCCCTGCACATCACCATCACAACCCAATAACCCTGCACATCACCATCCCAACCCAATAACCCTGCACATCACCATCCCAACCCAATAACCCTGCACATCACCATCCCAACCCAATAACCCTGCACATCACCATCACAACCCAATAACCCTGCACATCACCATCACAACCCAATAACCCTGCACATCACCATCACAACCCAATAACAATACATTAGTCAGGAACTGACAGACACACCTCATTAGTCTTTTCCAATAAGGTAATATTGGAAGAAATATATTATCCAAGCCTAATAGAGTATAGTATCCAAGCCAAATAGATAGTAGAAATGTAATGAACAGGTAGGTCTATTCTGCGCTTACCTCTCTTAGACATGGCCTGTCTCACCCGCCAGACTGTCTTGTGGATCTCAAAGTTGTAATTTGCAGGCAGAGCGCGGATAGCCTCCTGTAACTCTGGGTCTTGCAGGATTTCATCAGGAATTTGATTGGCCACCCGCCGTGGTCCTCGTACTAGGGTAAGAATCAAATCATTTTACTATGGGAGATAGTTGACAAATTACAGACAAGACAGGAGGCTTCAGATCAAATACGGTGTAGGGACATAGTCTGTTATGATTATTGGTAAGACTTTACATTAAGTTGCTCTTATATACACGAGTTGTTACATATTGTTTTAGTAATTGCACAATCCCTATTCCTCTTGTATATGCCTAATTACAAAAACCACTCACCTCCATATGCTATTATAATCCAGTCACTATAACAACAATACAATGTTGTGTAGTTTATATTTTATTATAGCATAGCTAAGAGCAACCTAATGTTAAGCAGGGTTCCCCAACTAGTGGCCCGAGGGCCGAATTTATTTGTTTAACGTTATTTTGGGGGGGTTCATTTGTTGGTCATAAAAGACTGTAAAAACACCAGCAAATCAGCCGCAAGTGATTTTTATTTTGGAAATATGTTCCAAAGTAGTAGCGATATACTGTATGTTATTGTATACAAATGTAAGCAAGGTTTTAAATGATTATGTTTTAGTCAAATAATATATGTGTTTGGGCTTCTTGTGATCAATTTGCAGTCTACAAATAATTTGTCATTATGATCCAGCCCTTGACCATCTGCTCAAGAGAAAATCGACCTGCGGCTGAATCTAGTTGATGATCCCTGCTGTAAAGGATGGCTCAAGAATGATTGGTTATTTATTTAGGTTTAATACAGTGACCTTGTCTGTCAAGGGTGGCCCTGCCAGATACCCTCTTTGCCTAATTGCGCATGGGCGAAAGTGTCTGGTGATTAACTGGCTAATCGTTAGTTCCTGGATCTTAAAGATATTTAAAACGTGTTCAATTATGTTTCATATATTTCGGAAGTTAGCTAGCTAATCACTCTTTCAAACCATTTGAGTCAGCTTTCCTTGTTATTAGCATTAGCTAGTCGCTAGTTGTATCTGCGTCATAATTCCTTATTCATGGTGGAAATGTATAATGTTTTTGTTAAAAGCATGTGCCATACACCACGTACTCGGTTATGTATTGTGTGATAGCGTTAATATAAGAGATTCATACTTACCGGTTCGTTTTTTAGCTGGAACGACTTGCGTTTCGACACTGGGCGCCGCCATGTTTTCAGAAAGGCGCCAGTAATCAATTGCAGAGTGCCATCGTTGCAGGCGGAACAATCGATGTGAGATAATCGAGCAGTGCATCGCTGTCCGTGTTTTTTATTTATTTTACTTTTATTTAACTAGGCAAGTCAGTTAAGATCAAATTATTTTTTTCAATGACGGCCTAGGACCAGTGGGTTAACTGCCTTGTTCAGGGGCAGAACGACAGAGTTTTACCTTGTCAATTTGGGGATTCAATCTAGCAACCTTTCGATTACTAGTCCAACGCTCTAACCACTAGGCTACCTGCCGGTTCTGAATCTCTATTGACACGAATTGATAGAAAATGTAGCATTTGTTCAGAATGGAATAGAAAATATATTATTTTTATTTATTTAACAGTAACCTTCACTCTTAGCAACATTATCAACTCAATCGATAGCTGCAGTGAAAATGACACTGCCTTATTTAGCAACAACATTTCCTATGTTTCCTGTTGCTTTTTTTCTTTCTTACAGTGTTGTTGTCTCAAGTGTATGCATCTCTGTAGGCCTACATATACTTTAGTATGTAAAATAGGCCTACAGCAAGCTACATTTCTTGAAAGAAGATGTTTATGACAATTGAAGCCTGCTTGCTGTTGCAAGTCTTCCATTAATTGTGTTGCATAGTTGTAGTTCTAAGTAGGGTCACAACCAATTGGGCACAGACATCAATTCAACGTCTATTCCACGTTGGTTCAACGTAATTTCATTGAACAACGTTGATTAAACCAGTGTGTGGCCAGTAGGAAGCTTCATGATCCTGACTAGATAGAAAATAACACTATCTGCAACCATTGTTATGAGTCCTCTTACCATAGCAACAGTAACCATTGAGACTAATTGGCTGTGAAAGTCTCCCCTCCTGGGAAAACTACCATCACAGTCACACTATGGCACAGGGCACCAGCAGCACAGTACACACACAGCAACACAACACATACAGTACTGTGCTGGCCTCCACCTTCAAAGATCTAGCAGCTGGCCATCTGTACCATAGAAGGATCATTCTAATTCTATGGTCTATATTCACCACCCTGATTCTAACTGTGCTCTCTGCCAGGAAATACATTTCATTCAAATGTTTAGGTAACTTCATATACATTAGGTTTAGGTCATTATACTTGTTGTTATTTCTATTGATTGCCATGCACATCCTCCCTAGCCATGAGAAACCATAAACCCGTATCTAATTGTATTAGCTCTAATCTTGGAACCTTGAAGCCTGAGATGTTTAAATATAAATGAATTAAACCTTAGCTAACAGTAAGAAATATCAATAACACCATTTATTTTCTTCAAATATTAGGAGAAGAACAGTGGGCTGGTACATCCTTATACATTACTTGTATAGTTGAGAAATTGTCCCCCTCAATTTATCATGTTTTCAGTAACCACCAACAAGTCCCTATCTGATTTAGGACTAGTGCGCTCTGGGCCAATTGGATGACAGCTAAACAGCCATCATCATTAAAGGGTAAGTCGGCCTACACTGTGCTCTTACCAAAATATAAAAACATATACACTAAGCTACAAACGTTTCCCTGAAAGAGACAGCGTGATGGCCAAGGAATTGGCACACTAGTGGTCATGGCCACATTTCTAAACCAGATTCCACCATCTCTCAGAGCCTGCAGCAAATGAAGGATCTAACTGATTAGGCTAACATACGTGAAGAAAACAAGCTATTCAATTGAGTTACATAAGTTATTGTGTATTTTATTTGGCACTGTTCATTTATGTGAATAGCATTGCCCTCTAAACACGAAATTGGAATGTAGGTAATAATAAGATAATTGTAATGTTTCCCCTTCAAGTGGAGTGCTGACACCAGCAGACACCGTAGATAACGGAACGAGCCTACATAGAGACGGACCGAGAGGGTGCAATGATGAGCCAGAGTGGACCCACAGCTCTACTTTCTTTAGTCTACATTGAGCGCAGAATGGCGAAAGTCTACATTCTCTGAGGAAGAGGCGTAAATTGAAAGGTCCTCACAGATAAGACCGGAGAACGGCAGGAATATTACTGCAGTTCCCAAACACTACGGGAAAGCGCGGGAATATATTATTGGAGGGATTTGTACGGAACGAAACTCATCAAAGTCCACGTTTTTAATGAGGATTTGAGGACACAGCGCCTAATCCGACTTCAGAGACCAAATGTGAATCTAAATAACTTCTGTTAATGAAAGATTTGAACGAATATGATATGATCCATCCGACTTCCTTCGAGAAGGAATTTAGATTGCCCTTTTAAAATGATTAACTCTCTATTTGGAGACAAGCTGTGAGCACAGTCGTTTTGCCCAAAACATGGTGATAGCTCTTTTGCGTTCATTTAAAGTGAGTGTAAAAATGATGGTTATCAAGGATTGAAACGATCTGTAAGGGGCATCTCACAAGCCGAACACCCGAGTTATTTTGCTTCTGAAAGGACATTTTCAATGCATTTCTTCGCAATGCGTAACGTTACCCTTGCGTATTTTCCAAATCCTGCTTGAAAAGGTCCGTTCCATAGACCAGCCTACTCAACGGGATGAGCGGAGACTAACCTTCGTTGACAATTTTATACATCACAACTGAATGTTTTGGCTGGACGGCACGGTGACAAGAGGCTCCACATTAGACCCATCATAAAACAAATAAACATTTTCAACTTTTATTTTGATAACTTCGAAACTAGAGAGCGCACGTTTAGTCTGGAATACAAGAATAGATGCTTTTCAAAAGACTGAGGACGACATAAATCTTCCACCATGTTCAAAGGGGGTAAGTGTGCTTGAACTTTTTATCATCATCAATCCGACTGGCAGCAATGAATTATTATTGTGCCAACAACACCCTGTGCTTGTTCCGTAAATTCACCATGAATTTTCCTCCACTGAATAGTGCGCAAATGCTTAGTTGACTACCAGGTATTATCATGTCTGCTGCTAACGGTGAAGAGTAATACGTTATGATGATACACCAGCATGGTAGGCTAATGATTCTTGCAGGTATTGAGCGAGAACGTGACAATTTATTGCGACGATGACATGGTTTACAGATTTGCATAACATTAAGCCCTGTGTGCGCCAGCCTGGCAGGAATGAAATATTCAGACATAGGCCTATCACGAATACTATACTTGATATTAACGGCTGATGCCGCACTGCAGTTTATGAGTTGTGCCCGGTCTCTGTCTCTCGGATAAGCATTATGTGCGTTCTGATTATTGCATTCTTGGCCATTGATCTAAGGCTGGCTAGGTGATATGGACAAGACAGGCACTGCAATACGGCTTCATGGAGGGTATTTTTTGGTGGTCAATAAGCAGAAAAATATGTTCCTCTTACATTGACAGTTACTCCTGACTTTATTTAGTGATTGAGGACTACATACAATTCAAACATTGAGTTATGCTGACAATATCACGACCTGAACCACTCTGTCTATCCCCGTCATTCAACACACACACACACACACACACACACACACACACACACACACACACACACACACACACACACACACACACACACACACACACACACACCGCACGCACACGCACACACAAACTGAACTCTGTCTATCCCCCTGTCATTCAACACACACACACACACACACACACACACACACACACACACACACACACACACACACACACACACACACACACACACAGAACTCTGTCTATCTCCCTGTCATTCAACACACACACACACACACACACAAACTGAACTCTGTCTATCCCCCTGTCATTCAACACACACACACACACACACACACACACACACACACACACACACACACACACACACACACACACACACACACACACACACACACAAACTGAACTCTGTCTATCTCCCTGTCATTCAACACACACACACACACACACACACACACACACACACACACACACACACACACACACACACACACACACACACACACACACACGCACGCACACGCACACGCACACGCACACACACACACAAACTGAACTCTGTCTATCCCCCTGTCATTCAACACACACACACACACACACACACACACACACACACACACACACACACACACACACACACACACACACACACACAATTTCCATATTCCCATTGAATTTCTTGCAATGAGTAGCAATTGACAAAGCAATGTTAATGCCATAGTAATACCATTGTAATTGGTCTGTTAGTTTTGATGTAATCTTTCTGATGTTTTGCTCTCTTGATCATTTGACTCCTTTGATTGTTTCAATATGAAGATTATGCAATTGAAGAAAGATAATTTCTAAAATCTATCTTCATTATACTTCTGACAAAATGGTGCCCCTCATTTCACCCAGCATCAATAAAAGGCCACTGTTTGGCTTTCAACTATGTGTCACTGCCTATGCATTGTTCTCAACTCCTTTAATGCATGCAGCACTACTGTAGCTCTCCCTGACAGTCATCATCAGATTGATTATTGATCCAGGGTTGGAGATGAGACGTCTCAATGATGAACTCACATAGCCAGTAACTAACTGGCTTCAAGTACCTTGGCCATTATCATGAACTGAACAGACTCTTAGAATCAGATTAGCTAGGAACTCACTGTTGAGTCTGGAGATGGAGTACCCCATCCACACAAAACAGGAGGTTACAGCTGTAGGATCTTCATTTGAGTCAGTTTTCTACAGGAAAATAATCCTGCAGCAACAGGAAATGTGAATTATTATGTGGATTATTATTCATGGACATTTTTCGTACGTGAAAATCAAGTCAAATTTCAAAGGGAAAATTACAAACTTCAGAAGCCTTTTTGAACCTCAAATACAACACCAGTTTTACATTTCCTGCATTGCAGGAAAGTTCTCTTGCAACAGGGTGATCAAATTAAGATCCTACATATGTAGTTTAACTCTGAGTAAGTTAGAACAGTGTTTTAATGTATAATGTATGACTGAACACCAGGCCACTCTGCATACTGTCTGTCAGCTGCACATTTGCAATAAAATGTAATGAGAATTTAAATAATTACTCTTGAATATGCTTTCTTGCTTTTGAAGTCATGTACACTACTATAGTTCTTCATTTGAGATATTGGGTTTGGGAGATGATGTGTCATGAAAGTTAATGGGAAAAATATAGATTTCACAGTATGCCAAAATCCCCCCAGTCAGAATAGACTGTGGATGAGGCATCGGCCAGCTTTTACGGGAACATTCAGAGGTTCCTTGGTGGGTTTGAGATATGTGTCTGGAACAACACATTGTGGGAAACCTGGCTGATGCATCCGGCCTGACAGTTGGTGTGTGACACATTTCCCATTCAAAGTGAGTAACTGAGAGTGTGGAGTGACACGATGACAGCAGAAACACTCCTCAGGTTGACGAGAAGTCGTGACTAGCTGTGTGATTATTACCATGTGATTAGCCTCAGAATCCCTGGCTTCTGTTCCAATAGTTGAGTTAACGAGACAAGATTAGGAAGGATGGCCTTATGAGACTGACTACCAAGTAATGGACTGGAGCTGAACAGGGCATCATGGTTATTGGCATTACACACTTTTTTTTAACCAATGGATGATTTGTATGTAGCTGCACTAGTGTAGTAAGCCTACCAACCTGTTCTGAGTTTTGTTGATGTTGTATGGAATCCAAAATAAGTCTGGTCAATAAGCCGACATGATGTGGAAATGTTCTCTGTCTAGATATGCAGTACATTATCTATGTATGCAAAGTAATGTAGGGGTGCCATGCCAGTCCTATCTGTGTGTGAACAGCATGTGTGTCTGAGTCTGCTGTCCCTGTTTTTGGTTTCTGTCCCTATCACTAATCCCTGTGTGTGGCCCTCTTGCTCAGTGCTAGTGGTCTGTTACCCTTCCCTGCTTCCCTGGGTTGCAGTGTCGCAGCTGGTGGGTTCTGATTACTATGCAGGTTATACCATCTCGCACTGTCTGTCTGTCTGTCTGTCTGTCTGTCTGTCTGTCTGTCTGTCTGTCTCTCTGTCTCTGTCTCTCTCTCTCTCTCTCTCTCTCTCTGTCTCTCTCTCTCTCTCTCTCTCTCTCTCTCTCCTCTCTCTCTCTCTCTCTCTCTCTCTCTCTCTCTCTCTCTCTCTCTCTCTCTCTCTCTCTCTCTCTCTCTCTCTCTCTCTCTCTCTCTCTCTCCATACCCAGTCATCCATGGAACAGACACTGGGGAGATGTGTCAGAGTAGTACTGCGATAGATAGAGGGAGGTGTGATGTCGACTGTATATACCCTGCTATGATGTGCTATAATTGCTGGTGCATGTCACTCAGGCTTATAGGGGGGCTGGATACAGGCTTTCCTTGGCCATTTTGAGACTTTCCTGTCTCTACGCATTCACGATCTCACCCACTCACCTACATCCACACACACACACACACACACACACACACACACACACACACACACACACACACTCACCTACATCCACACACACACACTCACCTACATCCACACACACACACTCACCTACATCCACACACACACACTCACCTACATCCACACACACACACTCACCTACATCCACACACACACACACACACACACACACACACACACACACACACACACACACACACACACACACACACACACACACACACACACCCTTGTCCATTGACATTCTGTATTCCCTATACCCACAGGTTTCCCCAGTCATGTTAGTTTGTACTTTTCATTTGTGTTCATCCTCTGCATAAAGAAGACATTCCGATTCAGATTGACAAGGTTGTTACAAAATATCTCATTGGGAAATGTGTCTGCATCAACATAAAGCACAGCTCAGACTCAGATACTGTAACGAATGTACTTTGAGAGTACAAAACATTGCAGATCTAGCCTAACTGTACTCTGTTTTTGAATGTATGCTAATTATTGGAAAATTGTGATCATTCTCCCTCTCAAATACAGCATCTAAGACGAACAAAAGCCCAGCGCTTCCTTCATCATTCAGCTCCGTCACCACAGCATATACAGAGATAATTGTTTGAGCAATCAAATTTAGTAGCATAGAGTAATCACTCTCTGTAAATCATCTCTGATTACGTGCCAGAGTAGTAGCACATTGCCTATTGAGTTGGCCCTGTTGTTTTCCAGTACATGCAGTGCATGGTGGAGGGGACAACAGAGAGGATTTACCAATAATGAGCCCAGTGGAACACAATGTAAAGGACTAAGAAAAACACCTGCGGCCCCAGTCAGTCAGCTCTCAGTCTCCAGCTCTGCCCTGCCTACTCCCAGGGTTCAGTGTGTGGGTGCTAGGGAACTCAGCTCAGCCTTACAGCTCCCACTCAGTCAGCTCTCAGAAACACTAGGGAGACAAGCTGATCAAATAACCAAGTATCAACCTCTCAGGCATCAAGAGGCCCTCCATGACTATCTGTCTGTCAGAGATGGTTTTTCACCCAGAGATGTGTCCCTGTCTAGAGAGGTAATATCATCTCCTAGACGTCCCCAGTCTCCATTCTAGATACCTTCAGTAGAGGTCTAGACTCACAGTCAGGGGCAATTTATGTCTGTCATTGTCACTGAAGGACAAACAGCAGTCTTCTGGCCAGAGCTGAAATCACATAGACAGTACCCTGAGGCAAAGCCTCCTCAGAACACTGATTTGATATCACCATGGATTTACACAGCACAGTATCTGACTCTAAATACCCATCTGACACTTTATGTGTGGAGAACATTCAGACAGCCAGACCAAATGAGGGAACTTGTTCTGTGACTTATATTTAAAGAGGCCATTTGAATAGAACATAATATTCTCCTAACATGTTGTCATGATTGCATTACAATTTATTGTGATGCAAAGTATCCCTGTGATTGTGGGCTAGGTATCAGTAGGGCTGGGTAAAGAGGACTACAGAGGAGAATATAGAGTAGAGCAAAAACATAAAGACTGATCCCTTAAATCTTTCTAAGCTGCCTGAAAATAGAAAGTGAATCCAGGATGAGAACGTTGTTGCCAATTATAATTTGACGCTTGTTTAAAAATGTCTATTTTAAGACTCTCTTCATGTCTCTGTTGACGAGGTTGATTTTAAAAGGTTGATAAAATCCCAAAATCTAAATAACACACACAGACACACACATTCGCCCATGCACACTCATACACACATATCGATTCTCTAATCTCCCCTTTTTAGCATACCCTCCAATAAAATCAGGGTAGGGCAATCAATACCTTTCGAGCAGACGGATTTGTCTATTTGTAGCCTATCTGACCCTGTCCAAATGAGACTGCAGCTCAGGTAGTTGACAGAGTATTACCTCTCATTGGAGAGCTGAGGCTCAATCAGTAGACTGCTCTCCTACACACCTCTGACTCTGGCAGTGCATGCCAAACACCTCATTTAGCAAAAGGAGATTCATCCAATCATAGGGCCGATACATGATGTTGTTACCATGGAAGCCTTTGGCACTATTCAGCAACATGACACTTAACAGAGGATGACAAATAATTACAGAGAGAGTGTGAGTTTGTTTGTGTGTGTGTGTGTGTGTGTGTGTGTGTGTGTGTGTGTGTGTGTGTGTGTGTGTGTGTGTGTGTGTGTGTGTGTGTGTGTGTGTGTGTGTGTGTGTGTGTGTGTGTGTGTGTCTGTGTGTGTGTGTGTGTCTGTGTGTGTGTGTGTGTGTGTGTGTGTGTGTGTGTGTGTGTGTGTGTGTGTGAGTGACGATAGCAGCTCTGACTGGTATGCATGTCACTTATTTAATGAACTGTTGATACTCCGGAAGCCATTTTCGCGCTTCCCTGTCAACCATTTCACACCAGATTAGGGCAGAGGGCTCTGCATGGCTTCCAAAAGGGGATGTTCTATTCCTACAGTATAAAGTCA
Organism: Salmo salar; assembly: GCF_965601325.2. NCBI lineage: Eukaryota > Metazoa > Chordata > Actinopteri > Salmoniformes > Salmonidae > Salmo > Salmo salar. The sequence goes on along the minus strand of NC_138310.1, from coordinate 64,672,022 downwards.
AACACTCTCCTGGTAATGCAGTCTGAAGAGTTTTCTGGAATTATTTAATCCACAGTATTATTTTAACTGGGAGCAGAAGCGGAAAACAAATCTACAGAATTCTCCCCTATCTCAGTTTGCCCTTTAGATTCACCTGAGTCTTCAGTAAACATCATCTTCCCGTCTTTGTAATGGAAATGTGATGCAGGGCCAGGCATTAGCAGATGATAATTAGGTGAAAGAGACAAGCAACCTAAGCCCTGTTGGTTTTTGGAATATTCATAATTCATTTCTGATTAAGTGGCTAATTGGAGTTTAAAGGTCAATGTAAATGGGCATGCCATAGATGTTCTGAGACAGGGGAGAGGAGGGGAGGTAGATAGACGGGAGAGAAGGGAGGGACAGAGGGAAAGGAGGAGACTGCCCTGTAGGCAGTTGACAGTAATCCCAGGTGTTCTCCTGTTACTCTGACAGCTCTTCCCGTACTGAGCCCTATTCCCCAGGCGACATCACCTTTGTGTGCTGAGGACAGAGATTCAGGAACAGCAGCTCCCCTCCGGCCCGGGGCGTCTGTCTGCCCTTTTGGCATTGAGAGTTAGCACTTCCACAACAAGATGAAAAGGCTCATCACCAGGGAAAGATGCGGAGGTGGGGGGTTGGATTCACCTTGTAGGGTTGGAAGCCTATAGTGACAAGATAGAGACATGCAGAATGCTTACATAATACAAACATATTACCAACCACACACATGCAGATATGCACACAAATACACTGACACACACACGTCTCGTTCAGTATGTGACATTCACTGAGTACCGATTGTGACTCCTCGCATCGATTCATCTTGTTTATTATGCCCCTAGTTAATCTCCCACTCCGTCCATGTCACATTCAAACCTCATTTATCCCAAGATGGTTGACTTGAAAACAATGGGCTAATTCAGTCTCCAGTGGTAGTCTACCGTAATGCAATTTCACAATGGCTCCAAAATGATAGTTTATATACTGGGATTCTTGGCTAAATTAAAAACAGTCAGCAGGGAATTCAAACCATGAAAAACACAAACCGATCTTCTAAATGCAGAAATGACTCTCTCCTCTCGTCCTCTCCTTTCCTCCTCTCCTCTCCTAGCCTTCTCTCTGACTATGCCCACCTCCTACTCTCTAACTCAAATAGCTCTCGTCTCCCCCATACTTCCCTTCCCTTAATAAGGCAGGATGCTGTGACAGGCCCGTCTGAGTGGCTGTAAAGTGCGGTGTGAATATGTTAGGAGAAGTGTTATATGTGTTCTTACCTCTGTGGGGGCCCCGGCTGTGGCTGTGAGGGGCCGGTGGGTGTTCAGCTTAACGAAAGGCCCCAGCCTGTGCAGACTAACAGTGCTGCTGTAATGTATTCACGGAGTGGCTTATCATACTGCTGTTATACAGCACTCTCTCTCTCTCCACACGCACTCCCACTCAAGCTTCCAACTAGGAGAATGGGCACCAAAATTACTAGAGGTTATTAGTTGTGAGATACCAATCTGAATCCTGTTTGGGCTCTTGTCCGGTTCTATGACTAAAACGTAATGAGTTGTCGGGTGTGTTTAAAGAGAGTGTGGTTTGATCTCAGGTACAGAATAGAATGAATGTTCTTGGACTGCAGCAGGAAGTGTTTTCTTCAAGTGGTTAATATTTGGAATGAGGAATGATGAGATACAGGCTCCAGACTGTCTTGCATAATGGCTTGAGGAGGACAAGCGGATTGTTTGTAGTTGTACATCAGAGCATTAACTAGGGAGAGGAATCAGTCGTATGTTAAGGACAGTGCATTGTGGCTGATGGAATAGTAGTCATTACAGAATATGGGCCAAAGTCTGTTCTCTGTAATCCCAAATCTGTTCTGTATTTAAATCCCCCCAATTGTTTTAAAGCAGGTTTTAGATTCAGTAATTTAGCACAATGTCTTTGTTGACCTTAACAAAGATCAGACTATGGAGACAGAACGACATGGAATTACCTATCTTAATTGACCTCTACACATATTTTCACATCTGGCCGGTATCACACAGAATGTGGGTTGCTAGCTTCGAGCACATCTCAATGTGCTTTTAAGTAATCCAACTTGGGAGGTAAATCTATTTCTGCCACCGAGACTCTCTGCATGTGTGTATACTCTGAATGAGAATTGGGTCCTTGACATTTGCCCATGTTTTCCTCTTCCAACAAGCCTTCCTCTTCAGTGCTGGCAGGCACTAACATTAGTCCAATAGGCGTCTGTTTGAGAGTGGTTGATTAAGACCTTGGCATCGCCATCACTGGGCAGCACACACACACAATGGAGGTGCCAGGTGCTGTTTTGTGCGGCTGAAGATAAGGGTGTGAATTAGGCCTGTACTTGGTGAAGAACACAGGAACCATGGCTGGGATAGGCTGGGATGTGGCTGAGATAGGCTGGGATGTGGCTGAGATGGCCTACCTGGGATTTGGCTGAGATGGCCTACCTGGGATTTGGCTGAGATGGCCTACCTGGGATTTGGCTGAGATGGCCTACCTGGGATGTGGCTGAGCGGGATGTGGCTGGGATAGGCTGAGATGGGATAGGCTGGGATGTGAGTGAGATGGGCTAGGCTGGGATGGGCTACCTGGGATGTGGCTGAGATGGTCTATACTGGGATGTGGCTGAGATGGCCTATGCTGGGATGTGGCCTATGCTGGGATGTGGCTGAGATGGCCTACGCTGGGATGTGGCTGAGATGGCCTACGCTGGGATGTGGCTGAGATGGCCTACGCTGGGATGTGGCTGAGATGGCCTATGCTGGGATGTGGCTGAGATGGCCTACGCTGGGATGTGGCTGAGATGGCCTACGCTGGGATGTGGCTGAGATGGCCTACCTGGGATGTGGCTGAGATGGCCTACCTGGGATGTGGCTGAGATGGCCTACCTGGGATTTGGCTGAGATGGCCTACCTGGGATGTGGCTGAGATGGCCTACCTGGGATGTGGCTGAGCGGGCTGTGGCTGGGATAGGCTGGGATGTGGCAGAGATGGGCTAGGCTGGGATGTGGCTGAGATGGCCTACGCTGGGATGTGGCTGAGATGGCCTACCTGGGATGTGGCTGAGATGGCCTACCTGGGATGTGGCTGAGATGGCCTACCTGGGATGTGGCTGAGATGGCCTACCTGGGATGTGGCTGAGATGGCCTACCTGGGATTTGGCTGAGATGGCCTACCTGGGATGTGGCTGAGATGGCCTACCTGGGATGTGGCTGAGCGGGCTGTGGCTGGGATAGGCTGGGATGTGGCAGAGATGGGCTAGGCTGGGATGGGCTATCTGGGATATGGCTGAGATGGCCTACCTGAGATGTGGCTGAGCGGGATGTGGCTGGGATTGAGCTGAGTGGGATGGGGCAGAGTGGGATGGGGCTGAGCGGGATGTGGCTGAGCGGGATGTGGCTGGGATTGAGCTGAGTGGGATGTGGCAGAGTGGGGTGTGGCTGGGATGGGGCTGAGCGGGATGTGGCTGGGATGTGGCATAGTGGGACGTGGCTGGGATGGGGCTGAGTGGGTTGGGGCTGAGCGGGATTTGGCTGGGATTGAGCTGAGTGGGATGTGGCTGGGATTGAGCTGAGTGGGATGTGGCTGGGATTGAGCTGAGTGGGATGTGGCAGAGTGGGGTGTGGCTGGGATGTGGCTGAGCGGGATGTGGCAGAGTGGGATGTGGCAGATAAAACTGTCTTGTAAAGACACAGCTACCTTCCTGTGCAGATAAAAACTGTCTTGTAAAGACACAGCTACCTTCCTGTGCAGATAAAAAACTGTCTTGTAAAGATAAGATAACCATTTCCTCCCAGCTATGTTGTCAATAGGGGTTATGTTAGATACAAGGCCATCACTAGGGAACACACACTGAGTGTACAAAACATTAGGAACAGCCTCCTAATATTGAGTTGCACTCCCCCTTTTGCCCTCAGAATAGTCTCAATTCGTCAGGGCATGGATTCTACAAGGTGTCGAAAGCGTTCCACAGGGATGCTGGCCCATGTTGACTCCAATGCTTCCCACAGTTGTGGTAAGTGGCTGGATGTCCTTTGGGTGGTGGACCATTCTTGCCACATGGGAAACTGTTGAGTGTGAAAATCCCAGCAGCGTTGCAGTTCTTGACACAAACTGGTGCCTGGCAAACCATACCCTGTTCAAAGGCACTTCAATCGTTTGTGTTGCCCATTCACACGCTGAATGGCACACATACACAATCCATGTTTTAATTATCTCAAGGTTTAAAAATACTTCTTTAACCTGTCTCCTCCCCTTCATCTACACTGATTGAAGTGGATTTAACAAGTGACATCAATAAGGGATCATAGCTTTCACCTGGATTCATCTGATTAGTCTATGTCATACACTCAGTGTATGTGCTGAATGGACAGACAGCACAGCATTGTGGTCTTAGAGGAGAGGCAGCAAGGCAAAGGCAAAACTGAAAGGGAAAGGCCATAAAATACCAGTTATTAATTTTTCTCTGGGTATCTAGAGCGTAGCAGGGTTTTAGTTGTCGTTTTAATGGGGGGGAATAGAGAGCGGCCCTGAGCTGTTTTTATCCCTTCTGCCCATCTACAGCGCCAGCATGCTGGCAACAGGGGCCTTGAAAATGAGGGCTGCATCCCGACTTGCCTGCAATCAAAAACGGGAAAGAGAAGTGAGAAAAAACAAATGTCAGGCTAATAGATAGTCAGTAGAATACAGTCTCTGTCTCCTATCTGCTGCTCCCAGTCAAGGCCCCAATCACACAGCCCTCTGTTCCCGTGGGGAGAGAAGAGGAGAGAGGGGGCAAACAGAGTGTGCATCCTAAATGGCACCCTATTCCCTATATAGTGCACTACTTTTGACCAGGTCCCATAGGTCAAAGGTAGTGCACTGTATATGGAGTAGGGTGCCATTTGGGACGCAGCCAGAGACGTCAACAGTCTGACAGAACACACTGCTGCTACACGGCTCTGCCCCAACACCCCCAATATAGGATCACAGTCACTATAGAGCCACGGCTGACCGCTTTAACAGCTTTAACTCTGACTAAAATACAAGTCTCTTAGTTACAACTCTCAGCATTGAAGTTAGCAAGTCTCTTAGTTAACTCCCACCATGGCAGTTAGTCACAGCCAGAGATCCTTCTCTTTAGAAACCAGGCTAATATGTCCTGAGCCGTGATTCACAGGCCTGACATTACAGCGCGGTTTGTAACCATATCTAGAGGGCAAATACGGCAGATGTCATCCTCTGTACGTACGCAGAAACAACAAACAAAACATGTCGACAGAATGGACTTGTTATATTGCTGAGCCGAGTGGGGGTTACATAAGATTTATGAAGTGTCAGCGCCGTAACGATTCTATATAGCTGGGGGATTGATAGCAGTTTGGTGCTCAAGCACTTATGGCTGAGATGTTAGTTCAGCAGATTTGTCCCTGTCTTCACTAGCACAGCCTTGTCAATTATTTAAAAGAGCAAAACAACAGCCCAGAGAAAAACAGCAGCACTTGGTGTTGGAGCAGCATCTCAGTAACACATCTAGATTCCCAGGGGAGCGCTCATACGTTAAGACCTTAATACCAGCCTTTGTTTCATCCCTGAGTGTCTGTGCTGATTCATACCACCCTGTGTGTTGTGTTAGTTCATACCACCCTGTGTGTTGTGCTGATTCATACCACCCTGTGTGTTGTGCTGATTCATACCACCCTGTGTGTTGTGCTGATTCATACCACCCTGTGTGTTGTGCTGATTCATACCACCCTGTGTGTTGTGCTGATTCATACCACCCTGTGTGTTGTGCTGATTCATACCACCCTGTGTGTTGTGATGATTCATACCACCCTGTGTGTTGTGCTGATTCATACCACCCTGTGTGTTGTGCTAGTTCATACCACCCTGAGTGTCTGTGCTGATTCATACCACCCTATGTGTTGTGCTGATTCATACCACCCTGAGTGTCTGTGCTGATTCATACCACCCTGTGTGCTGTGCTGATTCATACCACCCTGAGTGTCTGTGCTGATTCATACCACCCTGAGTGTCTGTGCTGATTCATACCACCCTGTGTGTTGTGCTGATTCATACCACCCTGTGTGTTGTGCTAGTTCATACCACCCTGTGTGTTGTGTGTTGTGCTAGTTCATACCACCCTGTGTGTTGTGCTGATTCATACCACCCTGTGTGTTGTGCTGATTCATACCACCCTGTGTGTTGTGCTGATTCATACCACCCTGTGTGTTGTGCTAGTTCATACCACCCTGTGTGTTGTGCTGATTCATACCACCCTGTGTGTTGTGCTAGTTCATACCACCCTGTGTGTTGTGTGTTGTGCTAGTTCATACCACCCTGTGTGTTGTGCTGATTCATACCACCCTGTGTGTTGTGCTAGTTCATACCACCCTGTGTGTTGTGCTGATTCATACCACCCTGTGTGTTGTGCTAGTTCATACCACCCTGTGTGTTGTGTGTTGTGCTAGTTCATACCACCCTGTGTGTTGTGCTGATTCATACCACCCTGTGTGTTGTGCTGATTCATACCACCCTGTGTGTTGTGCTAGTTCATACCACCCTGTGTGTTGTGCTGATTCATACCACCCTGTGTGTTGTGCTAGTTCATACCACCCTGTGTGTTGTGCTAGTTCATACCACCCTGGGTGTTGTGCTGATTCATACCACCCTGTGTGTTGTGCTAGTTCATACCACCCTGTGTGTTGTGCTGATTCATACCACCCTGTGTGTTATGCTAGTTCATACCACCCTGTGTGTTGTGTGTTGTGCTGATTCATACCACCCTGTGTGTTGTGCTAGTTCATACCACCCTGTGTGTTGTGCTGATTCATACCACCCTGTGTGTTGTGCTGATTCATACCACCCTGTGTGTTGTGCTGATTCATACCACCCTGTGTGTTGTGCTGATTCATACCACCCTGTGTGTTGTGCTGATTCATACCACCCTGTGTTTTGTGCTGATTCATACCACCCTGTGTGTTGTGCTAGTTCATACCACCCTGTGTGTTGTGCTAGTTCATACCACCCTGTGTGTTGTGCTGATTCATACCACCCTGTGTGTTGTGCTAGTTCATACCACCCTGTGTGTTGTGCTGATTCATACCACCCTGTGTGTTATGCTAGTTCATACCACCCTGTGTGTTGTGTGTTGTGCTGATTCATACCACCCTGTGTGTTGTGCTAGTTCATACCACCCTGTGTGTTGCGCTGATTCATACCACCCTGTGTGTTGTGCTGATTCATACCACCCTGTGTGTTGCGCTGATTCATACCACCCTGTGTGTTGTGCTGATTCATACCACCCTGTGTGCTGTGCTGATTCATACCACCCTGTGTGTTGTGCTGATTCATACCACCCTGTGTGTTGTGCTGATTCATACCACCCTGTGTGTTGTGCTGATTCATACCACCCTGTGTGTTGTGCTCATTCATACCACCCTGTGTGTTGTGCTGATTCATGCCACCCTGTGTGTTGTGCTCGTTCATACCACCCTGTGTGTTGTGCTAGTTCATACCACCCTGTGTGTTGTGTGTTGTGCTAGTTCATACCACCCTGTGTGCTGTGCTAGTTCATACCACCCTGTGTGTTGTGCTAGTTCATACCACCCTGTGTGTTGTGCTAGTTCATACCACCCTGTGTGTTGTGTGTTGTGCTAGTTCATACCACCCTGTGTGTTGTGCTAATTCATACCACCCTGTGTGTTGTGCTAGTTCATACCACCCTGTGTGTTGTGCTAGTTCATACCAGCCTGTGTGTTGTGCTAGTTCATACCACCCTGTGTGTTGTGCTAGTTCATACCACCCTGTGTGTTGTGCTGATTCATACCACCCTGTGTGTTGTGGTAGTTCATACCACCCAGTGTGTTGTGCTAGTTCATACCACCCTGTGTGTTGGGCTAGTTCATACCACCCTGTGTGTTGTGTGTTGTGCTAGTTCATACCACCCTGTGTGTTGTGCTAGTTCATACCACCCTGTGTGTTGTGCTGGTTCATACCACCCTGTGTGTTGTGCTGGTTCATACCACCCTGTGTGTTGTGCTAGTTCATACCACCCTGTGTGTTGTGCTAGTTCATACCACCCTGTGTGTTGTGCTAGTTCATACCACCCTGTGTGTTGTGCTAGTTCATACCACCCTCTGTGTTATGCTAGTTCATACCACCCTGTGTGTTGTGCTAGTTCATACCACCCTGTGTGTTGTGCTGGTTCATACCACCCTGTGTGTTGTGCTGGTTCATACCACCCTGTGTGTTGTGCTAGTTCATACCAACCTGTGTGTTGTGCTAGTTCATACCACCCTGTGTGTTGTGCTAGTTCATACCACCCTGTGTGTTGTGCTAGTTCATACCACCCTGTGTGTTGTGCTAGTTCATACCACCCTGTGTGTTGTGCTAGTTCATACCACCCTCTGTGTTGTGCTAGTTCATACCACCCTCTGTGTTGTGCTAGTTCATACCACCCTCTGTGTTGTGCTAGTTCATACCACCCTCTGTGTTATGCTAGTTCATACCACCCTGTGTGTTATGCTAGTTCATACCACCCTGTGTGTTGTGCTAGTTCATACCACCCTGTGTGTTGTGCTAGTTCATACAACCCTGTGTGTTGTGCTAGTTCATACCACCCTGTGTGTTGTGCTAGTTCATACCACCCTGTGTGTTATGCTAGTTCATACCACCCTGTGTGTTGTGCTAGTTCATACCACCCTGTGTGTTGTGCTGATTCATACCACCCTGTGTGTTGTGCTAGTTCCCTCCAGCTCACAGAGGAGAGGAGAGAGGGAGGAACAAAGAATAGCACACTGAGGATGGTAGCAAAAAGGATTCGTATAATTTTTCGTTGTGTACATTCTATATTGTCAGTGTAGAGGAAAAGAGGACAATACGGGTTTGGACTGGAGAGGACAGACCGGAGAAAGAGAGAGCTGAGAGAGAGAGGGAGAGAGCAAGATCGAGAAATGGCAAAAGAGAGAGAGACACAGAGAGAGAAAGAGAGAGGGAGAGATAGAGGGAGAGAGTGCTGCGAGGACAGGCATTAGGCTCTGTCAGAGCTCTAATGGAAGAAGCAGGTTCTCTGTGTCATGCCTGCTACTAAGGTCTGATGGATCGGGAGGTTAACCATCGCTGTGAGTAAGCTACACATGGAGCCTCCAGAGTCATGTTCCCAGCCAATCACACCAGCCACAATCACAGGATCAGTGGGACCTGTCCAATCACAGGAGCCAAAGGCTATATATACACATATGTCCCAAATGGTACCGTATTCACTATGTAATGAATCACACAATGTAGTGAATCACACTATGTAGTGAATCACACTATGTAGTGAATCACACTATGTAATGAATCACACGTAGTGAACCATATGTAGTGAATCACACTATGTAGTGAATCATATGTAGTGAGTCACACTATGTAGTGAATCATATGTAGTGAACCATATGTAGTGAATCACACTATGTAGTGAATCTTATGTAGTGAATCACACTATGTAGTGAATTACAATATGTAGTGAATAGGGAGCCATTTGGGACGCAGCCTCTGACTCGTCCCTGAGACCACCTTCTTACCTGGGGTTTGACTGTTCTAAACCCAGCTACCTGTCACCGTGGGAACGGGCTGAGGCCTGATGTATCACCATTTGAAGATGAAAAGGTGTGTTTGTATCCTCACATGTTTGTATCCTCAGTGTGAACAAGCTCCCTGGAGAATATACAGTACAAATACTGTATATGTTCTACTTTAGAGATGAAAGTTAAGTTTCATTATGTCTCCCAATAGCATCACATTTTAAACTAAATGTCCATGTATGATACCTCAATCTCCTGCAGAGAAGGGTGTTTGCGGTGTGAAGGAGCTGTAGCACAGTGGTCAAGGGGAAGTTAATAGATTCAGTGACATTGTCAGGGACAGTTTTGAACAAAGCAAGTACAAAGTGAGTGACTAAGAGAGCGAGAGAGTGAGAGAGAGAGAGAGAGAGAGAGAGAGAGAAAGGGAGAGAGAGAGCGAGAGGGAGAGAGAGGAGTGGGCTGTAATGATGGTAGTGTTCACTGGGTGATTAAGAGGGGGAATAATGAGGAGAGAGAGTGAGAGACAGCGGCTAGATTATTAGTGGCTTAGTGCGCTGGGGGTTGTCTGATTGATAAGACACACAGGAAGTGCTGTGACCCCTGGGATTGCTGGTGTACACTATATGTCACAGATATGAAACTAGCCTCCCTTCTGGAAAGAGCTCCATCACACAGACACACAAAATGCAGTTAAGCGTGAACACACACACAGACACACACTTAAAACACATGCACATAAAATGCGCACACACAGAAACACACACACAGAGCAAACAGTCATGCATACTCACACACACCAAGGTCTGTCATGCATGACAGGGAAGTAGAGGGGTTAACTCTGTGTGGCACTAGGGGACAGATTGAGAGAGGGATGAATGTTTCATAGTTAGAAATGAATAAGACCAGATGAGAACTTGGCTGCAGGAAAGACAAGCACAAGGTGTATGCTTTCTTTCTCTCTTCACATTCCAGGCCAAGGTTATATCTCATATACCTTCATTATTTACGTTTCTATTGTCTTGCTCACTGCCTGAGGGTTCTCTATAAGATAGTCTGTGAACAGATAATAAAGATTCATCCAGTGAAAGAAAAATAAGCCTTGTTTTTTCATGTCACAAGTAAAGCCTGCTAGAGTCTGTAACTGTACATACAGTGCATTCGGAAAGTATTCAGACCCGTTGACTCCCTTGTGGGGCAGCAGTCTAAGGCACTGCATCTCAGTGCAAGAGGTGTCACTACAGTCCCTGGTTCGAATCCAGGCCGTATCACATCCGGCCGCGATTGCGAGTCTCCTTGGGAAGCGCACAATTGGCCCAGCGTCGTCCGGGTTTGGCCGGGGTAGGCCGTCATTGTAAATAAGAATTTGTTCTTAATTGACTTGCCTAGTTAAATAAAGGTGAAATAAAAATTTACAAAATTCCACATTCTGTTACGTTACAGCCTTATTCTAAAATTGATTAAATAAAAATATTCCCTAATCAATCTACACACAATTCCCCATAATGACAAAGCGAAAACAGGTTTGAATTTTTTTTAAACAGAAATACCTTATTTACATAAATATTCAGACCCTTTGGTACAAGACTCGAATTTGAGCTCAGATGCATCCTGTTTCCATTGATCATCCAATTCAATTGATTGGACATGATTTGGAAAGGTACACACCTGTTTATATAAGGTCCCACAGTTGACAGTGCAGGTCAGAGCAAAACTCTTCCTCGAGTTGGCCGCTCGACCAAACTGAGCAATCGGGGGGAAAGGGCCTTGTTCAGGGAGGTTACCAAGAACCCAATGGTCACTCTGACGGAGCTCTAGAGTTCATCTGTGGAGATGGGAGAACCTTCCAGAAGGACAACCATCTCTGCAGCACTCTACCAATCAGGCATTTATGGTAGAGTGGCCAGAAGGAATCCACTGCTCAGTAAAAGACACATGACAGCCGCTTGGAGTTTGCCAAAAGGCACCTAAAGACTGTCTGACCAAGATTCACACAGCCAAGACATCGCAGGAGTGGCTTCGGGACAAGTCTCTGAATGTCCTTGAGTGGCCCAGATAGAGCGCGGACTTGAACCCAATCGAACATCTCTCGTGAGACCTGAAAATAGCTCCCCATCCAACCTGACAGAGCTTAAGAGGATCTGCAGAGAAGAATGTGAGAAACTCCACAAATACAGGTGTGCCAAGATTGTAGCGTCATACCCAAGAAGACTCTAGGCTGTAATCGCTGCCAAAGGTGCTTCACCAAAGTACTGAGTAAAGGGTCTGAATACTTAAGTAAATGTGTAAAATGTAAACTCTTTTTTCTTTGTCATTATAGGGTATTGTGTGTAGATTGATGAGGGGGGAAATGATGTAATCCATTTTAGAATAAGGCTGTAACGTAACAAAATGTGTAAAAAGTCAAGGGGTCTGAATACTTTCCGAAGGCACTGAATCTAGTGGGCTATTCTTATTGGTGAATTTAAAAAGGACTTGACTGCTGCTTGTGAAACAACAACATTTCTAACATACAGTATGTGATGTATGAAGACATCAAGTTGAACTAGCCCAGTATGATCGCTCACTTTAGTCAATATTTAAAGCCTGTAGATCGATACAGCTTAGCAGCTGGTCATATAGCAAAGATGACACGCAGTCCATCACCTTCAGCTCCAATCAATGCAAAGCATTGTTGGTGAACGTCACCTACCATTCATCAGTGAAACACTCTAGTTAGACAGATAGGACCATTATCTCATTGTGTGTGTGTGTGTGTGTGTGTGTGTGTGTGTGTGTGTGTGTGTGTGTGTGTGTGTGTGTGTGAGAGAGAGAGAAACGTCGATGGACCCCCTTGGGGACAGATCAGTGTTTCCCCTATATTAATTTAGGGCTGCTGCTGCTAAATCGTTGCCACCACTCCAAAAGATATGATAAAAATATACAATCCCAGTCAAATGTTTGGACACACCTACTCATTCAAAGGTCTTTCTTTATTTTTACTATTTTCTACATTGTAGAATAATAGTGAAGACATCAAAACTATGAAATAACACATATGGAATTATGTAGTAACCAAAAAAGTGTTAAACAAATCAAAATATATTTTAGATTTTAGATTCTTTAAAGTAGCCAACCTTTGCCTTAATGACAGCTTTGCACACCCTTGGCATTCTCTCTTCAACCCCGACACCCAGCTAACAGGTGTAAACTCTCAGGGAGAACCAAACCAAACGCTTCAACCCTCTCCAGCTCACACACTTCCTGGATCACGCTTCACATCTATACTGAACAAAAATATAAATGCAACATGCAACAATTTCAAAGATTTGACTGAGTTACAGTTAATAAGGAAATCAGTATACTGAAATAAATTCATTAAGCCCTAATCTATGGATTTCACATGACGGGCAGATTCTGGAGATGCGTGAAGGAAAAAAAAGACTTTACTGATAGGAAGAAAGTTAAGGGCAGATTTTCCAGTGTATCGACACAAAGTGTTACCAATATTTAGTTAAGGAATTGTGTTATGTTCAAACGAAAGGCCCTATTAGATTGCCATGGGTTAAACAGAAAACAATTTAGCCCGTTGGAAATCAGACTGAGCAAAGATAGAGCAGACAGAATGATGAGTGTCATAGATTTGAAGTGTCAATATCCCTCCAGACTCTCATGTACATCACAGCAATACCAATGAAGCTCTACTGGTGCTGGCCCGGAAAAGACAGTATCTGATGTTCTAAAATGTGACAAAACATTGTCTTGACAGGGCTGTGGTAGAATTATTTTTTTTTAAAGATATCCTTACTTAGCCTAATGTGAAATTATATTCAACAAATTATCTTTAATTAGGAATTATACAGATTTCTTTTGGAGTCTAAAGACGGTTTGCATATTTTTGCATACCTATGTGGAGATAATCAGAATCATTTGCCGTGGCTGAGTGCACAAATTAGACTCACATTTAGACAAGCATCAAATGTGTTCTCATCTGGGTTCTCTGCATTGGTCCATCTCCAAAACCAGCCCCTCTACGGTCTGCACACCTTCTGTTTGAAAAGAGGCCTGCTGTATGCATTCCAGCTTTCTCACCAGCACATTGGCGCTAATGCTGTGTGTGTGTGTGTGTGTGTGTGTGTGTGTGTGTGTGTGTGTGTGTGTGTGTGTGTGTGTGTGTGTGTGCGTGCGTGCGTGCGTGCGTGCCTGCCTACCTACCTATCTGCCTGCCTGTCTGCGTGTGTATGTATGTTAAACGGGGAAAGGGCTTCCCTGGAGAGTGTGTCTGGACAGAAAGGTTACGACCCTGTAGCGTTGCCCCCGGTGACCTGTTGGCTCAGCATGTTCAGCCCCTGCAGCTTTGTAAACAGACAAAGGCCAAGTTCAACCACAACCCCTACAACAAACAAGAGACACTTGAAAGGAGAGAGGAGAATAAACAACGGGCTAACTACTGTGTATTCCCCTAGTGGGATCCCTCCAAGGTTTCTGTTGAGACTATACAGCATACAGATCACTGTATGCTGTAAACAAGACATTCCTCATGCCACAGACAGTGGTGCAGTCAGACAGATGGATGGATATGCACAGACAGACAGAATAGCCTCACACAAACAATCAGATGGATAAGCACTGTAAGACCTTTGTATTGTTATTATTCGATTCCAGACTGAAATAATCATTTTTACACAGACAGACAGAACCCACCGCAGCATTTCCTCTCATTCAAGACCTTCTGGCTAGGACGGTGGTGTGTGTGTGTGTGTGTGTGTGTGTGTGTGTGTGTGTGTGTGTGTGTGTGTGTGTGTGTGTGTGTGTGTGTGTGGTGTGTGTATGCGACCTCAGAATAAATCATTCATGTAAATGGAAATTGTTAGCAAGAGCGACATAATCACAGGGACTCTGACTAATTGGGAAGTGTTTTTCACTCTCTACAACTACCTTGTTGCCAGCGGTGAGTAACCCAAGGAGATCTGGTGAGGGGCAAGATGGGGGAGAAACAGGAACGCCTCGAGGTTTGTTCAGTCTGCGACAAAATTCAATTAGAACGTAGAATTTAACTCTCCACTAAAAGAACAGCATTGTCAGAAAAGGCGAACAGGAAGAGCTACCCGGACAAATTGAAAAATCGAATAGAAGATAATTGTACCAGAGTCTCATTTACTTCCTTGTTTTAAAAGTGTTCCGGGGAGAGATAGCAGATGGCCATGGCAACGTCCATGGTGGGTAGTTTGATTAGATTACTTTACCGTAAAATTGGCTGTACATTTTTCAGTGAGTCAGTCAATAATAACAGCCCCCTTATCCTAGATAAACCATCTCTGGGAAATGAGAATAAAAACTTCAGCCAAATAGAAGAGAAGTTGCCACCTTTAGCACGTCTATAATGGCTTCCCATAAGGACTGGCTACTGTATGTTGATATGTATTACAGACTTTACAGTACTGAACACACATATAATCTAAAAAGCAGGCCTGAACAGCTATTCAGCAGTTTACCTCACTATACAGAGAGTGCTGTAGGATTCTTCTCCTCTCTGTCATTTCCTCAGCCTCCTCGCCTGCTGCAGAATTTTCTCTCCTCTATTCATACTGAATTATTAAAAGTGTTTTGATTCCCAGTATGATTGTGAATCTAGGGCTGCATCTCTCTCTCTCTCTCGCTCTCTCTCATTTGCTTGTTTTTCACAGTGTTCTCTCTATCTGCTCTCTTCCCTCTTCAGTGTTCTATATCTGCTCTCTTCCCTCTTCAGTGTTCTCTATCTGCTCTCTTCCCTCTTCAGTGTTCTCTATCTGCTCTCTTCCCTCTTCAGTGTTCTATATCTGCTCTCTTCCCTCTTCAGTGTTCTCTGTCTGCTCTCTTCCCTCTTCAGTGTTCTCTATCTGCTCTCTTCCCTCTTCAGTGTTCTATATCTGCTCTCTTCCCTCTTCAGTGTTCTCTATCTGCTCTCTTCCCTCTTCAGTGTTCTCTCTGTCTGCTCTCTTCCCTCTTCAGTGTTCTCTATCTGCTCTCTTCCCTCTTCAGTGTTCTCTCTATCTGCTCTCTTCCCTCTTCAGTGTTCTCTCTGTCTGCTCTCTTCCCTCTTCAGTGTTCTCTCTGTCTGCTCTCTTCCCTCTTCAGTGTTCTCTATCTGCTCTCTTCCCTCTTCAGTGTTCTCTATCTGCTCTCTTCCCTCTTCAGTGTTCTCTATCTGCTCTCTTCCCTCTTCAGTGTTCTCTATCTGCTCTCTTCCCTCTTCAGTGTTCTCTATCTGCTCTCTTCCCTCTTCAGTGTTCTCTATCTGCTCTCTTCCCTCTTCAGTGTTCTCTATCTGCTCTCTTCCCTCTTCAGTGTTCTCTATCTGCTCTCTTCCCTCTTCAGTGTTCTCTATCTGCTCTCTTCCCTCTTCACAGTGTTCTCTATCTGCTCTCTTCCCTCTTCACAGTGTTCTCTATCTGCTCTCTTCCCTCTTCACAGTGTTCTCTATCTGCTCTCTTCCCTCTTCAGTGTTCTCTATCTGCTCTCTTCCCTCTTCAGTGTTCTCTATCTGCTCTCTTCCCTCTTCACAGTGTTCTCTATCTGCTCTCTTCCCTCTTCACAGTGTTCTCTATCTGCTCTCTTCCCTCTTCACAGTGTTCTCTATCTGCTCTCCTCCCTCTTCACAGTGTTCTCTATCTGCTCTCTTCCCTCTTCAGTGTTCTCTATCTGCTCTCCTCCCTCTTCACAGTGTTCTCTCTATCTGCTCTCTTCCCTCTTCAGTGTTCTCTATCTGCTCTCTTCCCTCTTCAGTGTTCTCTATCTGCTCTCTTCCCTCTTCACAGTGTTCTCTATCTGCTCTCTTCCCTCTTCACAGTGTTCTCTATCTGCTCTCTTCCCTCTTCACAGTGTTCTCTATCTGCTCTCTTCCCTCTTCACAGTGTTCTCTATCTGCTCTCTTCCCTCTTCAGTGTTCTCTATCTGCTCTCTTTCCTCTTCACAGTGTTCTCTATCTGCTCTCTTCCCTCTTCACAGTGTTCTCTATCTGCTCTCTTCCCGCTTCACAGTGTTCTCTATCTGCTCTCTTCCCTCTTCACAGTGTTCTCTCTATCTGCTCTCTTCCCTCTTCACAGTGTTCTCTCTATCTGCTCTCTTCCCTCTTCACAGTGTTCTCTATCTGCTCTCTTCCCTCTTCACAGTGTTCTCTATCTGCTCTCTTCCCTCTTCACAGTGTTCTCTATCTGCTCTCTTCCCTCTTCACAGTGTTCTCTCTATCTGCTCTCTTCCCCCTTCACAGTGTTCTCTATCTGCTCTCTTCCCTCTTCACAGTGTTCTCTATCTGCTCTCTTCCATTTCACAGTGTTCTCTCTGTCTCTTCTCTTCCACTTCACAGTGTTCTCTCTGTCTGTTCTCTTCCCCTTCACAGCGTTATGTCTGTTCTCTTCCACTTCAGTGTTCTCTGTCTGTTCTCTTCTACTTCACAGTGTTATATGTCTGTTCTCTTCCTCTTCACAGTGTTCTCTATCTCTTCTCTTCCTCTTCACTGTGTTCTCTGTCTGTTCCCTTCCTCTTCACAGTGTTCTCTATCTCTTCTCTTCCTCTTCACAGTGTTCTCTATCTCTTCTCTTCCTCTTCACTGTGTTCTCTGTCTGTTCTCTTCCCCTTCACAGCGTTATGTCTGTTCTCTTCCACTTCAGTGTTCTCTCTGTCTGTTCTCTTCCACTTCACAGTGTTATATGTCTGTTCTCTTCCTCTTCACACTGTTATCTTTGTCTGTTCTCTTCCACTTCAGTGTTCTCTGTCTGTTCTCTTCCACTTCACACTGTTCTCTTTGTCTGTTCTCTTCCACTTCACAGTGTTCTCTGTCTGTTCTCTTCCACTTCACACTGTTCTCTTTGTCTGTTCTCTTCCCCTTCACAGCGTTATGTCTGTTCTCTTCCACTTCACAGTGTTCTCTATCTCTTCTCTTCCCCTTCACAGTGTTCTCTGTCTGTTCTCTTCCACTTCACACTGTTCTCTGTCTGTTCTCTTCCTTTTCACTGTGTTCTCTCTCTTCTCTTCCGCTTCACAGTGTTATGTCTGTTCTGTTCCCCTTCACAGTGTTCTCTCTGTCTCTTCTCTTCCCCTTCACGGTGTTATCTGTCTATTCTGTTCCCCTTCACAGTGTTCTCTCTGTCTCTTCCCTTTCCTTCACGGTGTTATCTGTCTATTCTGTTCCCCTTCACAGTGTCTTCTCTGTCTGCTCTCACGCTCTCTCACATTTCCAGGCATGATTTCGCAAATCCTCACAATGAAAGTCTCACCTGGTAGTCTGCAGGGGAAAGGAGGGATTTTAGAGAATGAATAGTGAAAAAGTTATGTCTACCCTTCTCTACTATACACTTTGTGTTATTCCAGAGAATCTGTATTCAGGTCAGGGTTCTGTTTACTGAGGAGGAATAGAGGAGGTGGGAGGGATCTTTTCCCTTCCCATCATGCACCAGCAACAGGGCCCAAATTGGCACAGGGGGATGAGCTGTCTCTCCTGGGACAGAGATCCTGTCTCTCGCTTCACTCCCTCATAGGAAACCTGCCAAGGAGACACACACACACACACACACACCTCACACGACCAAACACCCAAAAGATGGCCACAGCTAACCAGTCCCTCCAGCTAACCAGTCCCTCCAGCTAACCGGTCCCTCCAGCTGACCGGTCCCTCCAGCTGACCGGTCCCTCCAGCTAACCAGTCCCTCCAGCTGACCAGTCCCTCCAGCTAACCAGTCCCTCCAGCTAACCAGTCCCTCCAGCTAACCAGTCCCTCCAGCTGACCAGTCCCTCCAGCTGACCAGTCCCTCCAGCTGACCAGTCCCTCCAGCTGACCAGTCCCTCCAGCTGACCAGTCCCTCCAGCTAACCAGTCCCTCCAGCTAACCAGTCCCTCCAGCTAACCAGTCCCTCCAGCTAACCAGTCCCTCCAGCTAACCAGTCCCTCCAGCTAACCAGTCCCTCCAGCTGACCAGTCCTTCCAGCTAACCAGTCCCTCCAGCTGACCAGTCCCTCCAGCTGACCAGTCCCTCCAGCTGACCAGTCCCTCCAGCTGACCAGTCCCTCCAGCTAACCAGTCCCTCCAGCTAACCAGTCCCTCCAGCTAACCAGTCCCTCCAGCTAACCAGTCCCTCCAGCTAACCAGTCCCTCCAGCTAACCAATCCCTCCAGCTAAAAAGTCCCTCCAGCTGACCAGTCCCTCCAGCTAACCAGTCCCTCCAGCTGACCAGTCCCTCCAGCTAACCAGTCCCTCCAGCTAACCAGTCCCTCCAGCTAACCAGTCCCTCCAGCTAACCAATCCCTCCAGCTAAAAAGTCCCTCCAGCTGACCAGTCCCTCCAGCTAACCAGTCCCTCCAGCTAACCAGTCCCTCCAGCTGACCAGTCCCTCCAGCTGACCAGTCCCTCCAGCTGACCAGTCCCTCCAGCTAACCAGTCCCTCCAGCTGACCAGTCCCTCCAGCTAACCAGTCCCTCCAGCTGACCAGTCCCTCCAGCTGACCAGTCCCTCCAGCTAACCAGTCCCTCCAGCTAACCAGTCCCTCCAGCTGACCAGCCCTCCAGCTAACCAGTCCCTCCAGCTAACCAGTCCCTCCAGCTGACCAGTCCCTCCAGCTAACCAATCCCTCCAGCTGACCAGTCCCTCCAGCTAACCAGTCCCTCCAGCTGACCAGTCCCTCCAGCTAACCAGTCCCTCCAGCTAAAAAGTCCCTCCAGCTGACCAGTCCCTCCAGCTGACCAGTCCCTCCAGCTAACCAGTCCCTCCAGCTAACCAGTCCCTCCAGCTAACCAGTCCCTCCAGCTAACCAATCCCTCCAGCTAAAAAGTCCCTCCAGCTGACCAGTCCCTCCAGCTGACCAGTCCCTCCAGCTAACCAGTCCCTCCAGCTAACCAGTCCCTCCAGCTGACCAGTCCCTCCAGCTAACCAGTCCCTCCAGCTAACCAGTCCCTCCAGCTAACCAGTCCCTCCAGCTAACCAGTCCCTCCAGTTCACCAGTCCCTCCAGCTGACCAGTCCCTCCAGCTGACCAGTCCCTCCAGCTGACCAGTCCCTCCAGCTAACCAGTCCCTCCAGCTAACCAGTCCCTCCAGCTAACCAATCCCTCCAGCTAAAAAGTCCCTCCAGCTGACCAGTCCCTCCAGCTAACCAGTCCCTCCAGCTGACCAGTCCCTCCAGCTAACCAGTCCCTCCAGCTAACCAGTCCCTCCAGCTAACCAGTCCCTCCAGCTAACCAATCCCTCCAGCTAAAAAGTCCCTCCAGCTGACCAGTCCCTCCAGCTAACCAGTCCCTCCAGCTGACCAGTCCCTCCAGCTAACCAGTCCCTCCAGCTAACCAGTCCCTCCAGTTGACCAGTCCCTCCAGCTAACCAGTCCCTCCAGCTAACCAGTCCCTCCAGCTGACCAGTCCCTCCAGCTAACCAGTCCCTCCAGCTGACCAGTCCCTCCAGCTAACCAGTCCCTCCAGCTGACCAGTCCCTCCAGCTAACCAGTCCCTCCAGCTGACCAGTCCCTCCAGCTGACCAGTCCCTCCAGCTAACCAGTCCCTCCAGCTGACCAGTCCCTCCAGCTGACCAGTCCCTCCAGCTAACCAGTCCCTCCAGCTAACCAGTCCCTCCAGCTGACCAGTCCCTCCAGCTGACCAGTCCCTCCAGCTAACCAGTCCCTCCAGCTGACCAGTCCCTCCAGCTGACCAGTCCCTCCAGCTAACCAGTCCCTCCAGCTGACCAGTCCCTCCAGCTAACCAGTCCCTCCAGCTGACCAGTCCCTCCAGCTAACCAGTCCCTCCAGCTGACCAGTCCCTCCAGCTGACCAGTCCCTCCAGCTGACCAGTCCCTCCAGCTAACCAGTCCCTCCAGCTAACCAGTCCCTCCAGCTAACCAGTCCCTCCAGCTGACCAGTCCCTCCCTGGCACCACTGCAGAGCCCAGAGGCCACAGTGGCTGCTGCCCTCAGAAAGGGTTACGAAAACAGCTGCTGGCGGATGAAGAATTCCTGCAGCGTTACAATATTATTTGAGTAACCTCACCTCAGAGTCTCAGTGTCTCTCTGCCTGATGCACAGATGAAAGGTCAGTCACTAGCAGCGAGCAGAGGGAGCGCATGGGTCCGGGCTCTCGTTTCTCTCTGATCTGTGGGAGAATATTAATGCAGAGCCGCCGTCTGAGAACGATCAAAACGCTCAGTTAAAAGAGCAGATCTTTATCTGTCCACAAGCAGAGGGAGGTTGTAGTGGTTTTGTGGTGCTGACTGGGTGTACAGGAACATAAGACCCATGAGACCTTCAAATGAGACACACAGGCTGGAGAAGAACCTCTTGTTGTGTGGCTGAGCTCAGCTACTGTTACCATAGAAGTGAAGGCTGCGTCCCAAATGGCACCCTATTCCCGGCCTATACTTACGGGACACATTGGCTGCGTTTAGGCAGGCAGCCCAATTCTGATATTTTTTTTCACTAATTGTCCTTTTGACCAATCAGACCAGCTCTGAAAAAGATTTCACGTGAAAAGGTTTTGTGGTCATTGTCCTTGTAATGCCGAGTGCCATCTGGGACCGTGGTATTAGCACTTAAATGGCCCATGATGCCAAACTCTCCATCACCAGGTTGATGTGCTGGGACTGACTGTCAGCAGCCCGGAGTGGAGCGGAGCAGCAGCCCCTTACTCTCTCTGATCAATGTAGGGTAAAGAGAGACAGAGGTCGTCCTCAGGAAAGGGATGTGAAAATGAGCGCAGGGATCCATATCGTTAAGAGAGATGAAGGAAAGGAATTGACAGCATAATGATAGGTCTTTTGAATAAGCACCCACAGAGACTCAGGGTCCTCGCTCCAGCAAGTACGACCAGCAGTGGTATTATTCATGGTAATAGTGTGTGCTGCTTCCCTATAGGAGAATTATGGAGGAGAATGTTCCTACCATGTGTAAGCCCATTATAAAGCACCTAACTGTATTGCTTTAGGGATAGCATGTGGCTTCCATGCAGCGAGCTCCCAATCAACCGGTGGTTCATCCTCCACTGTGCATTTGCAGTATTTACTTAAGAGTGTTACATGTATTTATTTATAATGCCCCCATACATCCATACACTGAACATTCAACCTTTTTCCTGTTTGATGAAAAGACACTATGTGATTGTGATTCCGTCTAGCCGACCAGTGCCAGATAATATTGAGCTGTGATTATGAGAGGAGGGGGGGATCAGAGGCAGCTGCTCCAGAGGTCTCTCCTCCCCAGGGGGTGTCTACAGGCTTACAGGCCTGGCTAGTGGAAGTGTCCAGGGAGAGGCTCTCTGTGCTTAGGCCTGGTTCAGAGGCTGTGCCCAGGCTCCAGAGTGGCCCCAGACAGGGATGTGCTCTGGTTGTGGTGGGGGTGATTTGTAGCAGGGTGTGTCATGGTGGCGTGGCGAGGAATGGACATCGCAGCATCAGAGTCTGACCTATGGGCCATGCTGCTGCTACTCTGTCCGGGACTATGGGTGTAGTGAGTCACTCTCCAGAGCACGGTCTGAAGGAACAGTCACGCCTCACTTTCTGTTGTTTACTCTGTCTGTGTTGATCTGTTTTGGTGGAAGGCCTGCCTCCTCCCTCCCTCCCCCCGCTGGGTTGGACCTGATCTGGCTCTCTTTTCTCATGTTCTCCCCTCCATTCCACCTGCTTCTGACAGAGACAGAGGCCTCAATTACTCAAAATGCTGGAAACAATACCTGTTTTGACATCTTACAAGAGCTATGATGACAGAGCTATAATACAGATATATTAAACACATCTATAAACAGAGCTATGACAACAGATCTATAATAACAGAGCTATGATAACAGAGCTATGATAACAGATCTATGATAACAGAGCTATGATAACAGAGCTATGATAACAGATTTATGACAACAGAGCTATGATAACAGAGCTATGATAACAGAGCTATGATAACAGAGCAACGATAACAGAGCTATGACAACAGAGTTATGATAACAGAGCTATGATAACAGAGCTATGATAACAGAGCTATGATAACAGAGCTATGATAACAGAGCTATGACAACAGAGCAATGATAACAGAGCTATGATAACAGAGTTATGATAACAGAGCTATGATAACAGATTTATGACAACAGAGCTATGACAACAGAGCTACGATAACAGAGCTATGATAACAGAGCTATGATAACAGAGCAATGATAACAGAGCTATGATAACAGAGCTATGACAACAGAGTTATGATAACAGAGCTATGATAACAGAGCTATGATAACAGAGCTACGATAACAGAGCTATGACAACAGAGCAATGATAACAGAGCTATGATAACAGAGCTATGACAACAGAGTTATGACAACAGAGCTATGATAACAGAGCTATGATAACAGAGCTACGATAACAGAGCAACGATAACAGAGCTATGATAACAGAGCAACGATAACAGAGCTTGATGATAACAGAGCTATGACAACAGAGTTATGATAACAAAGCTATGACAACAGAGCTATGACAACAGATTTATGACAACAGAGCTATGATAACAGAGCTATGATAACAGAGCTATGATAACAGAGCAACGATAACAGAGCTATGACAACAGAGTTATGATAACAGAGCTATGACAACAGAGTTATGATAACAGAGCTATGATAACAGAGCTATGACAACAGATTTATGACAACAGAGTTATGATAACAGAGCTATGACTAACAGAGCTATGATAACAGAGTTATGATAACAGAGCTATGATAACAGAGCTATGATAACAGAGCTATGATAACAGAGCTATGATAACAGAGCTATGATAACAGAGCTACGATAACAGAGCTATGATAACAGAGTTATGATAACAGAGCTATGACAACAGAGCTATGATAACAGAGTTATGATAACAGAGCTATGATAACAGAGCTATGATAACAGAGCTATGACAACAGATTATGACAACAGAGTTATGATAACAGAGCTATGACAACAGAGCAACGATAACAGAGCTATGATAACAGAGCTATGATAACAGAGCAACGATAACAGAGCTATGATAACAGAGCTATGACAACAGAGTTATGATAACAGAGCTATGATAACAGAGCTATGATAACAGAGCTATGATAACAGAGCAACGATAACAGAGCTATGATAACAGAGCAACGATAACAGAGCTATGATAACAGAGCTATGACAACAGAGTTATGATAACAGAGCTATGACAACAGAGTTATGATAACAGAGCTATGATAACAGAGTTATGATAACAGAGTTATGATAACAGAGCTATGATAACAGAGCTATGACAACAGAGCTATGACAACAGAGTTATGATAACAGAGCTATGACAACAGAGCTATGATAACAGAGCTACGATAACAGAGCTATGATAACAGAGCTATGATAACAGAGTTATGATAACAGAGCTATGATAACAGAGCTATGATAACAGAGCTATGATAACAGAGTTATGATAACAGAGCTATGATAACAGATTTATGACAACAGAGCTATGACAACAGAGCTATGATAACAGAGCTATGATAACAGAGCAACGATAACAGAGCTATGATAACAGAGCTATGATAACAGAGCTATAATAACAGAGCTATGATAACAGAGCATTGATAACAGAGCTATGACAACAGAGCTATGACAACAGAGCAATGATAACAGAGCTATGATAACAGATTTATGACAACAGAGCTATGACAACAGAGCAATGATAACAGAGCTATGATAACAGAGCTATGATAACAGAGCTACGATAACAGAGCAACGATAACAGAGCTATGATAACAGAGCAACGATAACAGAGTTATGATAACAGAGCTATGACAACAGAGTTATGATAACAAAGCTATGACAACAGAGCTATGACAACAGATTTATGACAACAGAGCTATGATAACAGAGCTATGATAACAGAGCTATGATAACAGAGCAATGATAACAGAGCTATGATAACAGAGTTATGATAACAGAGCTATGATAACAGAGCTATGATAACAGAGCTATGATAACAGAGCTATGACAACAGAGTTATGACAACAGAGCTATGATAACAGAGCTATGACAACAGAGCTATGATAACAGATTTATGACAACAGAGCTATGATAACAGAGCTATGATAACAGAGCTATGATAACAGAGTTATGATAACAGAGCTATGACAACAGAGCTATGATAACAGAGCTATGATAACAGAGCTATGATAACAGAGCAACGATAACAGAGCTATGATAACAGAGCTATGATAACAGAGCTATGATAACAGAGCTATGATAACAGAGCTATGATAACAGAGCTATGATAACAGAGCTATGATAACAGAGTTATGATAACAGAGTTATGATAACAGAGCTATGATAACAGAGCTATGATAACAGAGCTATGACAACAGAGCTATGACAACAGATTTATGACAACAGAGTTATGATAACAGAGCTATGATAACAGAGCAATGATAACAGAGCTATGACAACAGAGTTATGATAACAGAGCTATGATAACAGAGTTATGATAACAGAGCAATGATAACAGAGCTATGATAACAGAGCTATGATAACAGAGCAACGATAACAGAGCTATGATAACAGAGCAATGATAACAGAGCTATGATAACAGAGCTATGACAACAGATTTATGACAACAGAGTTATGATAACAGAGCTATGACAACAGAGTTATGATAACAGAGCAACGATAACAGAGTTATGATAACAGAGCTATGATAACAGAGCTATGATAACAGAGCTATGACAACAGAGTTATGACAACAGAGTTATGATAACAGAGCTATGACAACAGAGTTATGATAACAGAGCTATGACAACAGAGCTATGACAACAGATTTATGACAACAGAGTTATGATAACAGAGCTATGACAACAGATTTATGACAACAGAGTTATGATAACAGAGCTATGACAACAGAGTTATGACAACAGAGTTATGACAACAGAGTTATGATAACAGAGCTATGATAACAGATTTATGACAACAGAGCTATGACAACAGAGCTATGATAACAGAGCTATGATAACAGAGCTATGATAACAGAGCTATGACAACAGATTTATGACAACAGAGCTATGACAACAGAGCTATGACAACAGAGCAATGATAACAGAGCTATGACAACAGAGCAACGATAACAGAGCTATGATAACAGAGTTATGATAACAGAGCAATGATAACAGAGCAACGATAACAGAGCTATGATAACAGAGCTATGACAACAGATTTATGACAACAGAGCTATGATAACAGAGCTATGACAACAGAGCAATGATAACAGAGTTATGATAACAGAGCTATGATAACAGAGCTATGATAACAGAGCTATGATAACAGAGCAATGATAACAGAGCAACGATAACAGAGTTATGATAACAGAGCTATGATAACAGAGCTATGACAACAGAGTTATGATAACAGAGCTATGACAACAGAGCTACGATAACAGAGCTATGACAACAGAGTTATGATAACAGAGCAACGATAACAGAGCTATGATAACAGAGCTATGATAACAGAGCTATGACAACAGATTTATGACAACAGAGTTATGATAACAGAGTTATGATAACAGAGCTATGATAACAGAGCTATGATAACAGAGCTATGATAACAGAGCAATGATAACAGAGCAATGATAACAGAGCAATGATAACAGAGCTATGACAACAGATTTATGACAACAGAGTTATGATAACAGAGTTATGATAACAGAGCAACGATAACAGAGTTATGATAACAGAGCAATGATAACAGAGCTATGACAACAGATTTATGACAACAGAGTTATGATAACAGAGTTATGATAACAGAGCAACGATAACAGAGCAACGATAACTATCTAAATGCCAGATCTCTGGGATAAAGGGCTCTGCTCTGTCTGCAGAGATGGGTTTTTAGATGTTTTTGTCTGTGTGCGTGCATGCGTTTCCGTGTTTGTGTATGTGTGTGCGTGCGGTGTGTGTGCGTGCGTGCATACAGTATATGCGTAGGTAGAGCTAATCTACAAGTTGCATCTTGTTGAAAGAGACAACTAGACAGTTCTGGCTTACAGGATGAGTCTCACATTCATGTTGCCTTCGCTGTTGACTCTCATGCAAATGCAGTCTTCAACATGAAATAATGAAATAATATAATCCAAAATAACTTTATTGTGAGTGTCATAAACTGGAGCTTAATACCAGGATAATAGCCTTTTCAAATTCACACCCTTTGATGTTTCCGGAGAGAGAGTTTAATAGGAGAGACATGATTTAATTTAAGTTTGAATTAGCCGCACGTGAACATATGTCCTGCATGCCATTAAACTGTCAGACAGATCGGCTGATCACAGAATCCTTAGCCCTGCGGAATGGATGACACTAATGGAAAAGAGAGGAACTGTGTTTGACTTGTAAATGACCCGAGCCACTCCAAACGCATGCAGGATTAATGTAGGCCCATACGTCATGGCTAGCTACAGTAATGGAGGGCAGCTTGGCATGATCTGTAGTAATGGAGAGTTAGAATAGTAGAATACACAAGCTTCAACTTCAAAATGTGCTTGTGCATCAGCAGTTTCTCTCTTGTTATGTCAGTCGCTGACAGTCACTCAACTGGCCCATGGACTATGGGTACGCAGACCCA
The DNA here is from genome assembly GCF_965601325.2 of Salmo salar. Lineage (NCBI taxonomy): Eukaryota > Metazoa > Chordata > Actinopteri > Salmoniformes > Salmonidae > Salmo > Salmo salar. The sequence continues at coordinate 64,644,906 of NC_138310.1, read as the reverse complement.
TGAGCCACTGCGGCCCCTCATGATGAATTCAGATTTTTTGTAGCTCCCACCCCATCAAAGTTGCATATCCCGGACCTAGGTGCTGATGGAAACATACGGGTAATTTCCCTTTAAATTCACCCCATCAATTCTGGTTTACATCTGTGAACTGCCTAATTCCCCCATACCTGTTGTTTCCTCCAGGGTGGATAGAGTATACTACCTGTTGTTTCCTCCAGGGTGGATAGAGTATACTACCTGTTGTTTCCTCCAGGGTGGATAGAGTATACTACCTGTTGTTTCCTCCAGGGTGGATAGAGTATACTACCTGTTGTTTCCTCCAGGGTGGATAGAGAATACTACCTGTTGTTTCCTCCAGGGTGGATAGAGTATACTACCTGTTGTTTCCTCCAGGGTGGATAGAGTATACTACCTGTTGTTTCCTCCAGGGTGGATAGAGTATACTACCTGTTGTTTCCTCCAGGGTGGATAGAGTATACTACCTGTTGTTTCCTCCAGGGTGGATAGAGTATACTACCTGCTGTTTCCTCCAGGGTGGATAGAGAATACTACCTGTTGTTTCCTCCAGGGTGGATAGAGTATACTACCTGTTGTTTCCTCCAGGGTGGATAGAGTATACTACCTGTTGTTTCCTCCAGGGTGGATAGAGTATACTACCTGTTGTTTCCTCCAGGGTGGATAGAGTGTACTACCTGCTGTTTCCTCCAGGGTGGATAGAGTATACTACCTGTTGTTTCCTCCAGGGTGGATAGAGTATACTACCTGTTGTTTCCTCCAGGGTGGATAGAGTATACTACCTGTTGTTTCCTCCAGGGTGGATAGAGTATACTACCTGTTGTTTCCTCCAGGGTGGATAGAGTATTCTACCTGTTGTTTCCTCCAGGGTGGATAGAGTATACTACCTGTTGTTTCCTCCAGGGTGGATAGAGTATACTACCTGTTGTTTTCTCCAGGGTGGATAGAGTATACTACCTGTTGTTTCCTCCAGGGTGGATAGAGTATACTACCTGTTGTTTTCTCCAGGGTGGATAGAGTATACTACCTGTTGTTTCCTCCAGGGTGGATAGAGGTACCCACCTGTTGTTTCCTCCAGGGTGGATACAGGTGTGACCTGCTGTTTCCTCCAGGGTGGATAGAGTATACTACCTGTTGTTTCCTCCAGGGTGGATACAGGTGTGACCTGCTGTTTCCTCCAGGGTGGATAGAGTATACTAACTGTTGTTTCCTCCAGGGTGGATAGAGTATACTACCTGTTGTTTCCTCCAGGGTGGATAGAGTATACTACCTGTTGTTTCCTCCAGGGTGGATAGAGTATACTACCTGTTGTTTCCTCCAGGGTGGATAGAGTATACTACCTGTTGTTTCCTCCAGGGTGGATAGAGTATACTACCTGTTGTTTCCTCCAGGGTGGATAGAGTATACTACCTGTTGTTTCCTCCAGGGTGGATAGAGTATACTACCTGTTGTTTCCTCCAGGGTGGATAGAGAATACTACCTGCTGTTTCCTCCAGGGTGGATAGAGTATACTACCTGTTGTTTCCTCCAGGGTGGATAGAGTATACTACCTGCTGTTTCCTCCAGGGTGGATAGAGGTACCCACCTGCTGTTTCCTCCAGGGTGGATACAGGTGCGACCTGCTGTTTCCTCCAGGGTGGATAGAGTATACTACCTGTTGTTTCCTCCAGGGTGGATAGAGTATACTACCTGTTGTTTCCTCCAGGGTGGATAGAGTATACTACCTGTTGTTTCCTCCAGGGTGGATAGAGTATACTACCTGTTGTTTCCTCCAGGGTGGATAGAGTATACTACCTGTTGTTTCCTCCAGGGTGGATAGAGTATACTACCTGTTGTTTCCTCCAGGGTGGATAGAGTATACTACCTGTTGTTTCCTCCAGGGTGGATAGAGGTACCCACCTGTTGTTTCCTCCAGGGTGGATAGAGTGTACTACCTGTTGTTTCCTCCAGGGTGGATAGAGTATACTACCTGCTGTTTCCTCCAGGGTGGATAGAGTATACTACCTGCTGTTTTCTCCAGGGTGGATAGAGTATACTACCTGTTGTTTCCTCCAGGGTGGATAGAGTATACTACCTGTTGTTTCCTCCAGGGTGGATAGAGTATACTACCTGCTGTTTCCTCCAGGGTGGATAGAGTATACTACCTGTTGTTTCCTCCAGGGTGGATACAGGTGTGACCTGCTGTTTCCTCCAGGGTGGATAGAGTATACTACCTGTTGTTTCCTCCAGGGTGGATAGAGTATACTACCTGTTGTTTCCTCCAGGGTGGATAGAGTATACTACCTGTTGTTTCCTCCAGGGTGGATAGAGTATACTACCTGTTGTTTCCTCCAGGGTGGATAGAGTATACTACCTGTTGTTTCCTCCAGGGTGGATAGAGTATACTACCTGTTGTTTCCTCCAGGGTGGATAGAGTATACTACCTGTTGTTTCCTCCAGGGTGGATAGAGGTACCCACCTGTTGTTTCCTCCAGGGTGGATAGAGTATACTACCTGTTGTTTCCTCCAGGGTGGATAGAGTATACTACCTGTTGTTTCCTCCAGGGTGGATAGAGTATACTACCTGTTGTTTCCTCCAGGGTGGATAGAGTGTACTACCTGCTGTTTCCTCCAGGGTGGATAGAGTATACTACCTGTTGTTTTCTCCAGGGTGGATAGAGTATACTACCTGTTGTTTCCTCCAGGGTGGATAGAGAATACTACCTGTTGTTTCCTCCAGGGTGGATAGAGTATACTACCTGTTGTTTCCTCCAGGGTGGATAGAGTATACTACCTGTTGTTTCCTCCAGGGTGGATAGAGTACACTACCTGTTGTTTCCTTCATATTACCCCAGGGTTTTGGGAGCTGGGAGGGTGAAAGGAAGGGCTCAGGCAGAGAGGAAGACGCAAAGCGAGAGGGTTTACTCCGCCTAAAATCTGTCCACGAAAATAATACCACAATGTGTGTAACGGTTGTCGTCGGGGATAGAGGACCAAAACGCAGCAGGAATGTGGATGCTCATCTTGTATTTACTTTCAAACAAAGAGAACACCAAAATAACAAAAAATCGAAGAACTCACAAACAACAAAACAGTCTTGTCAGGCTCACACAGGCAAAACAAGAAACAATCTCCCACAAACACTTAACCAAACACATACCCATATATAGGACTCTCAATCAGAGGCAACTAGAAAACACCTGCCTCCAATTGAGAGTCCAACCCCAATAAACTAGACAAAGAATTACAAAGACTAGAGACCACATAGAAATACAAACCTAGAACATAACCCCAAAAACCCGGAAATAATAAATTAAACACCCTACTACATAAACCACCACCCCGAACCACATAAACAAAATACCCTCTGCCACGTCCTGACCAAACTACAATAACAAATAACCCTTATACTGGTCAGGACGTGACAGTACCCCCCCCCCCCCCTAAAGGTGCAGACCCTGGATGCACCTCATAAATAAACAAACCCCCCCCCCCCAAAAAAAAAAATCCCCCTAAACTAAAGGGAGGGAAGGGAGGGTGGCTGCCGTCACCGACGGCACTTGTGCTACACCCTCCCTCCCCAACCCACCTATACAGGAGGTGGTTCTGGCTCCGGCCTACTGTCCTCCAGAATGCAGACAGACTTGCTCAGTTTCGGGCCGTAGGCAGACTCCCATCGTTCCGGATCGTAGGCAGACCTCTTCCGTTCCACACTGTAGGCAGACTCATTTGATACACAGTTAATCATATTAAGTTCCGGATCGTCAACAGACTTACTCAGTTCCTGGTTGCTGATAGACTCCCTTGGTTCCGGGTCATAGGCAGACTCACCCGGTTCTGGGTCACAGGCAGACCCCTTCGGTCCCGGGTCGCAGGCCGACCCCCTCGGTTCCGGGTCGCAGGCAGACTCCCTCGGTTCCGGGTCGCAGGCAGACTCCCTTGGTTCCGGGTTGCAGGCAGACTCCCTCGGTTCCGGACTAGACACTGTTGCCGGATACTCTGGACTGCACACTGATGCCGGATACTCTGGACTGCACACTGATGCCGGATACTCTGGACTGCACACTGATGCCGGATACTCTGGACTGCACACTGATGCCGGATACTCTGGACTGCACACTGATGCCGGATACTCTGGACTGCACACTGATGCCGGATACTCTGGACTGCACACTGATGCCGGATACTCTGGACTGCACACTGTTGCCGGATACTCTGGACTGCACACTGTTGCCGGATACTCTGGACTGCACACTGTTGCCGGATACTCTGGACTGCACACTATTGCCAAACTCTCGAGGCTGGGCTGACACACTGGAAGCCTGATGCGTGGTACTAGTACTGGATGTGCCAGTCTGGGGTCACGCACCTCAGGGCTAGTGCGGGGAGCGGGAACAGGCCGAGTCGGACTGGGTTGATGCACTGGAAGCCTGATGCGTGGTGCTGGTACTGGAGGTATCAGCCTGGGAACACGCACCTCAGGGCTAGTGCGGGGAGCGGGAACAGGACGAGTCGGACAGGGCTGACGCACTGGACCGTAGAGGCGTACTGGCGCTCTCGAGCGCAGAACTGGCATCGCTCTTACTGGCTGGATGCCCACTTCCCCCTGGCAAATGCGGGGCGCTGGTACTGCGCGTACCGGCCTAAAAATACTTGGCCTCGCCACAGTACCCATTACCCCGAAGCACGGGACCTGTCCAGTCACTGGTTGCCCAGAAAAGGTACAGGGATTTGGCCTGGGGCTCAATCCTCGCCCAGCCAAACTACCCGTGTGCCCCCCCCAAAAAAATGATTGGGGCTGCCTCTCGGGCTTAAACGCCAGTCGTGTTCCCCTGTAGCGTTCCCTGTCTTCACTCCACTTCCTCCATGGACCTTCTCCGGCCATAATCTCCTCCCACGTCCACTTCTCACGATCGTCCCTCCGTTGCTCCTTCCTCCGCTGCTTGGTCCTTATTTGGTGGGAGATTCTGTAACGGTTGTCGTCGGGGATGGAGGACCAAAACGCAGCAGGAATGTGGATGCTCATCTTGTATTTATTTTCAAACAAAGAGAACACCAAAATAACAAAAAAACGAAGAACTCACGAACAACAAAACAGTCTTGTCATGCTCACACAGGCAAAACAAGAAACAATCTCCCACAAACACTTAACCAAACACATACCCATATATAGGACTCTCAATCAGAGGCAACTAGAAAACACCTGCCTCCAATTGAGAGTCCAACCCCAATAAACTAGACAAAGAATTACAAAAGACTAGAGACCACATAGAAATACAAACCTAGAACATAACCCCAAAAACCCGGAAATAATAAATCAAACACCCTACTTCATAGGACACCACCCCGAACCACATAAACAAAATACCCTCTGCCACGTCCTGACCAAACTACAATAACAAATAACCCTTATACTGGTCAGGACGTGACAATGTGAGACATTTTTTTATGGAGGTCAATGAGAGTGTAAAATTTGGTCAGCAAAAAATGTAATTGCTAATTTGCTACGTGAGGCTTATTTGATCGAATAGAAGTCCTGGTTAGGTTGATATAAGTGGACGCATGTGGCATTTTGGCAACTTAAAAAAACAACAACTTTATATCGCAGTTGTGCCTGTTGTTCACAAGCGTATCTGCCCTCTCATTGGCTAGAATGGTTCCACCTGATCTCGCCTTCTCCCACTTGCCATCCATCGTTGAGGACATGTATTTCCAGTGTTAGTTCACTCATCCATCTTGTCAGGAGAGGAGCGGTTATATCATATGCCTATACCAGGCACTCCACACTATTTTTACACCAGCAACAGCTGCTATTTAAAAAAACATGTCTTAGGGAAAAGGGGAAATAAAAACCCTCTATTGTAACAAGAGAACAGCCGTGGCTGGGGCTTAAGGAATACTCAGCACAAACACTGTAGTCCACTCCTGAGATGGATGAAGGACCCCTTGAGCTTGGATACACAAAACCACACATTTAGAACGTTCTAGAAGACCCCTAGAGCATCACCACACATTTAGATCTGGCTGCACAGACAGGAAAAACATAACAGGGCAGAAGACTTAACATCATTTAGGTCTGTGAGAAATGTCAGGACAGTATTAAACTGGCCCAAATACATGCAGTACATAGCCCTGCAGCATCACCTAGCTCAGCTTACCAATGCTCTCTGATGACTCACCCACGCTGGGTCAGAGTTGAATCAGCTTTTCTGAGACCATGGTTCTCTGCTCTGACAAGATGGGTGATTACGGCACCACATTTCCTGTCTGAGCCCAGACTGAGGGTGCTTCCCAAATGTCACCCGCTCCTCTATAGGAAGGGATGGGTATGGGGGGGGAGGGGAGCAGATGGTGGGAGCAGCAGCCAAGTCCATGTCCGCCGGTCACAGCGGTGGGGGGTGGTGGATGGAGACCAGGAGGGAAGGAAGGAAGGGTGTCGGCCACACACAGGTATTCTCAAGGAGAGAGAGACAGACAGACAGACACAGACAGAGACAGAGACAGAGACAGACAGACAGACAGACAGACAGACAGACAGACAGACAGACAGACAGACAGACAGACAGACAGACAGACAGACAGACAGACAGACAGACAGACAGAGACAGAGAGACATTAAGATGAAGTGCGAGACAGAGAGAGAGAGAGAGACAGAGAGACATTAAGATGAAGTGCGAGAGAGAGAGAGAGAGAGACAGGCAGACAGAGAGAGACAGACAGAGAGAGAGAGAGAGAGAGACAGGCAGACAGAGAGACAGACAGAGAAACAGAGAGACATTAAAGATGAAGTGCGAGACAGAGAGAGAGAGACAGAGAGACAGAAAGAGAGAGACAGACAGAGAGAAAGAGAGACAGAGAGAGAGAGACATTAAAGATGAAGTACGAGACAGAGAGACAGAAAGAGAGAGACAGACAGAGAGAAAGAGAGACAGCGAGAGAGAGACATTAAAGATGAAGTACGAGACAGAGACAGAGAGAGACAGAGAGGACAGAGAGAGACAGAGAGAGACAGAGAGAGACAGAGAGAGAGACAGAGACAGAGAGAGACAGAGAGAGAGACAGAGAGAGAGAGAGACAGAGAGAGACAGAGAGAGATTAAATATGGAAGTGCGAGACAGAGAGAGACCATGTGTTCATCCCAATACTGATTTGGCATCCTCTGACTTCTTCAGTTGTTGCTGATGAATATCTAGTGGTTGAGCCACATGCCGTGTGTGTTGTTGTGTTAGTGATACAGAGGAGGAAGTGAAACATGGAGGTACAGTGTGCTGCTGCTGTCTCTGTTCAGGTTTGTGTTCTACTAATGTACATCAATCCCCCCACCACCACCACACACTCCTCACCCCAATCCCCCCACCACCACACACTCCTCACCCCAATCCCCCCACCACCACCACCACACACTCCTCACCCCAATCCCCCCACCACCACCACCACACACTCCTCACCCCAATCCCCCCACCACCACCACCACACACTCCTCACCCCAATCCCCCCACCACCACCACCACACACTCCTCACCCCAATCCCCCCACCACCACCACCACCACACACTCCTCACCCCAATCCCCCCACCACCACCACACACTCCTCACCCCAATCCCCCCACCACCACCACCACACACTCCTCACCCCAATCCCCCCACCACCACCACCACACACTCCTCACCCCAATCCCCCCACCACCACCACCACACACTCCTCACCCCAATCCCCCCACCACCACCACACACTCCTCTCCCAGGACCTCTCCCAGGACCTCTCCCAGGACCTCTCCTAGGTCCTCTCCCAGGACCTCTCCCAGGACCTCTCCCAGGACCTCTCCCAGGACCTCTCCCAGGACCTCTCCCAGGACCTCTCCCAGGACCTCTCCCAGGACCTCTCCTAGGTCCTCTCCCAGGACCTCTCCCAGTACCTCTCCTAGGTCCTCTCCCAGGACCTCTCCCAGGACCTCTCCTAGGATCTCTCCCAGGACCTCTCCTAGGATCTCTCCCAGGACCTCTCCCAGGACCTCTCCCAGGACCTCTCCCAGGAACAATAGATGGCGGCAGGTAGCCTAGTGGTTAGAGCGTTGAGCTAGTAACCGAAAGGTTGCTGGATTGAATCCCTGAGCTGACAAGGTAAAAATCAGTTGTTCTGCCCCTAAAGGCAGTTAACCCACCGTTCCCCGGTAGACCATCATTGTAAATAAGAATTTGTACTTAACTGACTTGCCTAGTTAAATAAAATAATATATAGACCTTCAGGATGTCTGTACATTCCATTCAAGTCATTGAACTAAGAACTCGGCTAAATGAAAAGGAGTGTGAGGTGAGTGTGTATGATACGGCCACAACAACTTGTGTGAAAAGGCCAAGCCAGTGGGAAGTTGTGCTTTATTACTGGCTCCCAGCTCATCCATACATGCTATCAATGAGCCAGAAGGTTGGAGGATACAGGGAAATCACATTAAACCTGCAAGGGTTAGGATCCTGTTGGTTGGGGCTGCTGTGGTGAAAACATGGCCTCCTGCCACTCCAGTCATCACTAATGGGTTTTCAGGTGCTCACTCGGATAGATAGAGGACATGAGAGTCTACTACGCTACCCAACCAGCAGCTGTGGGAAGAAGATGGAGACAGAGGAGTAGACAGGACAGAAGCCATGATTGACAAATGCAGAAAACAGAATCATACACACAAGCATAGTCAAATACCAACATATGTACTGTACGTGTAAACAGATATATGCAGGCATGATAAATAAAGGGATTGGTAGGGATGGAAGGAATGACAGGGAGAGAGTGAAGCAGAAAGGTCATCAAAGCATGCACTTCAAACAAGCACTTGTTCTTATTTGTGAGCTTCTTTTCATCTGTTTGTTTGAAACTAGCAGGGTATGAAATGATTCGCCTTCATCACCTAAGGCCATTCTCTCAACATTCCCTTTTCTTATTCAACAGCTCTCCCCTCTGTCTCTCTCTCTCTCTCTCTCTTCTGCTGTCTCTCCCCTCTCTCTCCCCCTCTCTGTCTCTCTCTCTCTCTCTCTCTCTCCCCCTCTCTCTCTTCTGCTGTCTCTCCCCTCTCTCTCCTCTCTCTCTCCCCCTCTCTCTCTTCTGCTGTCTCTCCCCTGTCTCTCTCCCCTCTCTCACTCCCTCTCTCTCTCCCCCTCTCTCTCTCTTCTGCTGTCTCTCTCCTCTCTCTCCCCTCTCTCTCTTCTGCTGTCTCTCCCCTCTCTCTCTCCCCCTCTCTCTCTTCTGCTGTCTCTCTCCTCTCTCTCCCCTCTCTTCTGCTGTCTCTCCCCTCTCTCTCTCCCCCTCTCTCTCTTCTGCTGTCTCTCCCCTCTCTCTCTTCTGCTGTCTCTCTCCTCTCTCTCTCCCCTCTCTCTCTTCTGCTGTCTCTCCCCTCTCTCTCCCCTCTCTCTCGTCTGCTGTCTCTCTCCTCTCTCTCTCCCCTCTCTCTCTTCTGCTGTCTCTCCCCTCTGTCTCTCCCCTCTCTCTCTTCTGCTGTCTCTCTCTCCTCTCTCTCCCCCTCTCTCTCTTCTGCTGTCTCTCTCCTCTCTCTCTCCCCTCTCTCTCTTCTGCTGTCTCTCTCCTCTCTCTCCCCTCTCTCTCTTCTGCTGTCTCTCCCCTCTCTGTCTCCCCCTCTCTCTCTTCTGTTGTCTCTCCCCTCTCTCTCTCCCTCCCTCTCTTCTGCTGTCTCTCCCCTCTCTGTCTCCCCTCTCTGTCTCCCCTCTGTCTCTTCTGCTGTCTCTCCCCTCTCTCTCTCCCTCTCTCTCTTCTGCTGTCTCTCCCCTCTCTGTCTCCCCCTCTCTCTCTTCTGTTGTCTCTCCCCTCTCTGTCTCCCCCTCTCTCTCTTCTGTTGTCTCTCCCCTCTCTCTCTCCCTCCCTCTCTTCTGCTGTCTCTCCCCTCTCTCTCCCTCCCTCTCTTCTGCTGTCTCTCCCCTCTCTGTCTCCCCTCTCTGTCTCCCCCTCTCTCTCTTCTGCTGTCTCTCCCCTCTCTGTCTCCCCTCTGTCTCTTCTGCTGTCTCTCCCCTCTCTCTCCCTCCCTCTCTTCTGCTGTCTCTCCCCTCTCTGTCTCCCCCTCTCTTTTCTGTTGTCTCTCCCCTCTCTGTCTCCCCCTCTCTCTCTTCTGCTGTCTCTCCCCTCTCTCTCTCCCTCCCTCTCTTCTGCTGTCTCTCCCCTCTCTGTCTCCCCTCTCTCTGTCTCCCCTCTATCTCTTCTGCTGTCTCTCCCCTCTCTCTCTCCCTCTCTCTCTTCTGCTGTCTCTCCCCTCTCTCTCTCTCTCCCTCTCTCTCTTCTGCTGTCTCTCCCCTCTCTGTCTCCCCCTCTCTCTCTTCTGCTGTCTCTCCCCTCTCTCTCTCTCTCCCTCTCTCTCTTCTGTTGTCTCTCCCCTCTCTGTCTCCCCCTCTCTCTCTTCTGCTGTCTCTCCCCTCTCTCTCTCCCTCCCTCTCTTCTGCTGTCTCTCCCCTCTCTGTCTCCCCTCTCTCTGTCTCCCCTCTATCTCTTCTGCTGTCTCTCCCCTCTCTCTCTCCCTCTCTCTCTTCTGCTGTCTCTCCCCTCTCTCTCTCTCTCCCTCTCTCTCTTCTGCTGTCTCTCTCCTCTTTCTCCCTCTCTCACACTCTCTCTTGCTCCCTCTCTCCCCGTCTCTCTCCCTCTCTCTCTCCCCATCTCTCTCCCTCTCTCTCCCTTTCTCTCCCCCATCTCTCCCTCTCTCTCCCCTGCTCTCTTTCTCCTGCTCTCTCTATTTCTCTCTTCCTCACACCCCTTCCCTTCCCTCTGTATGTCAGTCTCTCACTCTCTTTCACACAAATATCCCCAGCAACCTGATTCAATGCCTGGGTCTGACAATACAACACTGCAATACATGGGCAGAGACTGAAAGGTTTTGCGATGGCAGCATGGCATGAGCCTCGGCAGTAATCTATCTGGCCTTCAAAGTTAATCAGCTGGGTGGAGTGCATAGAAAAACCTTCTGGCCTTCAAAGTTAATCAGCTGGGTGGAGTGCATAGAAAAACCTTCTGGCCTTCAAAGTTAATCAGCTGGGTGGAGTGCATAGAAAAACCTTCTGGCCTTCAAAGTTAATCAGCTGGGTGGAGTGCATAGAAAAACCTTCTGGCCTTCAAAGTTAATCAGCTGGGTGGAGTGCATAGAAAAACCTTCTGGCCTTCAAAGTTAATCAGCTGGGTGGAGTGCATAGAAAAACCTTCTGGCCTTCAAAGTTAATCAGCTGGGTGGAGTGCATAGAAAAACCTTCTGGCCTTCAAAGTTAATCAGCTGGGTGGAGTGCATAGAAAAACCTTCTGGCCTTCAAAGTTAATCAGCTGGGTGGAGTGCATAGAAAAACCTTCTGGCCTTCAAAGTTAATCAGCTGGGTGGAGTGCATAGAAAAACCTTCTGGCCTTCAAAGTTAATCAGCTGGGTGGAGTGCATAGAAAAACCTTCTGGCCTTCAAAGTTAATCAGCTGGGTGGAGTGCATAGAAAAACCTTCTGGCCTTCAAAGTTAATCAGCTGGGTGGAGTGCATAGAAAAACCTTCTGGCCTTCAAAGTTAATCAGCTGGGTGGAGTGCATAGAAAAACCTTCTGGCCTTCAAAGTTAATCAGCTGGGTGGAGTGCATAGAAAAAGCGGACATGAAAGCACCAGTTGACCTGAGGGCCAGTGCATTTCAGCAGGGTCATTCTTCTGACTGACAGCTCCTTTATTTATGAATGTTACTGCTATTGTTTTGGTACAGCCTATTAGACTGCCCTGTTCCTAAGCCGTTCATAGACAGTAACAAGTCTGGAGTTGTTTCAACCACAGAGACTCGAGATGAGTCACGGCTGTAGCCAATGGGGTATTGATACTTACTGAGGTTATAGACTGACTGGACTTCTTGTTGTTGATTGGATGGGATGGAGGATTGGATTGGGGGATGAGAGGAGTAGAAATAGTGAAAGTAGAGGGATAGAGAGAGAGAAAAGGGTGAAAATAGTACGAGTGAATCAGACAAGGGTTTTTGTGCTAATCTGTCAGACCACCTGATTAATGACTGCACTGAAATGTTCCTGTCTTGTAGCAGCAGGCCCCAGGCTCAGACATATTAACTCCTAAACCCTGCTGAGCATAGTGTTAATACACACACACACACACACACGCACACGTACACACACACACACACACACACACACACACACACACACACACACACACACACACACACACACACACACACACACACACACACACACACACACACACACACACACACACACTGCAGGCCCCAGGCTCAGACATATTAACTCCTAAACCCTGCTGAGCATTGTGTTAATACACACACACACACACACACACGTACACACACGTACACACACACACGTACACACACACACACACACGTACACACACACACACACACACGCACGTACACACACACACGCACACACGTACACACACACACTGCACATTTTTCTCTTGCTGCATCCCAATTACACTGACTAACGCCATTCACAAGACACCCAAGCAACAGTACCCTACCATGTTTTATTTCCCAGCATGCCATAGATGTCTTTCTGTGCTACCAGTTAGAAATATGTTTTTCACCAGTTTGTAATGGACGAAGCTGTGCTGTAACGATCTAAGGATCGAAATAGCTCTCTTCCTTCTACTGTAACTCTTCTACTGTGACACTAAGTGGAGGAAAAACGACTACCCCCACTCATCTCCCTCCTCACCCTCGCCCCCTCACCCCTTCCTCTGAAACCAGCCACTTAAGTGCAGTTTTAGGAAATGGAAAAGAAAACCAATTAATTTCAAAGCGAAAAATACAGGCACTCACCATTCTTGATCTGTGTCCAAATGCTTGAACAAATCTGGCAGCAAAGAGCTCTCACACAGAGCTGACCTCGGGACACAAGCACTCTGAACCTTGCTGAGCCTCCATCCACCAGTTCTACTGGAGCTGCTCTCTCGTCAACGTTTTCATGGCAGCTCCATCATACAGTGCAGCAGCAACAGTTTGCCAGAGGAGCCAGTTCCCTGCATATGTCTTCTCAAGATAAATGCTCAGCACAGGAAAAAGTAAATATGCCATTTGCTGAGAAAAAATGCCCTTTTCAGAAGTTTTCAGAAATATAGAAAATAGGGTATTTATTATAAATCAAATCAAATGTTATTTGTCACATGCTTGGTAAACAACAGGTGTAGACTAATAGTGAAATGCTTACTTACGAGCCCTTCCCGACAATGCAGAGAGAAACAATAGAAAGGATAGAAACATTTCAAAATAACAAGAGGAATAAATCCACAATGAGTCATAATAACTGTATAGACGGGGTAGCAGTACCGAGTCCATGTGCAGGGGTACGAGGTAACTGAGCTAGTGGATGTTGTGACCAGGCAACAGGATAAACAGTAACAGCAGTGTATGTGAGTCCAAAGAGTTAGTGCAAAAAGGGTCTATGCAGATAATGAAATAGTTAACCAATAGCTACCCAGACTAACTATTTAGCAGCTTTTTGACTTGGTGGTAGAAGCTGTTCAGGGTCCTGTTGGTTCCAGCATCGGTATTGCTTGCCATGCTGTAGCAGAAAGAACAGTCTATGACTGGGGTGGCGGGAGTATTTGACAATTCTTAGGGCCTTCCTCTGACACCGCCTGGTATAGAGGTCCTGGATGGCAGGGAGCTTGGACCCAGTAATGTACTGGTGAATGGGCTTCCATTTATTTGTTAGTAAATAGCATTATTTGCTTTCTGAATTGAGTTGTATCAGCATTGTGGATATGTTCTATGTTGAGTTTATTGTTAATGCAAAGCAGAATCAGCATTAACAGCAGTGATGTCAGTGAATCACATTGTCCAGAGGGACTGACAGAATTCTATAGTCCATTGTTGCATATTGTTAAACCCACACAGGTTGGTAGAATGGAGGAGTGTGTGTCTTTAGGGTGCTGGGAGATGGTAGCTGGTTGAGACAGACTGTGGATGGGTGTATCTGTGGTGTTGAGACAGACTGTGGATGGGTGTATCTGTGGTGTTGAGACAGACTGTGGATGGGTGTATCTGTGGGGTTGAGACAGACTGTGGATGGGTGTATCTGTGGTGTTGAGACAGACTGTGGATGGGTGTATCTGTGGTGTTGAGACAGACTGTGGATGGGTGTATCTGTGGGGTTGAGACAGACTGTGGATGGGTGTATCTGTGGGGTTGAGACAGACTGTGGATGGGTGTATCTGTGGGGTTGAGACAGACTGTGGATGGGTGTATCTGTGGGGTTGAGACAGACTGTGGATGGGTGTATCTGTGGGGTTGAGACAGACTGTGGATGGGTGTATCTGTGGGGTTGAGACAGACTGTGGGATGGGCTTGGCTGCCCTGCAACAGGCATGACTGCCTTGTCTGTGCCTCAGAGCTAGAGTCGTGTGGTGCAGGCCCATCCTCTTCTCCTCCTCTTCCTCTATACTCCCTCTCTTCTCCCTCTCCCCTTTCCCCTCCATCACCCTGCTATTAATAGAGTCTACAGCCTCCAGAGGACCTACAGAGGGGAGAGAGAGAGAGCAGAGAGAGTGAAAGAAGAGAAGAGAGGGAACGGAGAGAGTGAGAGAAGAAAAGAGAGGGAGCAGAGAGAGTATATAGAGAGGGAGTGATAATGTAAAGAGAGAGAGTGATAGAGTATATAGAGAGGGAGTGATCGAGTATATAGAGAGGGAGTGATCGAGTATATAGAGAGGGAGTGATAGAGTATATAGAGAGGGAGTGATAGAGTATATAGAGAGGGAGTGATCGAGTATATAGAGAGGGAGTGATAGAGTATATAGAGAGGGAGTGATAGAGTATATAGAGAGGGAGTGATAGAGTATATAGAGAGGGAGTGATAGAGTATATAGAGAGGGAGTGATCGAGTATATAGAGAGGGAGTGATCGAGTATATAGAGAGGGAGTGATAGAGTATATAGAGAGGGAGTGATAGAGTGTAAAGAGAGGGAGTGATAGAGTATATAGAGAGGGAGTGATAGAGTGTAAAGAGAGGGAGTGATCGAGTATATAGAGAGGGAGTGATCGAGTATATAGAGAGGGAGTGATAGAGTATATAGAGAGGGAGTGATCGAGTATATAGAGAGGGAGTGATAGAGTATATAGAGAGGGAGTGATAGAGTGTATAGAGAGGGAGTGATAGAGTATATAGAGAGGGAGTGATAGAGTGTAAAGAGAGGGAGTGATAGAGTGTAAAGAGAGGTTTTTGGGTTAAGGTTAGGGTTAGAGTTGAGGTTAGGGTAAGGTTTAGGAGTTAGGATTTTTAATAGGACTGAATTGTGTGTCCCCACAAGGTTAGTTATACAAGACTGTGTGTGTGTGTGTGTGTGTGTGTGTGTGTGTGTGTGTGTGTGTGTGTGTGTGTGTGTGTGTGTGTGTGTGTGTGTGTGTGTGTAGTGCAGCAGGTAGCAGGGGTGAAACCCCAGAGGAGCTGAGGCAGGTTAGAGAGAGAGACAAACAGAGCCCTCAAGGTCAAAACTAAACCCAGCCAACCAGCCAGCTGTCATCTCAGAGTCAGCCATCATCCCTATCACCCACACTGTAGGCAGCAACACCCACAGCAACACCCACACCACTCACACCAGCACCCACACCAACACCCACACCACTCACACCAACACCCACACCACTCACACCACTCACACCAACACCCACTCACACCAACACCCACACCACTCACACCAACACCTACACCACTCACACCAACACCCACACCAACACCCACACCACTCACACGAACACGAACACCCACACCAACACCCACACCCACACACACACCACTCACACCAACACCCACACCACTCACACCAACACCACTCACACCAACACCACTCACACCAACACCACTCACACCAACACCCACACCACTCACACCAACACCCACACCACTCACAGCAACACCAGCACTACTCACACCCACACCACTCACAGCAACACCCACACCACTCACAGCAACACCCACACCCCTCACAGCAACACCCACACCACTCACACCATTACCCACACAACTCACACCAACACCCACACCACTCACACCAACACCAGCACTACTCACACCAACACCAGCACTACTCACACCCACACCACTCACAGCAACACCCACACCCCTCACAGCAACACCCACACCACTCACACCATTACCCACACCACTCACACCCACACCACTCACACCAACACCAGCACTACTCACACCAACACCAGCACTACTCACACCAACACCAGCACTACTCACACCCACACCACTCACAGCAACACCCACACCACTCACACCAACACCCACACCACTCACACCAACACCACTCACAGCAACACCCACACCACTCACACCAACACCCACACCACTCACAGCAACACCAGCACTACTCACACCCACACCACTCACAGCAACACCTACACCACTCACAGCAACACCAACACCACTCACAGCAACACCCACACCACTCACACCAACACCAGCACTACTCACACCCACACCACTCACAGCAACACCAACACCACTCACAGCAACACCCACACCACTCACACCAACACCAGCACTACTCACACCAACACCACTCACAGCAACAACCACACCACTCACACCAACACCAGCACTACTCACACCAACACTACTCACACCAACACCCACACCACTCACACCCACACCACTCACACCAACACCACTCACAGCAACACCCACACACTTCACACCAACACCCACACCACTCACACCCACACAACTCACACCCACATACTCACACCAAAACCCACACCACTCACACCAACACCCACACCACTGACACCCACACCACTCACACCCACACCACTCACACCAAAACCCACACCACTCACACCAACACCCACACCACTCACACCCACACCACTCACAGCAACACCCACACCACTCACACCAACACCCACACCACTCACAGCAACACCAGCACTACTCACACCCACACCACTCACAGCAACACCAACACCACTCACAGCAACACCCACACCACTCACACCAACACCACTCACACCCACACCACTCACAGCAACACCTACACCACTCACAGCAACACCCACACCACTCACAGCAACACCCACACCACTCACACCAACACCAGCACTACTCACACCCACACCACTCACACCAACACCAGCACTACTCACACCAACACCCATACTACTCACACCAACACCCACACCACCCACAGCAACACCCACACCACTCACACCAACACCTGCACCAACACCCACATCGACAATCACACCAACACCCACACCAACACCCACACCAACACTCACACCAACACTCACACCACTCACACCAGCACCTGCACCAACACTCACACCACTCACACCAGCAACTGCACCAACACTCACACTCACACCAACATCCACACCAACACTCGCACCAACACCCACACCAACACTCACACCCACACCAACACTCACCAACGCCAACACCCACACCACTCACCAACGCCAACACCCACAGCAAAACCCACACCACTCACAGCAACAGCTACACTCACACCAACACCCACACCAACACTCTCCAACGCCAACACACACACCAACACTCACCAACGCCAACACCCACACCACTCACCAACGTCAACACCCACAGCAAAACCCACACCACCAACACCCACAGAAACACCCACACCAACACCCGATGTCAACTTTATTTATGTTCATTTGCAGTACTGAGTGCTGGCAGTCCATTTTCCCCACCGAGGGACACTGAAGCATTATCTTCTTTTTAAAACCTCCATTACCCATGTTTTATTTCTTTCAAAGTTCTGTTCAAAAGCAGTGAATGTAATTGAAAATATCTTGTTGTTTGACAAGCTGTAAAACCAGTCAGAGCCATTATCAAAGCTGTTAAGAATCATGGTTTCCAATGTAGTTGCTGATAAAGTCACCTGGTTGTGAGGGAGCACAGCTGTGCTGGTGGCGGTGTGATGCAGAGCGGGGGGCAACGTGAAGCCAGTGACTCTGTTAACGTGACACCAGACCCCCCCGTCTGCAGAGCAAATCCCCCACTGAGACATAATTGCAACCACACACAGCCTGCCTAACACATTTATCTGATTCTAGATTAAGCTACTTCGACACACTTAGCAAATTGAAATGCGTTATTATTTCAGAGTTTTTTGTTTAAATTAGTCTGTCTGGCAAAACAGTGACTGGGGTTGGGATAATGTTGTTGCACATTGGTGAAGAGAGAGTGGGGGGGTCTGATTGGACACTAGATGGAAGAGTCTATAGGTACACACGTGAGTCTGTGAGCCTCTTTGGGTCTATATTGAATTGTCCGTCTGCATGGTTAGAGAGCAGCAGCTGTGTGTGGGTGCTGGGTGTTGCTGTATCAGTTAACATTGCCCCTGGCCTTCTGGGACTGAGTCACTGGGAGATGGGGGACTGGGCTTACTTTACCTCCCTCAGCACCTCTTTAACCTCTGTATCCACTGGCATGCATGTACCTCACACAAACCAGTGAACTAGATGGTTTCAGCTGCAATCTTCCATACTCCAGGCTCAGGCATGCGCAGGCTCAGGCATGTCACACCAGGATCAGTAGACGAGCTCTGGTGCTGAATGAAACAACGCAGAGTCTGTGTCCCAAAACGCCACCCTATTCCCTACATAGTGCACTACTTTTGACCAAGGGCCCAGGTCAAAAGTAGTGTACTATGTACGGAATAGGGTGCCATTTGGGACGTAACCAGAGGATGTGGACATACCACTGCAACAGGTGCTATGTGAGAAACATGTGATGTGCTTAGGGGATGTTTCCAGGCATTATATCCCCTAGCATCTGATTCCCCTGATAGTTGTGTCAGCTATACAATAGCTCCTTGTTTTCATCTGTTCCTAAGTGCTAGCATAACGGGTAATATATTCTTATAGTACAAAGTGATTTTCTCCTCTGATGTCGTACAGTGTGTTGAGTCCTCCTTTAAATGACCTTGAAACGCCTTTGCACCTTAGATCTGCTGTTGAAAAGTCCCTCTCTGCTGCAGTAGAACCCCTCTCTGCTGCAGTAGAACCCCTCTCTGCTGCAGTAGAACCCCTCTCTGCTGCAGTAGAAACCCTCTCTGCTGCAGTAGAAACCCTCTCTGCTGCAGTAGAACCAGCAGTAGAACCCCTCTCTGCTGCAGTAGAACCCCTCTCTGCTGCAGTAGAACCCCTCTCTGTTGCAGTAGAACCCCTCTCTGCTGCAGTAGAACCCCTCTCTGCTGCAGTAGAACCCCTCTCTGCTGCAGTAGAACCCCTCTCTGCTGCAGTAGAACCCCTCTCTGTTGCAGTAGAACCCCTCTCTGCTGCAGTAGAACCCCTCTTTGCTGCAGTAGAACCCCTCTCTGCTGCAGTAGAACC
The DNA here is from genome assembly GCF_965601325.2 of Salmo salar. NCBI lineage: Eukaryota > Metazoa > Chordata > Actinopteri > Salmoniformes > Salmonidae > Salmo > Salmo salar. The sequence goes on along the minus strand of NC_138310.1, from coordinate 64,625,567 downwards.
CCTCTCTGCTGCAGTAGTACCCCTCTCTGCTGCAGTAGAACCCCTCTCTGCTGCAGTAGAACCCCTCTCTGCTGCAGTAGAAACCCTCTCTGCTGCAGTAGAACCCCTCTCTGCTGCAGTAGTACCCCTCTCTGCTGCAGTAGAACCCCTCTCTGCTGCAGTAGAACCCCTCTCTGCTGCAGTAGTACCCCTCTCTGCTGCAGTAGAACCCCTCTCTGCTGCAGTAGAACCCCTCTCTGCTGCAGTAGAAACCCTCTCTGCTGCAGTAGAACCCCTCTCTGCTGCAGTAGAAACCCACTCTGCTGCAGTAGAACCCCTCTCTGCTGCAGTAGAACCCCTCTCTGCTGCAGTAGAACCCCTCTCTGCTGCAGTAGACCCCCTCTCTGCTGCAGTAGAACCCCTCTCTGTTGCAGTAGAACCCCTCTCTGCTGCAGTAGAAACCCTCTCTGCTGCAGTAGAACCCCTCTCTGCTGCAGTAGAACCCCTCTCTGCTGCAGTAGAACCCCTCTCTGCTGCAGTAGAACATGCTCTTGTTTATATGCAATGTGGAGTGGTGGTGAGCTGTGGGTCAGACTCCTACCGTACCGCACAATTAATTATTTAGACCAGGTAGACTTTTAAAGAAGCAGAACTGACTGAAACCATAGAAACCATTACTCCTCCTACTGTATAAATAACATAAATATCCTCAAGCTCCCGCAGAGCCTTGCCAGCCCAGTGGGGCTTTCTCCCAATTTAACCCTTTAATCATCAACCCAGTGAAGCAAGCAGAAATCCGGGAATCATTAACTGACTGAAGCTACAGTACAGCATCTGTAGTGAATCAGACAGTGGTATCTGCTTGACTCATCTGCAGTGAATCAAAATCAGATGGTCCCGTGTGGCTCAGTTGGTAGAGCATGGTGTTTGCAACGCCAGGGTTGTAGGTTCGATTCCCACGGGGGACCAGTACGGAGAATAAAATGTATGCATTTACTACTGTAAGTCGCTCTGGATAACAGCGTATGCTAAATGACGTAAATGTAAATCAGATAGTGGTATCTACTTGACTCATCTACAGTGAATCAGATAGTGGTGTCTACTTGACTCATCTACAGTGAATCAGACAGTGGTATCTACTTGACTCATTTACAGTGAATCAGACAGTGGTAGCTACTTGACTCATCTACAGTGAATCAGACAGTGGTAGCTACTTGACTCATCTACAGTGAATCAGACAGTGGAAGCTACTTGACTCATCTACAGTGAATCAGATAGTGGTATCTACTTGACTCATCGTGATCTGATACTGGTGTTGCATTTTCGGATACATTAACAAATGAATCAGCTTATCAAGGATAAACTTGCTTATCAAAACACTTTGCCGCATGCTATCACACAACCACGCTAACAAGCTAACGGTCTGGAGTAATTCATCTGATTTTGGGTTGGTTACAAATGTCCGCTCCTGGAAAAGAAACCTGTCATTCCTGACACTGTGCTAATCTCCTCTCCTCTCTGACATTCACGCTAGCTAATGCTGCTGATGAATATAGGACACCCTGGGGGACAGGACAGGATGGAGATGGTAGAACAGGGCCCAGCCTCAGCCCTCCACCACCCACCTAGCCAGCCACCACCCCAGTAGCCCATCTGCCCCAGCTAGAGGGGACAGGACAGGGATGGAGATGGTAGAACAGGGCCCAGCCTCAGCCCTCCACCACCCACCTAGCCAGCCACCACCCCAGTAGCCCATCTGCCCCAGCTAGAGGGGACAGGACAGGGATGGAGATGGTAGAACAGGGCCCAGCCTCAGCCCTCCACCACCCACCTAGCCAGCCACCACCCCAGTAGCCCATCTGCCCCGGCTAGAAATGAAAGCCAAAGCTGATACCTAATATTATTTTCTCTTTCCAATCTGGACGATGAGAGAGGAGAGAATGAGAGGAGGAGAGGAATAGATTCCCAGCATATTGACCCGAACCCTCAGTAGTAGTGGAATATAACACACTCCACTAAGTGTGTGTCCACTGTGCCTGTCTACTACACAAGGCCAGAGCCTGCAGACACTACCTAATAGAAAGAAGCAGGTTACTGATCAGGAACCGTTGTAGTCCGTGGGCAGAGAATCCAATCTGGCACAGCAGTGGCTGGGTACAGCAGTATACTGGATGAGTGGCTGGGTACAGCAGTATACTGGATGAGTGGATGGGTACAGCAGTATACTGGATGAGTGGATGGGTACAGCAGTATACTGGATGAGTGGATGGGTACAGCAGTATACTGGATGAGTGGCTGGGTACAGCAGTATACTGGATGAGTGGCTGGGTACAGCAGTATACTGGATGAGTGGATGGGTACAGCAGTATACTGGATGAGTGGCTGGGTACAGCAGTATACTGGATGAGTGGCTGGGTACAGCAGTATACTGGATGAGTGGATGGGTACAGCAGTATACTGGATGAGTGGCTGGGTACAGCAGTATACTGGATGAGTGGATGGGTACAGCAGTATACTGGGTGAGTGGATGGGTACAGCAGTATACTGGGTGAGTGGATGGGTACAGCAGTATACTGGATGAGTGGCTGGGTAAAGCAGTATACTGGATGAGTGGATGGGTACAGCAGTATACTGGATGAGTGGATGGGTACAGCAGTATACTGGATGAGTGGATGGGTACAGCAGTATACTGGATGAGTGGATGGGTACAGCAGTATACTGGATGAGTGGCTGGGTACAGCAGTATACTGGATGAGTGGATGGGTACAGCAGTATACTGGATGAGTGGATGGGTACAGCAGTATACTGGATGAGTGGCTGGGTACAGCAGTATACTGGATGAGTGGATGGGTACAGCAGTATACTGGATGAGTGGCTGGGTAAAGCAGTATACTGGATGAGTGGATGGGTACAGCAGTATACTGGATGAGTGGATGGGTACAGCAGTATACTGGATGAGTGGATGGGTACAGCAGTATACTGGATGAGTGGATGGGTACAGCAATATACTGGATGAGTGGATGGGTACAGCAGTATACTGGATGAGTGGATGGGTACAGCAATATACTGGATGAGTGGATGGGTACAGCAGTATACTGGATGAGTGGATGGGTACAGCAGTATACTGGATGAGTGGATGGGTACAGCAGTATACTGGATGAGTGGCTGGGTACAGCAGTATACTGGATGAGTGGCTGGGTACAGCAGTATACTGGATGAGTGGCTGGGTACAGCAGTATACTGGATGAGTGGATGGGTACAGCAGTATACTGGATGAGTGGATGGGTACAGCAGTATACTGGATGAGTGGCTGGGTACAGCAGTATACTGGATGAGTGGATGGGTACAGCAGTATACTGGATGAGTGGATGGGTACAGCAGTATACTGGATGAGTGGCTGGGTACAGCAGTATACTGGATGAGTGGATGGGTACAGCAGTATACTGGATGAGTGGATGGGTACAGCAGTATACTGGATGAGTGGATGGGTACAGCAGTATACTGGATGAGTGGATGGGTACAGCAGTATACTGGATGAGTGGCTCTTGCTGTCCCGTTGCACCATTCCACTCTGGCACTGCTTCAGCATCCCAATGTCTGTACCAGAACTAGTACACACTGTGCCGTGCCAAAACATGCCCTTTTCTTTACAATTATCCTTGGCATCCATGAGGAAGGGTTTTAGGGGACAGACACAGCGGACACAACGACTGCTCTGAGGGCAGACCTGGCGGATAATTGGTTTTAGGGGACAGACACAGCGGACACAACGACTGCTCTGAGAGCAGACCTGGCGGATAATTGGTTTTAGGGGACAGACACAGCGGACACAACGACTGCTCTGAGGGCAGACCAGGCGGATAATTGGTTTTAGGGGACAGACACAGCGGACACAACGACTGCTCTGAGGGCAGACCTGGCGGATAATTGGTTTTAGGGGACAGACACAGCGGACACAACGACTGCTCTGAGGGCAGACCTGGCGGATAATTGGTTTTAGGGGACAGACACAGCGGACACAACGACTGCTCTGAGGGCAGACCTGGCGGATAATTGGTTTTAGGGGACAGACACAGCGGACACAACGACTGCTCTGAGGGCAGACCTGGCGGATAATTGGTTTTAGGGGACAGACACAGCGGACACAGCGACTGCTCTGAGGGCAGACCTGGCGGATAATTGGTTTTAGGGGACAGACACAGCGGACACAACGACTGCTCTGAGGGCAGACCTGGCGGATAATTGGTTTTAGGGGACAGACACAGCGGACACAACGACTGCTCTGAGGGCAGACCTGGCGGATAATTGGTTTTAGGGGACAGACACAGCGGACACAACGACTGCTCTGAGAGCAGACCTGGCGGATAATTGGTTTTAGGGGACAGACACAGCGGACACAACGACTGCTCTGAGAGCAGACCTGGCGGATAATTGGTTTTAGGGGACATTTACATTTACATTTTTTACATTTTAGTCATTTAGCAGACGCTCTTATCCAGAGCGACTTACAAATTGGTGCATTCACCTATAATATCCAGTGGAACAACCACTTTACAATAGTGCATCTAAATCTTTTAAGGGGGGGGTTAGAAGGATTACTTTATCCTATCCCAGGTATTCCTTGAAGAGGTGGGGTTTCAGGTGTCTCCGGAAGGTGGTGATTGACTCCGCTGTCCTGGCGTCGTGAGGGAGCTTGTTCCACCATTGGGGTGCCAGAGCAGCGAACAGTTTTGACTGGGCTGAGCGGGAACTGTGCTTCCTCAGAGGTAGGGAGGCGAGCAGGCCAGAGGTGGATGAACGGAGTGCCCTTGTTTGGGTGTAGGGCCTGATCAGAGCCTGAAGGTACGGAGGTGCCGTTCCCCTCACAGCTCCGTAGGCAAGCACCATGGTCTTGTAGCGGATGCGAGCTTCGACTGGAAGCCAGTGGAGAGAGCGGAGGAGCGGGGTGACGTGAGAGAACTTGGGAAGGTTGAACACCAGACGGGCTGCGGCGTTCTGGATGAGTTGTAGGGGTTTAATGGCACAGGCAGGGAGCCCAGCCAACAGCGAGTTGCAGTAATCCAGACGGGAGATGACAAGTGCCTGGATTAGGACCTGCGCCGCTTCCTGTGTGAGGCAGGGTCGTACTCTGCGAATGTTGTAGAGCATGAACCTACAGGATCGGGTCACCGCCTTGATGTTGGTGGAGAACGACAGGGTGTTGTCCAGGGTCACGCCAAGGCTCTTAGCACTCTGGGAGGAGGACACAAGGGAGTTGTCAACCGTGATGGCGAGATCATGGAACGGGCAGTCCTTCCCCGGGAGGAAGAGCAGCTCCGTCTTGCCGAGGTTCAGCTTGAGGTGGTGATCCGTCATCCACACTGATATGTCTGCCAGACATGCAGAGATGCGATTCGCCACCTGGTTGTCAGAAGGGGGAAAGGAGAAGATTAATTGTTTGTCATCTGCATAGCAATGATATGAGAGACCATGTGAGGATATGACAGAGCCAAGTGACTTGGTGTATAGCGAGAATAGGAGTGGGCCAAGAACAGAGCCCTGGGGGACACCAGTGGTGAGAGCACGTGGTGCGGAGACAGATTCTCGCCACGCCACCTGGTAGGAG
>NC_138310.1:64487483-64614983 GCF_965601325.2 Salmo salar | reverse complement strand
TTTGTTAGAGAGGAAGAAAGAGAGAGTCAGGGATGATATATATATTTGTTAGAGAGGAAGAAAGAGAGAGTCAGGGATGATATATATATTTGTTAGAGAGGAAGAAAGAGAGAGTCAGGGATGATATATATATTTGTTAGAGAGGAAGAAAGAGAGTCAGGGATGATATATATATTTGTTAGAGAGGAAGAAAGAGAGAGTCAGGGATGATATATATATTTGTTAGAGAGGAAGAAAGAGAGAGTCAGGGATGATATATATATTTGTTAGAGAGGAAGAAAGAGAGAGTCAGGGATGATATATATATTTGTTAGAGAGGAAGAAAGAGAGAGTCAGGGATGATATATATATTTGTTAGAGAGGAAGAAAGAGAGAGTCAGGGATGATATATATATTTGTTAGAGAGGAAGAAAGAGAGAGTCAGGGATGATATATATATTTGTTAGAGAGGAAGAAAGAGAGAGTCAGGGATGATATATATATTTGTTAGAGAGGAAGAAAGAGAGAGTCAGGGATGATATATATATTTGTTAGAGAGGAAGAAAGAGAGAGTCAGGGATGATATATATATTTGTTAGAGAGGAAGAAAGAGAGAGTCAGGGATGATATATATATTTGTTAGAGAGGAAGAAAGAGAGAGTCAGGGATGATATATATATTTGTTAGAGAGGAAGAAAGAGAGAGTCAGGGATGATATATATATTTGTTAGAGAGGAAGAAAGAGAGTCAGGGATGATATATATATTTGTTAGAGAGGAAGAAAGAGAGAGTCAGGGATGATATATATATTTGTTAGAGAGGAAGAAAGAGAGAGTCAGGGATGATATATATATTTGTTAGAGAGGAAGAAAGAGAGAGTCAGGGATGATATATATATTTGTTAGAGAGGAAGAAAGAGAGTCAGGGATGATATATATATTTGTTAGAGAGGAAGAAAGAGAGAGTCAGGGATGATATATATATTTGTTAGAGAGGAAGAAAGAGAGAGTCAGGGATGATATATATATTTGTTAGAGAGGAAGAAAGAGAGAGTCAGGGATGATATATATATTTGTTAGAGAGGAAGAAAGAGAGAGTCAGGGATGATATATATATTTGTTAGAGAGGAAGAAAGAGAGAGTCAGGGATGATATATATATTTGTTAGAGAGGAAGAAAGAGAGAGTCAGGGATGATATATATATTTGTTAGAGAGGAAGAAAGAGAGAGTCAGGGATGATATATATATTTGTTAGAGAGGAAGAAAGAGAGAGTCAGGGATGATATATATATATTTGTTAGAGAGGAAGAAAGAGAGTCAGGGATGATATATATATTTGTTAGAGAGGAAGAAAGAGAGTCAGGGATGATATATATATTTGTTAGAGAGGAAGAAAGAGAGAGTCAGGGATGATATATATATTTGTTAGAGAGGAAGAAAGAGAGTCAGGGATGATATATATATTTGTTAGAGAGGAAGAAAGAGAGAGTCAGGGATGATATATATATTTGTTAGAGAGGAAGAAAGAGAGTCAGGGATGATATATATATTTGTTAGAGAGGAAGAAAGAGAGAGTCAGGGATGATATATATATTTGTTAGAGAGGAAGAAAGAGAGAGTCAGGGATGATATATATATTTGTTAGAGAGGAAGAAAGAGAGTCAGGGATGATATATATATTTGTTAGAGAGGAAGAAAGAGAGAGAGAGAGGAAGAAAGAGAGTCAGGGATGATATATATATTTGTTAGAGAGGAAGAAAGAGAGAGTCAGGGATGATATATATATTTGTTAGAGAGGAAGAAAGAGAGAGTCAGGGATGATATATATATTTGTTAGAGAGGAAGAAAGAGAGAGTCAGGGATGATATATATATTTGTTAGAGAGGAAGAAAGAGAGAGTCAGGGATGATATATATATTTGTTAGAGAGGAAGAAAGAGAGAGTCAGGGATGATATATATATTTGTTAGAGAGGAAGAAAGAGAGAGTCAGGGATGATATATATATTTGTTAGAGAGGAAGAAAGAGAGTCAGGGATGATATATATATTTGTTAGAGAGGAAGAAAGAGAGAGTCAGGGATGATATATATATTTGTTAGAGAGGAAGAAAGAGAGAGTCAGGGATGATATATATATTTGTTAGAGAGGAAGAAAGAGAGAGTCAGGGATGATATATATATTTGTTAGAGAGGAAGAAAGAGAGTCAGGGATGATATATATATTTGTTAGAGAGGAAGGAAGAGAGAGTCAGGGATGATATATATATTTGTTAGAGAGGAAGAAAGAGAGTCAGGGATGATATATATATTTGTTAGAGAGGAAGAAAGAGAGAGTCAGGGATGATATATATATTTGTTAGAGAGGAAGAAAGAGAGAGTCAGGGATGATATATATATTTGTTAGAGAGGAAGAAAGAGAGAGTCAGGGATGATATATATATTTGTTAGAGAGGAAGAAAGAGAGAGTCAGGGATGATATATATATTTGTTAGAGAGGAAGAAAGAGAGAGTCAGGGATGATATATATATTTGTTAGAGAGGAAGAAAGAGAGAGTCAGGGATGATATATATATTTGTTAGAGAGGAAGAAAGAGAGTCAGGGATGATATATATATTTGTTAGAGAGGAAGAAAGAGAGAGTCAGGGATGATATATATATTTGTTAGAGAGGAAGAAAGAGAGAGTCAGGGATGATATATATATTTGTTAGAGAGGAAGAAAGAGAGAGTCAGGGATGATATATATATTTGTTAGAGAGGAAGAAAGAGAGTCAGGGATGATATATATATTTGTTAGAGAGGAAGAAAGAGAGTCAGGGATGATATATATATTTGTTAGAGAGGAAGAAAGAGAGAGTCAGGGATGATATATATATTTGTTAGAGAGGAAGAAAGAGAGAGTCAGGGATGATATATATATTTGTTAGAGAGGAAGAAAGAGAGTCAGGGATGATGATATATATTTGTTAGAGAGGAAGAAAGAGAGAGTCAGGGATGATATATATATTTGTTAGAGAGGAAGAAAGAGAGAGTCAGGGATGATATATATATTTGTTAGAGAGGAAGAAAGAGAGTCAGGGATGATATATATATTTGTTAGAGAGGAAGAAAGAGAGTCAGGGATGATATATATATTTGTTAGAGAGGAAGAAAGAGAGAGTCAGGGATGATATATATTTGTTAGAGAGGAAGAAAGAGAGAGTCAGGGATGATATATATATTTGTTAGAGAGGAAGAAAGAGAGTCAGGGATGATATATATATTTGTTAGAGAGGAAGAAAGAGAGAGTCAGGGATGATATATATATTTGTTAGAGAGGAAGAAAGAGAGAGTCAGGGATGATATATATATTTGTTAGAGAGGAAGAAAGAGAGAGTCAGGGATGATATATATATTTGTTAGAGAGGAAGAAAGAGAGAGTCAGGGATGATATATATATTTGTTAGAGAGGAAGAAAGAGAGTCAGGGATGATATATATATTTGTTAGAGAGGAAGAAAGAGAGAGTCAGGGATGATATATATATTTGTTAGAGAGGAAGAAAGAGAGAGTCAGGGATGATATATATATTTGTTAGAGAGGAAGAAAGAGAGTCAGGGATGATATATATATTTGTTAGAGAGGAAGAAAGAGAGAGTCAGGGATGATATATATATTTGTTAGAGAGGAAGAAAGAGAGAGTCAGGGATGATATATATATATTTGTTAGAGAGGAAGAAAGAGAGAGTCAGGGATGATATATATATTTGTTAGAGAGGAAGAAAGAGTCAGGGATGATATATATATTTGTTAGAGAGGAAGAAAGAGAGAGTCAGGGATGATATATATATTTGTTAGAGAGGAAGAAAGAGAGAGTCAGGGATGATATATATATTTGTTAGAGAGGAAGAAAGAGAGAGTCAGGGATGATATATATATTTGTTAGAGAGGAAGAAAGAGAGAGTCAGGGATGATATATATATTTGTTAGAGAGGAAGAAAGAGAGAGTCAGGGATGGGGTGGGGGGGAGTTGAGCTTACATCAATTTGAAATGGATCTTATGAACAGCAAACACAGCATTTGTGGAAATAAGCCAGAGAATTTGCTTGCAAAGGTATTTTGAGATGATACAGAAGACAGCTAAACAGCGAGCAGATCAGCTGCCACCACAGAGGGATTTAGTGTTTGTCTCTTAGAATTCTGATCATTGACAAGGCCACAGCTAGACTAAAACAAAATATCTAAAACAGAAAGACAGATAAAATACGCTATGGGATACCTCAGTCGTCATATTGGTTTAGGATGTTTGACTTTTTCTTAATACTCAGGCACAGAATGACAGGTTTGAAGCCAGCTTTACATTTACATTTTAGTCATTTAGCAGACGCTCTTATCCAGAGCGACTTACAGTAGTGAATGCATACATTTCATTTTTTTTTTTTTTTTTTTTCCTGTGCTGGCCCCCCGTGGGAATCAAACCCACAACCCTGGCGTTGCAAACACCATGCTCTACCAACTGAGCTACAGGGAAGCTTTGTGCAGCACTGTGAGTGACTACACAGCACAGGCTAATGTTAGCTTGAGAAATGCCCATGTAGCAGCAGTGAGTGTTCTGTGGTGTTCTCAGGGCCTTTGGGCCCCTGCCAGCACTAAGCCCTCTCACTTGGCCCTGCTGGTGTGTGTTTGGGAGTGCTGGGTGGCAGTAATGGTACCTGTGTGAGCAATGAGGAACTGAGGCGAGAGCGGGCCATCTGCACCCGCTCACTACCTTACTACTTACCTACCGACACACACAGAGGTCAAACTCCGAGAGGGACACTAACCACCGGGTGCTCAGCAGCCATTTCCCTGGTGTAAATGACCTCTCTTCTCATATCCCATCACATCCTGAAGAGGATAATACCATCCCTCCATGTGATCCCTGCCTCCTGTAGATTTCTGCCCTATCTGGATCCACGGGGACTGCTGTTTCTACCACTCACAATGGACCTGAAGAGACTCAGCTTACTAAAAGCCCCCTGGATGAGTTTGGCATGGCAATTTGTAAAGGAAGAAGGAGTTGTTTACCTAATGTTCAATGAGGGATCTGCAGGGTCTGTAACTTAAACCAGAGTGATTTTATTGGAACTCTGCGTTGCCTTTCAGACTGTTATTTGTTAAGTCATAAATACAAAGAAGCTTAGTCATTTATGCTAAATAAATTGCATCCATTATCCTTGGTGCAGTCTCAGACTGTATTTATAAATCTATGAAAGTTCAGCATTGATAAATGATAATAATAAACTGCCCATACATCTCAGCCTATTAATTGGCTAATAGTAATGTCACTGTAATCAATGGTGGTACAAGTCCACTGGAGTGTTATTTTATTCACATCATTTCAGTTTTCTAACGAGGACATGGATGTATATGTAATCACTAATGCTAATTTGCTGTAAGACTCAGGACTCAGTATGTGTGCAGTGTGAGAAGGTACATGACATTCTGTTCCTAATTAGACCTGGGTGGTAAATAACAAGCTAGCAGAGCCGCAGCTCCACGACCTGGGCTGGCAGGACAGCAACGTGTCCCAAATGGCACCCTATTCCTTACATAGTGCACTCATTTTGACAAGAGCTGTATGGGCCCTGGCCAAAGGTAGTGCACTATAAAGGAAATAGGGTGCCATTTGTACTCAGACCAGGACAGGACAAAGGCATGCTGAGAGATTAGGGGGACAGACAGGCCATGTGGTGATCATACTGCCACCGGACCAAGAACCTGTTATCTATTGTCACAGGCAGGGGACAGAGACCTGTCATATTCACACACACCCACAGTCATATCCTCTGTCATATTCACACACACCCACAGTCATACCCTCTGTCATATTCACACACACCCACAGTCATATCCTCTGTCATATTCACACACACCCACAGTCATACCCTCTGTCATATTGACACACACCCACAGTCATATCCTCTGTCATATTCACACACATCCACAGTCATATCCTCTGTCATATTCACACACACCCACAGTCATACCCTCTGTCATATTCACACACACCCACAGTCATACCCTCTGTCATATTCACACACACCCACAGTCATATCCTCTGTCATATTCACACACCCACAGTCATATCCTCTGTCATATTCACACACACCCACAGTCATACCCTCTGTCATATTCACACACCCACAGTCATACCCTCTGTCATATTCACACACCCACAGTCATACCCTCTGTCATATTCACACACATCCACAGTCATATCCTCTGTCATATTCACACACCCACAGTCATATCCTCTGTCATATTCACACACACCCACACACAGTCATATCCTCTGTCATATTCACACACACCCTCAGTCATATCCTCTGTCATATTCACACACCCTCAGTCATATCCTCTGTCATATTCACACACACCCACAGTCATATCCTCTGTCATATTCACACACACCCACAGTCATATCCTCTGTCATATTCACACCCATCCACAGTCATATCCTCTGTCATATTCACACACACCCACAGTCATATCCTCTGTCATATTCACACACATCCACAGTCATATCCTCTGTCATATTCAAACACACCCACAGTCATACCCTCTGTCATATTCACACACATCCACAGTCATATCCTCTGTCATATTCACACACCCACAGTCATACCCTCTGTCATATTCACACACCCACAGTCATACCCTCTGTCATATTCACACACACCCTCAGTCATATCCTCTGTCATATTCACACACACCCACAGTCATATCCTCTGTCATATTCACACACACCCTCAGTCATATCCTCTGTCATATTCACACACACCCACAGTCATATCCTCTGTCATATTCACACACACCCACACACAGTCATATCCTCTGTCATATTCACACACACCCTCAGTCATATCCTCTGTCATATTCACACACACTCACAGTCATATCCTCTGTCATATTCACACACACCCACAGTCATATCCTCTGTCATATTCACACACACCCACAGTCATATCCTCTGTCATATTCACACACATCCACAGTCATATCCTCTGTCGTATTCACACACACCCACAGTCATATCCTCTGTCATATTGACACAAACCCACAGTCATATCCTCTGTCATATTCACACACACCCACAGTCATATCCTCTGTCATATTGACACACATCCACAGTCATATCCTCTGTCATATTCACACACACCCTCAGTCATATCCTCTGTCATATTCACACACACCCACAGTCATACCCTCTGTCATATTCACACACACCCACAGTCATATCCTCTGTCATATTCACACCCATCCACAGTCATATCCTCTGTCATATTCACACACACCCACAGTCATATCCTCTGTCATATTCACACACATCCACAGTCATATCCTCTGTCATAATCACACACCCACACACAGTCATATCCTCTGTCATATTCACACACAGCCACAGTCATATCCTCTGTCATATTCACACACACCCACAGTCATATCCTCTGTCATATTCACACACAGCCACAGTCATATCCTCTGTCATATTCACACACACCCACAGTCATATCCTCTGTCATATTCACACACACCCACAGTCATATCCTCTGTCATATTCACACACCCCACACAGTCATATCCTCTGTCATATTCACACACATCCACAGTCATATCCTCTGTCATATTCACACACCCACAGTCATATCCTCTGTCATATTCACACACACCCACATTCATATCCTCTGTCATATTCACACACACCCACAGTCATATCCTCTGTCATATTCACACACCCTCAGTCATATCCTCTGTCATATTCACACACACCCACAGTCATATCCTCTGTCATATTCACACACCCCACAGTCATATCCTCTGTCATATTCACACACACCCACAGTCATATCCAATGTCATATTCACACACACCCACAGTCATATCCTCTGTCATATTCACACACACCCACAGTCATATCCTCTGTCATATTCACACACACCCACAGTCATATCCTCTGTTATATTCACACACACCCTCAGTCATATCCTCTGTCATTCACACACACCCACAGTCATATCCTCTGTCATATTCACACACCCACAGTCATATCGTCTGTCATATTCACACACACCCACAGTCATATCCTCTGTCATATTCACACACACCCACAGTCATATCCTCTGTCATATTCACACCCACACACCCACAGTCATATCCTCTGTCATATTCACACACACCCACAGTCATATCCTCTGTCATATTCACACACACCCTCAGTCATATTCACACACCCACAGTCATATCGTCTGTCATATTCACACACACCCACAGTCATATCCTCTGTCATATTCACATACCCACAGTCATATCCTCTGTCATATTCACACACCCACAGTCATACCCTCTGTCATATTCACACACACCCACAGTCATACCCTCTGTCATATTCACACACATCCACAGTCATATCCTCTGTCATATTCACACCCACACACCCTCAGTCATATCCTCTGTCATATTCACACACACCCACAGTCATATCCTTTGTCATATTCACACCCACCCACCCACCCACAGTCATATCCTCTGTCATATTCACACACACCCACAGTCATATCCTCTGTCATATTCACACACACCCTCAGTCATATCCTCTGTCATATTCACACACACCCACAGTCATATCCTCTGTCATATTCACACACACCCACAGTCATATCCTCTGTCATATTCACACACACCCACAGTCATATCCTCTGTCATATTCACACACACCCTCAGTCATATCCTCTGTCATATTCACACACACCCACAGTCATATCCTCTGTCATATTCACACACATCCACAGTCATATCCTCTGTCATATTCACACCCACCCACAGTCATATCCTCTGTCATATTCACACACACCCACAGTCATATCCTCTGTTATATTCACACACACCCTCAGCCATATGCTCTGTCATATTCACACACATCCACACACACAGACTGCCACAAGGCCCCAGCTAATTCTATAAGCTGTGCAACCCAGACGTACCGTCCATGTCAAACAAGAGAGAACTTTAAAAGGGAGAAACACACATTCATTTTCACCTTCTTTCAAACCCCACCACTGATCCTGCATTTGTCACGGTGACCTGCTCTGGTAAAATTCTGAAAGTACAGCGTCTTGCGACTGATGTTCACTCTTTAAAATAAGATTCAGAGCAAGACAAACAACAGAAACATGTCTAATGATAGCTCATCAGCCTCCGCTCTGCCCAGCTGCCTCTTCATAGGTGCTTAGTGGTGGCGGCGGAGGAGGTAGACACAACAAAAGCCATGTCTGTATCTAATGGGAAATCCAGGTTGATTACACATTTCAGACTTGAGTCTGTGTGACTCAGTGTGTGACACAGATTTTCCATTACCAATGTAATTACTTTCTGGGTCTGCAGAGAAGTAGGCACACTGACAGTCTGAGAAAGCCCATCCGGATATACACTTCAACCATGCCTGGGTTCAGGGATGCATCCTCACACACCACTTAATGCCAGTCATCCAGTAGAGATATGTTGCTCTTCTATATGACTATGTAGTTGCCTGTACCACTTCCTACAATGGTACCAGATAACAATGATCACCTAGTAGCCAATCTGCTCTTGTTTCAGACTGTATGCCATAGCTGTGCCACCTCCTATGGCACCATCTATTGCCAATCATCTAGTAGTGCACCAGATAACAATGACTTCACATAGGAGCTGTATTCTAAGTCCATGCCTGTGTTCACTGCCCTGACAGTACCAGTGCTTCCTTCCTCCCTCTGCAGCACCAGTCAGCAGCACTGTTCAGCCCACTGCCCTGACAGTACCAGTGCTTCCTTCCTCCCTCTGCAGCGCCAGTCAGCAGCACCGTTCAGCCCACTGCCCTGACAGTACCAGTGCTTCCTTCCTCCCTCTGCAGCGCCAGTCAGCAGCACCGTTCAGCCCACTGCCCTGACAGTACCAGTGCTTCCTTCCTCCCTCTGCAGCGCCAGTCAGCAGCACCGTTCAGCCCAATGCCCTGACAGTACCAGTGCTTCCTTCCTCCCTCTGCAGCGCCAGTCAGCAGCACCGTTCAGCCCACTGCCCTGACAGTACCAGTGCTTCCTTCCTCCCTCTGCAGCGCCAGTCAGCAGCACTGTTCAGCCCACTGCGCTGCAGGGCCATTTGCTCCAGGTCAGTGTCAATGTCACATACCAGTGCTCCCAGGATTCCATCTGGCCAGAGCGGAGCGTAACTGGTCCTGCAGGGAGAGGAAACGGAGCCGAACTGACCCCAAAATGGACTCATCATCAGTGTGACGGCAACAGATGAGGGAGTTTAGTCCACATGGCCTCCCCCTGCTCATTAAAATAGCCTGCAGCACCTGTGGTCCTGCTGCTACCACACATCTGTCAGCGCCAACTAGGTCTGTTTGCTACTCTAGCTATACCGGTCTGGTAGCTCTCTCTTAAGGGAGGGAATTGTATTTATAATAAGGGTTACATGGAGAAAATCAGACCTCTCTGAAATGAAAATGGATGGCCCTCCCTTCAGTAAAATATATTTGAACTAAACCCTCCCCTATACCCAAAATAACCATTAAAACATAGCAGAGGATCAAGGCACAAGGCGAGACCCAGATGCAGGAGGAAGATGGTTGGAGTCTTACAATGTTTATTAATCCAAAGGGGTAGGCAAGAGAATGGTCGTAGACAGGGTAAAGGTCAAAACCAGATCAGAGTCCAGGAGGTACAGAGTGGCAGACAGGCTCGTGGTCAAGGCAGGCAGAATGGTCAGGCAGGCGCGCACAAAGTCCAGAAACAGGCAAGAGACAAACCGGGAGGACTAGAAAAAGGAGAACGGAAAAGCCGCTGGTTGACTTGGAAACATACAAGACGAACTGGCACAGAGAGACAGGAAACACAGGGATAAATACACTGGGGAAAATAAGCAACACCTGGAGGGGGTGGAGACAATCACAAGGACAGGTAAAACAGATCAGGGCGTGACACAGAGAACATGTCTACCGTTTGGCCTTACTTCTTGGACAGACCAGAGCCTTAGACATGCAGTTTTAGAAACTGTTCTTCGTCCTGTAAGCTTTGCCTTACATGGAAATGTAGGAACTTTGATAGCGCACGGGGCTGCAGGCCAGATGATTGTGGGTTCGCAGACAAGATAGAAAGATCTCATTTATAGTAAAATCATTGCATACATTTATGATCGTATGTGCAGGTCAGAGATCTTTTTTTTGTTGCCTTTTATGAATATTTCATGCAATTCTACGTCATTTTACATATAATTCTTTGATACCACACAAATTATTGAAATGACAGGCTAAGAATGGACAGAGAGATAGGCAAATATTATCATATTTCTCCCATGCCAAATCAGTGTGTCTTGTTTGTAACTAAACTGTCGCTGTTTGCAAATAATACAATCTGAGACGTCATTAGGAATCGGAGCATGTTACTTTCAAAAGTTAGACCTACCTTTCCACCCCAGACAGAGTAGACCTACCTTTCCACCCCAGACAGAGTAGACCTACCTTTCCACCCCAGACAGAGTAGACCTACCTTTCCACCCCAGACAGAGTAGACCTACCTTTCCACTCCAGACAGAGTAGACCTACCTTTCCACTCCAGACAGAGTAGACCTACCTTTCCACTCCAGACAGAGTAGACCTACCTTTCCACCCCAGACAGAGTAGACCTACCTTTCCACCCCAGACAGAGTAGACCCACCTTTCAACCCCAGACAAAGTAGACCCACCTTTCAACCCCAGACAGAGTAGACCTACCTTTCCACCCCAGACAGAGTAGACCTACCTTTCCACCCCAGACAGAGTAGACCTACCTTTCCACCCCAGACAGAGTAGACCTACCTTTCCACCCCAGACAGAGTAGACCTACCTTTCCACCCCAGACAGAGTAGACCTACCTTTCCACTCCAGACAGAGTAGACCTACCTTTCCACTCCAGACAGAGTAGACCTACCTTTCCACTCCAGACAGAGTAGACCTACCTTTCCACCCCAGACAGAGTAGACCTACCTTTCCACCCCAGACAGAGTAGACCCACCTTTCAACCCCAGACAAAGTAGACCCACCTTTCAACCCCAGACAGAGTAGACCTACCTTTCCACCCCAGACAGAGTAGACCTACCTTTCCACCCCAGACAGAGTAGACCTACCTTTCCACCCCAGACAGAGTAGACCTACCTTTCAACCCCAGACAGAGTAGACCTACCTTTCAACCCCAGACAGAGTAGACCTACCTTTCAACCCCAGACAGAGTAGACCTACCTTTCAACCCCAGACAGAGTAGACCTACCTTTCCACCCCAGACAGAGTAGACCTACCTTTCAACCCAGACAGAGTAGACCTACCTTTCCACCCCAGACAGAGTAGACCTACCTTTCAACCCCAGACAGAGTAGGCCTGCTGACGCAGAACAATGTAAGCTTTAACTGCTGGCTACTCTTCATCCGTGACTTAACCAACGAGAGAAGGTCACAAGTGTTTCCCTAAAAGCTTCTGGATTTAAACATCTTCTATTGTACAGAAAGAGAATAGCTTAATCAATTGATAGTGACAGAATTAGATTACTTCCCAAGCAAAGTACATTTTTTGTCTCCTCGGCTTTAGAAGGTTATAGCTCAGCCTCAATGTCAAAGACCAAAACAATGATATCCCCGTATGTATTTGAGTCTTTCCTAGTTATTTCACAGCTTGTTTCTAGCATAAAGTTTCACGGACCAAAGCGCTGTAATAGATCACTTTGCATAATCAGATCTGTTTTATTTTATACCAAATCTTAAGTTAACAAGGGGTAGGCCTGTGCTTTTTGCCATTTTCTTTAATAAAAGGTAGGCCTATGGCATACCCTCTCAATTCCAGTCTTGTTTTTAACTCAACAGCCCTTCACTGACATGGAGGTAGGCTATTTAAAGAGTGCATGGTGGGTGGAGGAGCTGACCCACAATGTGGTCTGTCAAACCTCTTATTTCTGAAATAGGAAGAAATAGGCTCCAACACAAATCCCTTTTGTTGTATATTAAGTCTGATTAAGTCTAAGTTAAATGAAGGCGTTTGAAATGAATTATGCCTACTTCAATTTGCCTACTTTCAGCACCATGAGCTGTCCATTTCCAGCTGATTGTTCTGCGGCTGCTACTTCAAGTTTCAGCGCCACAATGGAAATGACTCAAATCTGGCTTATTGTGAGATCAGTAACTCTGATGAATACATAATGGGCAAGAAACATACTGTTTTTAATCAAATCAATTACAGTAGTAGCAAGCTATCAAAGTTGACCCCCGGTCCACCTCATCTTTGCGCTCTCCTTCTCAAACTGAACAGAACATAGGCTATAGGCTAGTCCACATGCAATATATACTTTTTTGGACTAGGCCTAATCAAAAATGATTTTACTTTGACTGTCTTCCTGAACTGCCACCATAGCCCTACACATCACAGCTATTGGTTAAGCAGCACACAAAAAGGTTTGGATCAGAAAGAGCAGAGTAGCCCGGGGCTCAGGGTTGGAATATCCATAATGCAGCCTAGTTGTATTTACACCATCCCAGCAGCTATCTGATTATGCTCTGTGCTTCTCCGAGTATGCACTTCGGGGCCTATAGCCTATGGATCATTTGATTCAGACAACACTAAATAGCCTATAGGTGAACTTGATATTGTGCGCCCAGTGGAGAATCAGAGATGAGGGGCGGCATCGGGGACACATTGATTTATAGCCTAATAAGAAACTCATTCTAAAACACTGAGAAATATTGAAATTCCATCAATTACAAATTACATGACCCTCCTCTGGATTAGATTTAAAAATACTAAACCCTCCGCTTGACTGAAATTGAAAAAGCATGACCTTCCCCCATTTTCCTCCAGGTGACCATTCTGTACATGTTGATCCATCCTAACTCTGTCTGCTAGAGCTAGCTCTTTACCTCTACCTCTACCGCTATCTCCCAATCTCTTTTTCTCTCTCTCTTTCCCTCTCTCACACTCTCTCTCTCTCTCTTCCTCTCACTCGCCCTCTCACTCACTCTCTTTCCCTCTCTCACACTCTCTCTCTCTCTTTCTCTCACTCACTCTCTTTCCATCTCTCACACTCTCTCTCCCACTCTCTCTCTCTTTCTCTCACTCACTCTCCGTCTCTCACACTCTCTCTCTCTCGCTCTCTCTTTCTCTCTCTCACTCACTCTCTTCCCCTCTCTCACACTCTCTCTCACACTCTCTCGCTCTCTCTCTCACTTGCTCTCTTTCCCTCTCTCACACTCACATTCCCTCTCTCTCTCTCTTTCTCTCTCTCTCTCTCTCTCTCCCTCTCTCTCTCTCCCTGTCTGCACACCTCTCATACTGTATTTAGCCTAGAACACCAATACCTCATTCACTCACAACTGTACAGTACCCACCTAAGGCACATCTATAATTTTCAGCATGTCTCATTGTACTCCTACCAGCACCCCACTCACGCACGAGTATGCTATGTGGCCTATAGTACATACCTACTACATATATCGAATACCCTGCATATCTCACACATTGTACTACTACTAACAGCCACTCACTTACACTCAAATATGTGACGGCATGTCCCTACTGGGGCTTATATACATCCAAAATGGTAAATCATCCATTGTGATTGGAGGAAGCATGCTGATTTCAAAGTTAATAAACTTATCCCACGTAGGGGACAAGTATGAGACAAATGGCCTTGAAATATGTGTGAGAGATGTGTGCGAGATGTGTGAGAGACCTCTTCTTTGTTTACCCCATTCAGCATCGTTCACACCCTCTTAAACTATAGACCCACCTATCTCTTAATAATTCACGTGAACACATGGCCAACCGTCAGCATGGCCAACCGTCAGCATGACCAACCGGTCAACATGGTCAACAGTCAGCATGGTCAACCGTCAACATGGCCAACCGTCAACATGGTCAACCGTCAACATGGTCAACCGTCAACATGGTCAACCGTCAGCATGGTCAACCGTCAACATGGTCAACCGTCAGCATGGTCAACCGTCAACATGGTCAACCGTAAACATGACCAACCGTCAACATGACCAACCGTCAGCATGACCAACCGTCAACATGGTCAACCGTAAACATGACCAACCGTCAGCATGACCAACCGTCAGCATGACCAACCGTCAACATGGTCAACCGTAAACATGACCAACCGTCAGCATGGTCAACCGTCAACATGGTCAACCGTAAACATGACCAACCGTCAGCATGGTCAACTGTAAACATGGTCAACCGTCAGCATGACCAACCGTCAACATGACCAACCGTTAGCATGGTCAACCGTCAGCATGACCAACCGTCAACATGGTCAACCGTCAGCATGACCAACCGTAAACATGGTCAACCGTAAACATGGTCAACCGTCAGCATGACCAACCGTCAACATGGTCAACCCGTAAACATGGTCATCCGTCAGCATGACCAACCGTCAACATGACCAACCGTCAGCATGACCAACCGTAAACATGGTCAACCGTAAACATGGTCAACCGTCAGCATGACCAACCGTCAACATGGTCAACCGTAAACATGGTCAACCGTCAGCATGACCAACCGTCAACATGGTCAACCGTAAACATGGTCAACCGTCAGCATGACCAACCGTCAACATGGTCAACCGTAAACATGGTCAACCGTCAGCATGACCAACCGTCAACATGGTCAACCGTAAACATGGTCAACCGTCAGCATGACCAACCGTCAACATGGTCAACCGTAAACATGGTCAACCGTCAGCATGACCAACCGTCAACATGGTCAACCATGACCAACCGTAAACATGGTCAACCGTAAACATGGTCAACCGTCAGCATGACCAACCGTCAACATGGTCAACCGTAAACATGGTCAACCGTCAGCATGACCAACCGTCAACATGGTCAACCGTAAACATGGTCAACCGTCAGCATGACCAACCGTCAGCATGGTCAACCGTCAGCATGGTCAACCGTCAGCATGGTCAGCCGTCAACATGACCAACCGTCAGCATGGTCAACCGTCAGCATGACCAACCGTCAACATGACCAACCGTAAACATGGTCAACCGTCAGCATGACCAACCGTCAACATGACCAACCGTCAACATGACCAACCGTCAGCATGGTCAATCGTCAACATGGTCAACCGTAAACATGGTCGACCGTCAGCATGGTCGACCGTCAGCATGGTCGACCGTCAGCATGACCGACCGTCAGCATGGCCGACCGTCAGCATGGCCAAACGTCAGCATGGCCAACCGTCAGCATGGCCATCCCATCTGTTATCTCAGCCAATCATGGCTAGCCTGAAGTAGGAACTAGCGCCATGCGCCCTCGTTGGGCTGGCGTGTCACATATTTACACATCCAGTACAGTTTAACCCGTTTACCAGTTTAAACCTCCACAGTCTCTCACACATTTCCTAACACTCACTGACACCTCTCACTCTACCACCTTACAAACTCACACAGAAACCTTCCTGTAGCCAGCCTCACACATATCTCACACACATCTCACTCTCTCTCTCTCTCACACACACACACACACACACACATACACAAAGCAATCATGTCCACAGCCCACACAATGAGGGATGCCGTGACCGACCCTCTCAACATCATAAGGGAATTGTAGATGTGGTAACATTGTGTCGTGATGGAATCAGGTGTAGGATGGAAATCAAATGGAAATTAAATCTGTTCATGTTAAATCTGTTCATGTTAATGTTAACAAATGTAATATGTGTTATAAATTTCCTATTTTGTTGGTATAAATGTAAAATGTGTTAATGTTGTTGGCCACTAAGAACATTGCTCAGAATAGTATTTGTAAGTATTCAATTGTCAGTGGCCAAATCCAGAAGCCTTTTGGTGTGTGTCAGGCAGTGTGCTGCTCTCCTCCCCTGTCCTCCCCTCTCCTCAGCCCTCTCAACCAGCCTGCCTCTGCAGGAAGAAAGCAGAAAGCAGCCTTTTTAAATGCATGTCCAATGTGTTTTTCAAAGTGTGGCGCAGTGGAGCGCAGGCAGCAACCCCCTAAAAAAAAAGCCATTCGGATTAACCTTTACTTTCCTTGCATCAAAGAGGCTGATGTCTGTAGCAATCGTGTTCAAATCCCACATTAAAGCAGTGTTTTCTAATGATGTCCCCCTCTCTAAATTGCTTCAGCAGCATTCTTGTTGAACTGAACATTAGTGGGACCCACAGCCACCCAAACTCTGCCTCTCTGAGTCCAGTGAAAAACATGAAGGAGCAGTCTCTTTAGAGAGGAGTTTAGAGGAGTGGACTCTTTAGCTATAAGCCTCCATGTGTTAGGGCTTGCTCAGGATAAGCAGATAGCAGGGCTTTGCCTCTGTGTAGTTGCAGTAGCTTCACACAGTGTGTGTATGTTTACTATGTAATGTACCAGTCATTAGCCAGTGTTCTGCTCAGTGTGTGTATGTTTACTATGTAATGTACCAGTCATTAGCCAGTGTTCTGCTCAGTGTGTGTATGTTTATTATGTAATGTACCAGTCATTAGCCAGTGTTCTGCTCAGTGTGTGTATGTTTACTATGTAATGTACCAGTCATTAGCCAGTGTTCTGCTCAGTGTGTGTATGTTTATTATGTAATGTACCAGTCATTAGCCAGTGTTCTGCTCAGTGTGTGTATGTTTACTATGTAATGTACCAGTCATTAGCCAGTGTTCTGCTCAGTGTGTGTATGTTTATTATGTAATGTACCAGTCATTAGCCAGTGTTCTGCTCAGTGTGTGTATGTTTACTATGTAATGTACCAGTCATTAGCCAGTGTTCTGCTCAGTGTGTGGGTGCCAGAGGGTAGTGTGTATGGCCCAGTACATCACTGGGGCCAAGCTTCCTGCCATCCAGGACCTCTGTACCAGGCGGTGTCAGAGGAAGGCCCTAACAATTGTCAAAGACCCCAGCCACCCCAGTCATAGACTGTTCTGCGGTACCGGAGTGCCAAGTCTAGGACCAAAAGGCTTCTCAACAGTTTTTACCCCCAAGCCATAAGACTCCTGAACAGGTAATCAAATGGCTACCAGGACTATTTGCATTGTGTGCCCCCCCCCCCCAACCCTCTTTTTACGCTGCTGCTACTCTCTGTTCATCTTATATGCATAGTCACTTTAACCATATCTACATGTACATACTACCTCAATCAGCCTGACTAACCGGTGTCTGTATGTAGCCTTGCAACTTGTATAGCCTCGCTACTGTATATAGCCTGTCTTTTTACTGTTGTTTTATTTCTTTACTTACCTATTGTTCACCTAATACCTTTTTTGCACTATTGGTTAGAGCCTGTAAGTAAGCATTTCACTGTAAGGTCTACACCTGTTGTATTCAGCGCACGTGACAAATAAACTTTGATTTGATAATAACCTGTCCTTGCCCATGGCATACTGAGCAGACGCTGTTTTTTGTGTGTCTGTATGTGTGCATTCAAACAGGAGTGTTATAGGGATAGTGTGAGGATATTTTACCCCCTCCTGTGCTCATGCTACTTCCCTGCAGCCCAGCCCACTCTAGTGTGGTGTGGTGTAGTGCAGTCTGAGACAACAGGACTGGGTCTGATCATCTGACCACTGGCGTTAGGGCCAGGCTGGTCAAACAGTAATGAGATGGAGCTTTACCTTGGGAAACGATGTCAAGAGGTAGCTGGCTAACTCTCCTCCCCTTTCAATGGGGCTCTGCAGCTGATGTCAGAACCACAGGAAGAGAGGAAGAGAGCCTGACAAGGAATGTTTGTTTTCTGTTACAGTGTTACGCTGCCAAGCCTTCTTCAAGGGCACCGAGCTACAGACATGCTCTGTGTTCCTTCCTTTCATGCAGAGTTAGACTCATTCTAATGGTGGATAAAATACTAATGAGATGAGAAAAACGCCAGATGAAGACAGTGGCTCCAATTTAGCCTATTAAAATGTGCATTTTCTTAACATCATTAGGAGGATGGATAAGTGTGTGTGTGTGTGTGTGTGTGTGTGTGCGTGCGTGCGTGCGTGCGTGCGTGCGTGCGTGCGTGCGTGCGTGCGTGCGTGCGTGCGTGCGTGCGTGTATCGATTCCTGCCTGTCCCTGTGTGTGTTTGTGAACAGGGAGAAGTCACTGAGCTTAGTGGAATACGGTACTGGCTGTCACCAGCCTATTGGCCTCTATTGAGCTTAGTGGAATACGGGTACTGGCTGGCACCAGCCTATTGGTCTCTATTGAGCTTAGTGGAATACGGTACTGGCTGTCACCAGCCTATTGGTCTCTATTGAGCTTAGTGGAATACGGTACTGGCTGTCACCAGCCTATTGGCCTCTATTGAGCTTAGTGGGAGACGGTACTGGCTGTCACCAGCCTATTGGCCTCTATTGAGCTTAGTGGAATACGGTACTGGCTGTCACCAGCCTATTGTCCTCTATTGAGCTTAATGGAATACGGTACTGGCTGGCACCAGCCTATTGGCCTCTATTGAGCTTAGTGGAATACGGTACTGGCTGTCACCAGCCTATTATCCTCTATTGCACATTGGAAACATAATGTGAAAAAGATGTGTTGGTGTATTGCTGGAAATTGTCCTATTTGTTCATCTTTGGGGGAAGGTAAACAGAAAGCGAATGGAGGATTGAGACGAGAGGCTGAAATGGGCTGAGGAAACATAGTTCCAATATGATTTTGAAGATAAAATGACTCTAAATGTGACAGCGAGGGTAATAGTAGTAAAGTATGCAGCATTAAGGGTGTCAGTATTTATGCGCCAAAGCTATATTCTGCCTCCTTGCTCCAGCTGACATTTTAATGGCTCTGAGATGTGTTTGGAAAAGAGGGATGAAAGACAAGAGGGAAAGTGATAGAACAATCTGCAAGGAGAAGAGGAGATTGTGCACTGTGCTTAGCCTCCATTATGTCTGTGGCATTGGCATAAACGTCTCTCAACTTCACTTTTCCTCTTCCTAGAACCCACACATACTTAAACCTGACACACCCGGGCAACTGATAGTCTGGGCCTCTGATAGTCTGGGCCTCTGATAGTCTGGGCCTCTGATAGTCTGGGGCTCTGACAGTCTGGCTTCGATATAGTCATATTGCTGTAACACACCAGTTTGACTAAGCAAAAGGAAAGACAAGAGCAGGATGATACGATGCAGTGTAATACTATGAAAGACTGTTCTTAACCTGATACTAGTCTCCATGTGGAGCTATCCATGGTGCTGAAGCTGTCTCTGTTGCTGAAGTTGTCCGTGGTGCTGAAACAGACCACTTATGCTAAAGGCCCTGCAGTATTCCAGCTCTACTCTAGCTGCCTGCCCACAGCTGGCTGTGTTTTAACCACTAGCATTAAGATGTTGAGCTATTCCATGTTCTGTGGCCTGTCTGCCCCCACACTGAGACAGAAGATGGAGATAATGTGGGTGATAATAACAGAGCTAGCTGAGTTTATCGCGCACACGCATGCACATCCACACACACAGACACGCACCCGCACACACACCCGCACACACACACACACAGACACATGCACACACGCTGCAGCTCCCAGCACCTGTCACTGCCAGCACAGCAGAGATAGAGTGGCATATCTGACAGCAGCCTTTGCATAACACACCCAGACATTACATGATCACATCAAGTCAGTGGGCCAACGAAGACACTTTCCTCATCTGTCTCTGTCCCACTCTACTACTGCAACACTCAGTTAAGGGGACAGGACCGGATGGCAGGGTGGCACACACCACACGCATACCTCAACACACACAAAGAGACATTCACATGTTGAAATACAGGTAGTGGTGACAGGCAAGGCAATCAATTTCATTTATATAACTGGGTTGAGTGGGGAAAATTAGCTGCTATCATCTCTGTCATTATTGACCATCAAATTAAAAGAAAGGCCCAGATGAGGCAAGAGTAATTAAAACAGGTAATTAAAACAGGAACAGAGGAGTGTGTGTGTGGGGGGGTTGTGTGTGTGTGTGTGTGTGTGTGTGTATGTTTGAGTATGCTCACGCCAGCCAAGAGGTCAGTCTCTGCCCCTGATTATTCATCCAAATGACATAGCAGAGCACACCAAACCAAAGAGCTAGGAGGACGGGCCTTGCGTGATGGCCGAGAGAAAGACAGACTGTTGAGTGACTAGGAATTTCTATAGAAGACCAGAGTGGAAAAATGAAAAACAAATTGAGTGAGAGAGAAAGAAAAAAGAAGTAGCGAGAACTATCCATCCCCCTCCAGGAGGATGAGAGAACTATCCAGCCCCCTCCAGGAGAAGGAGATAAATATCCAGCCCCCTCCAGGAGAAGGAGAGAAATATCCAGCCCCCTCCAGGAGAAGGAGAGAAAAATCCAGCCCCCTCCAGGAAGATGAGAGAAATATCCAGCCCCCTCCAGGAAGATGAAATAAATATCCAGGCCCCTCCAGGAGAAGGAGAGAAATATTCAGCCCCCTCCAGGAGAAGGGGAGAAATATCCAGCCCCCTCCAGGAGAAGGAGAGAAATATCCAGCCCCCTCCAGGAGAAGGAGAGAAATATCCAGCCCCCTCCAGGAGAAGGAGAGAAATATCCAGCCCCCTCCAGGAGAAGGAGAGAAATATCCAGCCCCCTCCAGGAGAAGGAGAGAAATATCCAGCCCCCTCCAGGAGAAGGAGAGAAATATCCAGCCCCCTCCAGGAGAAGGAGAGAAATATCCAGCCCCCTCCAGGAGAAGGATAGAAATATCCAGCCCCCTCCAGGAGAAGGAGAGAAATATCCAGCCCCCTCCAGGAGAAGGAGAGAAATATCCAGCCCCCTCCAGGAGAAGGAGAGAAATATCCAGCCCCCTCCAGGAGAAGGAGAGAAATATCCAGCCCCCTCCAGGAGAAGGAGATAAATATCCAGCCCCCTCCAGGAGAAGGAGAGAAATATCCAGCCCCCTCCAGGAGAAGGAGAGAAATATCCAGCCCCCTCCAGGAAGATGAGAGAAATATCCAGCCCCCTCCAGGAGAAGGAGAGAAATATCCAGCCCCCTCCAGGAGAAGGAGAGAAATATTCAGCCCCCTCCAGGAGAAGGAGAGAAACATCCAGCCCCCTCCAGGAAGATGAAAGATATATCCAGCCCCCTCCAGGAGAAGGAGAGAAATATCCAGCCCCCTCCAGGAAGATGAAAGAAATATCCAGCCCCCTCCAGGAGAAGGAGAGAAATATTCAGCCCCCTCCAGGAGAAGGAGAGAAACATCCAGCCCCCTCCAGGAAGATGAAAGATATATCCAGCCCCCTCCAGGAGAAGGAGAGAAATATCCAGCCCCCTCCAGGAGAAGGAGAGAAATATCCAGCCCCCTCCAGGAGAAGGAGAGAAATATCCAGCCCCCTCCAGGAAAAGGAGAGAAATATCCAGCCCCCTCCAGGAGAAGGAGAGAAATATCCAGCCCCCTCCAGGAGAAGGAGAGAAATATCCAGCCCCCGCCAGGAAGATGAAAGAAATATCCAGCCCCCTCCAGGGGGGGAGGAGAGGAGGGGAAGAGATGAGAGGGGGGAGGGCAGGAGATGAGATGAGTGGAGGAGAGGATGGAGAGGAGGGGAGGAGATGAGAGGGGGAGGAGATGAGGAAGAGATGAGACGGGGGGAGGAGATGAGAGGGGGGAGGAGATGAGTGGAGGAGAGGGGGGAGGAGAGGAGGGGAGGAGATGAGAGGGGGAGGGGAGGAGATGAGAGGGGGGAGAGGAGAGGAGGGGAGGAGATGAGAGGGGGAGGGGGGGAAGAGATGAGAGGGGGGAGGAGATGAGAGGGGGAGGAGATGAGTGGAGGAGAGGGGGGAGGAGAGGAGGGGAGGAGATGAGAGGGGGAGGGGAGGAGAGGAGAGGGGGGAGAGGAGAGGGGGGGAGGAGATGAGATGAGACGGGGTGGGGAGGAGATGAACAGGGGGGAGGGGAGGGGAGGGGCTAAGAGGGGGAGGAGAGGAGAGGGGGAGAGGAGAGGGGGGAGAGGAGAGGGGGAGGAGAGGTCTCTAATGCTACACAGCTCTATTCTATCAGATCTCTACTGGTCTCTAATGTTACACAGCTCTATTCTATCAGATCTCTACTGGTCTCTAATGTTACACAGCTCTATTCTATCAGATCTCTACTGGTCTCTAATGCTACACAGCTCTATTCTATCAGATCTCTGCTGGTCTCTAATGTTACACAGCTCTATTCTATCAGATCTCTACTGGTCTCTAATGCTACACAGCTCTATTCTATCAGATCTCTACTGGGCTCTAATGTTACACAGCTCTATTCTATCAGATCTCTACTGGTCTCTAATGCTACACAGCTCTATTCTATCAGATCTCTACTGGTCTCTAATGTTACACAGCTCTATTCTATCAGATCTCTACTGGTCTCTAATGTTACACAGCTCTATTCTATCAGATCTCTACTGGTCTCTAATGTTACACAGCTCTATTCTATCAGATCTCTACTGGTCTCTAATGCTACACAGCTCTATTCTATCAGATCTCTACTGGTCTCTAATGTTACACAGCTCTATTCTATCAGATCTCTACTGGTCTCTAATGCTACACAGCTCTATTCTATCAGATCTCTACTGGTCTCTAATGCTACACAGCTCTATTCTATCAGATCTCTACTGGTCTCTAATGTTACACAGCTCTATTCTATCAGATCTCTACTGGTCTCTAATGTTACACAGCTCTATTCTATCAGATCTCTACTGGTCTCTAATGCTACACAGCTCTATTCTATCAGATCTCTACTGGTCTCTAATGTTACACAGCTCTATTCTATCAGATCTCTGCTGGTCTCTAATGTTACACAGCTCTCTTCTATCAGATCTCTACTGGTCTCTAATGCTACACAGCTCTATTCTATCAGATCTCTACTGGTCTCTAATGTTACACAGCTCTATTCTATCAGATCTCTACTGTTCTCTAATGTTACACAGCTCTATTCTATCAGATCTCTACTGGTCTCTAATGTTACACAGCTCTATTCTATCAGATCTCTACTGGTCTCTAATGCTACACAGCTCTATTCTATCAGATCTCTACTGGTCTCTAATGCTACACAGCTCTATTCTATCAGATCTCTACTGGTCTCTAATGCTACACAGCTCTATTCTATCAGATCTCTACTGGTCTCTAATGCTACACAGTTCTGAGCTGTTCAGTCAAAGATGGATGATCTCAATTGGGTAAACAATGGCTTACAGCTCAAACCAGATGCAAAAAAAATGATATTGTATCATGTAGCATGATATACATACTGTATGACATAGAAATGACTTAGTGTACGGGTCATTAAATCCTAATGAACCAGTCCTATTTGCTTCTCCACATCATGCAAGGTATCCTAGTAGTCTATGTTTACTGGCTGTGGGCTGAAATGGCCCATATCCCTGGTACTATAAATATAGTCTCAGTGGCTCACAGGAAGGGTATGACTCAAAGTACAGCAGCTGGGCCTCCATGACTGATGTCTAGCTATCCCTGTGTCGACCAGGGCTGAGTCCCAATATTCCCTATATAGTGCACTACTTTAGACCAGAACCCTAGAGGCCCTGGCTCTGATGGTGATGATGAAGAGGCCCTGGCTCTGATGGTGATGATGAAGAGGCCCTGGCTCTGATGGTGATGATGAAGAGGCCCTGGCTCTGATGGTGATGATGAAGAGGCCCTGGCTCTGATGGTGATGATGAAGAGGCCCTGGCTCTGATGGTGATGATGAAGAGGCCCTGGCTCTGATGGTGATGATGAAGAGGCCCTGGCTCTGATGGTGATGAAGAGGCCCTGGCTCTGATGGTGATGATGAAGAGGCCCTGGCTCTGATGGTGATGATGAAGAGGCCCTGGCTCTGATGGTGATGATGAAGAGGCCCTGGCTCTGATGGTGGTGATGAAGAGGCCCTGGCTCTGATGGTGATGATGAAGAGGCCCTGGCTCTGATGGTGATGATGAAGAGGCCCTGGCTCTGATGGTGATGATAAAGAGGCCCTGGCTCTGATGGTGATGATGAAGAGGCCCTGGCTCTGATGGTGATGATAAAGAGGCCCTGGCTCTGATGGTGATGATGAAGAGGCCCTGGCTCTGATGGTGATGATGAAGAGGCTCTGGCTCTGATGGAGATGAAGAGGCCCTGGCTCTGATGGTGATGATGAAGAGGCCCTGGCTCTGATGGTGATGATGAAGAGGCCCTGGCTCTGATGGTGATGATGAAGAGGCCCTGGCTCTGATGGTGATGATAAAGAGGCCCTGGCTCTGATGGTGATGATGAAGAGGCCCTGGCTCTGATGGTGATGATGAAGAGGCCCTGGCTCTGATGGTGATGATGAAGAGGCCCTGGCTCTGATGGTGATGATGAAGAGGCTCTGATGGTGATGATTTTTTATTTATTTTATTTATTTCACCTTTATTTAACCCAGTAGGCAAGTTGAGAACAAGTTCTCATTTACAATTGCGACCTGGCCAAGATAAAGCAAAGCAGTTCGACAACATACAAAAACACAGAGTTACACATGGAGTAAAACAACATACAATCAATGATACAGTAGACAAAAATAAGACTATATACAATGTGAGCAAATGATGTGAGATAAGGGAGGTAAAGGCAAAAAAAAGGCCATGGTGGCAAAGTAAATAAAGTATAGCAAGTAAAACACTGGAATAGTAGAATTATAATTTGAAGAAAGTTCAAAGTTAAAATATAAATAATATGGTGCAAAGGAGCAAAATAATAAATAAAATAAATAAATACAGTAGGGGAAGAGGTAGTAGTTTGGGCTAAATTATAGATGGGCTATGAACAGGTGCAGTGATCTGGGAGCTGCTCTGATAGCTGGTTCTTAAAGCTAGTGAGGGATATAAGTTTCCAGTTTCAGAGATTTTTGTAGTTCGTTCCAGTCATTGGCAGCAGAGAACTGGAAGGAGAGACGACCAAAGGAGGAGTTGGCTTTAGGGGTGACCAGAGAGATATACCTGCTGGAGCGCGTGCTACAGGTGGGTGCTGCTATGGTGACCAGTGAGCGGAGATAAGGGGGGACTTTACCTAGCAGGGTCTTGTAGATGACCTGGAGCCAATGTGTTTGGCGACGATTATGAAGCGAGGGCCAGCCAACGAGAGCGTACAGGTCGCAGTGGTGGGTAGTATATGGGGCTTTGGTGACAAAACGGATGGCACTGTGATAGACTGCATCCAGCTTGTTGAGTAGGGTATTGGAGGCTATTTTGTAAATGACATCGCCGAAGTCGAGGATCGGTAGGATGGTCAGTTTTACGAGGGTATGTTTGGCAGCATGAGTGAAGGATGCTTTGTTGCGAAATAGGAAGCCAATTCTAGATTTAACTTTGGATTGGAGATGATTGATGTGAGTCTGGAAGGAGAGTTTACAGTCTAACCAGACACCTAGGTATTTGTAGTTGTCCACATATTCTAAGTCAGAACCGTCCAGAGAAGTGATGCTGGACAGGCGGGCAGGTGCAGGCAGCGATCGGTTGAAGAGCATGCATTTAGTTTTACTTGTGTTTAGGAGCAGTTGGAGACCACGGAAGGAGAGTTGTATGGCATTGAAGCTCGTCTGGAGGGTTGTTAACACAGTGTCCAAAGAAGGGCCAGAAGTATACAGAATGGTGTCGTCTGCGTAGAGGTGGATCAGAGATTCACCAGCAGCAAGAGCGACATCATTGATGTATACAGAGAAAAGAGTTGGCCCAAGAATTTAACCCTGTGGTACCCCCATAGACACTGCCAGAGGTCCGGACAGCAGGCCCTCCGATTTGACACACTGAACCCTGGCTCTGTTGGTGATGATGAAGAGGCCCTGGCTCTGATCAAAAGTAGTGCACAATATAGGGAATTGAGGGTCATAAAGTAGTGCACTAAATAGGGAATCGGGGGTCATAAAGTAGTGCACTAAAAAGGGAACAGTATGTCATTTGGGACCAGGACAGGTCAAGGGTAAAGGGGGTGCATACAGTAGGACCTTCTGCCCAGGGTATGAGTCCCAACGTGGCCATGTGGAGCTGTGGGGTGGTTGATGGACACTGCTGACATTTACCATGCCAGTGGATGGGAAAGAGATCAGGGGGAGAGCCAGTCAGGTGCTGAGAAGCTGGCGCTGCTCTGGTGTTGATGATGAAGTGACCCTGGCTCGTGCTATTGCCCCCCACCTCTCCCTGCCCCTGCCCCTCTGCCAACCGCTGCAGCCAGGCAGGATTGATGAGTTCGGGCCGGCGAGGAGGTACTAGACTAGATTACAAACACAGTGCTTTGTCTTGTGGCAAGCAGTTCTTCAAAGCGAAGCAGGGCACCCTTTAATTGGTAGCACCCCTCTCTGAAGATATTCTGTCTACAGCAGACCCCTGTTCCATATTGTTCCAGCTGAGGGGGAAGGGATGGAGGGAGGATGGATAGGGGATGTTTGAGGGAGAGAAAATATGGAGGAAGGAGAGGAAGGGGGAAGGAGAGGGGGATGAGGGTGAATGCTTTCTAAAATTAACGGAGTCGCTAGTGCACTGTGTGTGTGTGTGTGTGTGTGTGTGTGTGTGTGTGTGTGTGTGTGTGTGTGTGTGTGTGTGTGTGTGTGTGTGTGTGTGTGTGTGTGTGTGTGTGTGTGTGTGTTTTCCAAATGCTGGGATATGAAACATTCACACATTGCACGGCCCAGATTACATTTTTTTTTTTGGTTTGTTTTTGTTGGAGAGTGTGGCAGGAACATGAAAGGTTGAGAAAACAGCATGAAGTGCTGCTAGTTTGATCCAGTAATGATGGGTTAGAGGAGGATACCTGGTAGGGGCTCAGGGCTGCTAGTTTGATCCAGTAATGATGGGTTAGAGGAGGATACCTGGCAGGGGCTCAGGGCTGCTAGTTTGATCCAGTAATGATGGGTTAGAGGAGGATACCTGGCAGGGGCTCAGGGCTGCTAGTTTGATCCAGTAATGATGGGTTAGAGGAGGATACCTGGCAGGGGCTCAGGGCTGCTAGTTTGATCCAGTAATGATGGGTTAGAGGAGGATACCTGGCAGGGGCTCAGGGCTGCTAGTTTGATCCAGTAATGATGGGTTAGAGGAGGATACCTGGCAGGGGCTCAGGGCTGCTAGTTTGATCCAGTAATGATGGGTTAGAGGAGGATACCTGGCAGGGGCTCAGGGCTGCTAGTTTGATCCAGTAATGATGGGTTAGAGGAGGATACCTGGCAGGGGCTCAGGGCTGCTATGTGTTTAGACAGGCAGCCTAATGCAGATTTTTTCCCCACTAATTGTCTTTTGACCAATCACATCAGGTCTTTTCACATCAGCTCTTTTTCAGAGCTGATCTGATTGGTCAAAATAAAAAAGATCAGAATTGATCTGCCTGTCTAAACGCCAGAGAAATAGAGAGCTAGGGGATTGGGCTGCTGATCTGATATCACTGATCTAGCTATACAGATTCCTGTGCAGACCTGACTATGCTGTGGGAAGCTGCTCGTTCCAGACAGCTCAAGAACCTGGGCCATGCCTGGCAGGCCTAGATGCTTGTCCCAAATGGCACCCTATTGTCTACATAGTGAACTACTTTTGATCAGAGCCCTATGGAGCCTTTTGGGACTTACTTTAGAGCAGGATTACAGCTGACCATGAAGGTCTCCAGACAAACCCACCTTGATGATGTGGCTGGTTGGGTCCTCTATCAGCCGTCCCCTCTGGTGATTACAGGCTCTGAGGGGATTCAGACAGCCAGGGGGAGGGAGGGAGGGAGGGAGGGAGGGGAGGGAGGGAGGGAGGGAGGATGTTCTTACTCACAAGGATAGTTAGAATGTAAGTGTGTGTGGTTGTGTGAACTTCACACTGTATACTGTATGTGTGTGTGTTTACACGTATCCATGTGTCTGTGTTGTGTGGGAACGCTTGAGTACAGTATGTGTCGCTGTCTGTGTGCCTGAGAACGTGTCCTTGTATGGGTGTGCCTGCATTTGTGAGTTTGTGTCACTGTGTGTGTGTGTGTGTGTGTGTGTGTGTGTGTGTGTGTGTGTGTGTGTGTGTGTGTGTGTGTCTGGTGACTTACTATTGTGTGTCTGGTGACTTACTATTGTGTGTCTGGTGAGGCCTGGCACATGTATTATGTTTAAAGTGATTCCTGAATTACAGCGGACAGCAGCTAATGAAGCTCAGGGGGTGTCTGCTCTGCTGATTATTACCCTACCCACTCTGCTCCACACACAGACTCCCAAAAACCATCTCCCTCTGTTTCTCTCTCTCCCCCCATCTCTCTCTCTCTCCCTCTCTTTCTCTCTCTCCCTCTCTCCCCATCTCTCTCTCTCCCTCTCTTTCTCTCTCTCCCTCTCTCCATCTCTCTCTCTCTTTCGCTCCCTCTCTCCCCATCTCTCTCTCTCTCCCTCTCTTTCTCTCTCCCCATCTCTCTCTCTCCCTCTCTTTCTCTCTCTCCCTCTCTCCCCCTCTTTCTCTCTCCCTCTCTCCCCATCTCTCTCTCCCTCTCTCCCCATCTCTCCCTCTCTCCCCATCTCTCTCTCTCCCTCTCTCCCCATCTCTCTCTCCCTCTCTCCCCATCTCTCTCTCCCTCTCTCCCCATCTCTCTCTCCCTCTCTCCCCATATCTCTCTCTCTCTCTCCCCCTCTTTCTCTCTCTCCATCTCTCTCTCTCTCTCTCATTTCAATTTCAATTCAATTTAAGGGGCTTTATTGGCATGTGAAACACGTTTACATTGCCAAAGCAAGTCAAATAGTTAATAAACAAAAGTGAAATAAACAATATATATATATATAAGGAATAGAGACATTTCAAATGTCATATTATGTCTATATACAGTGTTGTTGTAAGTAGAAAAGGGAAAATAAATACACATAAATATGGGTTGTGTTTACAGTAGTATTTGTTCTTCACTGGTTGCCCTTTTCTTGTGGCAACAGGTAACACATCTTGCTGCTGTGATGGCACAATGTAGTATTTTACCCAATAGATATGGGAGTTTATCAAAATTGGATTTGTTTTTTAATTCATTGTGGGTCTGTGTAATCAGAGGGAAATAAGTGGCTCTATTATGGTCATACATTTGGCAGGAAGTTAGGAAGTTTCCACCGCATTTTGTGGGCAGTGTGCACATAGACAGAGAGAGAAGACAGGCTCTCTCTTTGTCTCTCTGTCTCTGTCTCTCCCCCGTCTCATCCCTACTCCCCTCAATACGGTTACATGGGGAGAAGTCAAGAATTAAAGATGGAACAATGAGGGAGAGACCATTCAGGCAGACGGAGGGAGGGAAGTGACACAACAAGGGGGAGAGGCAGTCTGGTAGGAAAGGTAGAGAGAGAGTGAGGGAGAGGTAGATATGAAAGCAGGGTGAGCTAGATGGCGAGAGAGAGAGAGGGAGATAGAGACACAGAAAACCTGAGTCTACGCCTTCACTATGGTGAATCACTAAAACAATACAGAAATACACTATGGGAA
Source organism: Salmo salar (assembly GCF_965601325.2). Taxonomy (NCBI): domain Eukaryota; kingdom Metazoa; phylum Chordata; class Actinopteri; order Salmoniformes; family Salmonidae; genus Salmo; species Salmo salar. The sequence goes on along the minus strand of NC_138310.1, from coordinate 64,584,620 downwards.
AAAAGGAATTGCACGTCAGAAATCAGCTCAAAGTAATTGAAGAATCCATAGAATCTAACCACTTCTGGGAAAATTAGAACACACTAAACAAACAACTACATGAAGAGTTATCTATCTAAAACAGTGATGTATGGATAAACCAGTTCTCCAATCTTTTTGGCTCTATAACAAAGAACAAGCAGCAAAAACATATACATGATGAAATACAAATCTCAGAATCAACTATTAAAGTCTACCAGAACCCACTGGATTCTCCAATAACGCTGAATGAACTACAGGACAAAACACAAACCTCCAACCCAAAAAGGCCTGTGGTGTTGATGGTACCCTACATGAAATGATAAAATATACAGACCACAAATTCTAATTGGCTATACTTAAAAAATTAACAGGCACCGCATCTTTTATATGCAACGCAGGACACGTTAGATAAACTACTAATATCATCAACCATGTGTAGTTAACTAGTGATTATGTTAAGATTGATCGTTTTTTATAAGATAAGTTTAATGCTAGCTAGCAACTTACCTTGGCTTCTTGCTGCCCTCGTGTAACAGGTGGTCAGCCTGCCATGCAGGCTCCTCGTGGAGTGCAATGTAAGTCAGGTGGTTAGAGCGTTGGACTAGTAACCGGAAGGTTGCAAAAACGAATCCCCGAATCCCCCCTGAACAATGCAGTTAACCCCCGTTCCTAGGCCGTCATTGAAAATAAGAATGTGTTGTTAATCTGACTTGCCTAGTTAAATAAAGGTGAATTATTATTTTTTTTAAATAGGCAAATCGGTGGCCAAAAATACCGATTGCCGATTGTTATGAAAACTTGAAATCGACCCTAATTAATCGGCCATTCCAATTAATCGGTCGACCTCTAAAACAAAGGCAAAGTCTTCTCATGCTTTGTTGATTTCAAAAAAGCTTTTGACTCAATTTGGCATGAGGGTCTGCTATACAAATTGATGGAAAGTGGTGTTGGGGGAAAAACATACAACATTATAAAATCCATGTACACAAACAACAAGTGTGTGGTTAAAATTGGCAGAAAACACATTTATTTCCACAGGGCCGTGGGATGAGACAGGGATGCAGTATAAGCCCCACCCTCTTCAACAGATATATCAATGCATTGGCGAGGGAGAGAGTGAGGGAGGCTGACCCAGTTTGCAGACACCATCCTGAGCTCCCAGCCAACACTGCACTAAATAACACAGGACAGGCTGGCAGAGTCTAACAGCTGCCTGGTGGCTGCCTGGTCCTCCACGGTCTTCTTTCTTCCCCTGTCACCCCTACACCGCCCAGTCCCCACTTCTACCCTTCTGAAAACGCACACACTGGATGCACAGAAACACTTGCATGCTCACACACACACCCGTGTGTGTGCTTGTTTGTGTAACCAGCAGGGTGTTTGTGATGGGTTGTGACACATGCAGGCCCTGCCACAGCAGTGTAGATTGATGTTGACGTCCACACAAAAGCACAGTTGGTGACACGGGCACAGTGACACAGATCTTCTCTCCTGCTGATACACACGTACGCACGCACGCACACACACACACACACACACACACACACACACACACACACACACACACACACACACACACACACACACACACACACACACACACACACACACACACACACACACACACACACACACACACACACACACACACACACACACACACAATGAAGACTGCTCTGTCCTCCGGCTTATGCTGTTATAGCCAGTTAGCCAAAGCGTGGTCTGTGTTATCTGTGGACTAATGCACTCTGTTTAAAAGCCTTCAATCTTAAATGCAAACATAAGACACACACTATTCATGCTCTGAGCCTTTGGTGAATTTACTCTCAAAGTCAAAGGCAAGTATACACCAGAGACATCAAAGCAATGCCCAGTGTGTGTGTGCCACTTGTCCTTGTGAGGGTCATGCCTGCTGCAGACAATCAATCAATAAGCTGTGTGTTCTTTGGGGGTCACAGAGATAGCGCCCCTCCATCCGTCACCAGGATAAGGACACTCTGTCCTAGAGCAGTCAGAGGTGATCCTACAGTACCATCATCAAAACCCAGCTGGACGTAGCCACACACACTGGCACACACATGCACGTTCACACATGCATACACGTGTGCAGACACTTACAACAGTGGCACCCACTGCTTAATGCCACAAGGCACAAAGTTTGGCATCGTAACAAATTCAACATTGGAATGGGACTTCCATGGGAGAATACCAACTGCAGAGAATTCTAATCACAATGATGCTTAGTGCCACCTGCATTATGAGAGAATGACTAGAAAGCAGAGGGGAAGAACAGGACAGAAGAGAAGAGCAGAATGTTGTGTATTGTAGTCGTCATTCACCAAATGGAGCCTTGGGTGGGAAGCATGGATCACACACGCACACACAAACGCACACGCACACACACACACACACACACACACACACACACACACACACACACACACACACACACACACACACACACACACACACACACACACACACACACACACACACACACACACACACAAACAGAAGCTGCTGCCTTGTGAAATGTCAAGCATGACAAAGCCAGGTGGGAGAGGAGTGTAATTAATCAGTATTACTAGCATCAGTGTTGTCATTGACCCAGACACACTGAGAAGCAGCACATCAACACACACATGCACTCCAGCTGATTGGATAGAAGAGATGGGGTTTGTATGGTGCTCACCAATCAGATAGTGTGTGTATGTACCTGTTGTCATGCAGTGCCTGTTGTAGTGTGGTGTCTGTTGTAGTGTAGTGTCTGTTGTAGTGTGGTGTCTGTTGTAGTGTAGTGTCTGTTGTAGTGTAGTGTCTGTTGTAGTGTAGTGTCTGTTGTGGTGTCTGTTGTAGTGTAGTGTCTGTTGTAGTATAGTGTCTGTTGTAGTGTAGTGTCTGTTGTGGTGTAAGTGTCTGTTGTGGTGTAGTGTCTGTTGTGGTGTAGTGTCTGTTGTGGTGTAGTGTCTGTTGTGGTGTAGTGTCTGTTGTGGTGTAGTATCTGTTGTGGTGTAGTGTCTGTTGTGGTGTAGTATCTGTTGTGGTGTAGTATCTGTTGTAGTGTAGTGTCTTGTAGTGTAGTGTCTGTTGTAGTGTAGTGTCTGTTGTAGTGTAGTGTCTGTTGTAGTGTAGTGTCTGTTGTAGTGTAGTGTCCGTTGTGGTGTAGTGTCTGTTGTAGTGTAGTGTCTGTTGTAGTGTAGTGTCTGTTGTAGTGTAGTGTCTGTTGTAGTGTAGTGTCTGTTGTGGTGTCTGTTGTAGTATAGTGTGTTGTGGTGTCTGTTGTAGTGTCTGTTGTAGTGTAGTGTCTGTTGTAGTGTCTGTTGTGCTGTGGTGTCTGTTGTGGTGTAGTGCCTGTTGTAGTGTGGTGTCCGTTGTAGTGTAGTGTCTGTTGTAGTGTGGTGTCTGTTGTAGTGTAGTGTCTGTTGTAGTGTAGTGCATGTTGTGGTGTAATGTCTGTTGTGGTGTAGTGCCTGTTGTAGTGTGGTGTCCGTTGTAGTGTAGTGTCTGTTGTAGTGTCTGTTGTAGTGTAGTGTCTGTTGTAGTGTAGTGTCTGTTGTAGTGTAGTGTCCGTTGTAGTGTAGTGTCTGTTGTGGTGTAGTACCTGTTGTAGTGTCTGTTGTAGTGTCCGTTGTAGTGTAGTGTCTGTTGTGGTGTAGTGTCTGTTGTAGTGTAGTGTCTGTTGTAGTGTAGTGTATGTTGTAGTGTAGTGTATGTTGTGGTGTAGTGTCTGTTGTAGTGTCTGTTGTAGTGTAGTGTCTGTTGTAGTGTCTGTTGTAGTGTAGTACCTGTTCTGTGTAGTGTCTGTTGTGGTGTAGTGTCTGTTGTGGTGTAGTGTATTTTGTAGTGTAGTGTCTGTTGTAGTGTCTGTTGTGGTGTAGTGTCTGTTGTAGTGTAGTGCCTGTTGTAGTGTAGTGTCTGTTGTGGTGTAGTGTCTGTTGTAGTGTTGTGTCTGTTGTAGTGTAGTGCCTGTTGTGGTGTAGTGTATGTTGTGGTGTAGTGTCTGTTGTAGTGTAGTGTCTGTTGTAGTGTAGTGCCTGTTGTAGTGTAGTGTCTGTTGTGGTGTAGTGTCTGTTGTAGTGTAGTGTCTGTTGTGGTGTAGTGTCTGTTGTAGTGTCTGTTGTAGTGTAGTGTCTGTTGCAGTGTAGTGCCTGTTGCAGTGTAGTGCCTGTTGCGGTGTAGTGTCTGTTGTAGTGTAGTGTCTGTTGTAGTGTAGTGCCTGTTGTAGTGTAGTGTCTGTTGTAGTGTAGTGCCTGTTGTAGTGTAGTGCCTGTTGTAGTGTAGTGCCTGTTGTAGTGTAGTGTCTGTTGTAGTGTAGTGTCTGTTGTAGTGCAGTGTCTGTTGTAGTGTAGTGTCTGTTGTAGTGTCCGTTGTGGTGTAGTGTCTGTTGTGGTGTCTGTTGTAGTGTGGTGTCTGTTGTAGTGTGGTGTCTGTTGTAGTGTAGTGTGTGTTGTAGTGTAGTGTCTGTTGTAGTGTGTTGTGGTGTCTGTTGTAGTGTGTTGTGGTGTGGTGTCTGTTGTGGTGTCTGTTGTAGTATAGTGTCTGTTGTGGTGTCTGTTGTAGTGTCTGTTGTAGTGTACTGTCTGTTGTGCTGTAGTGTCTGTTGTGCTGTAGTGTCTGTTGTAGTGTAGTGCCTGTTGTAGTGTAGTGCCTGTTGTAGTGTGGTGTCCGTTGTAGTGTAGTGTCTGTTGTAGTGTCTGTTGTAGTGTAGTGTCTGTTGTGGTGTAGTGTCTGTTGTAGTGTGGTGTCTGTTGTAGTGTAGTGTCTGTTGTAGTGTAGTGTCTGTTGTAGTGTCTGTTGTAGTGTAGTGTCTGTTGTGGTGTAGTGTCTGTTGTGGTGTATTGTCTGTTGTAGTGTCTGTTGTGGTGTAGTGTCTGTTGTAGTGTAGTGTGTTGTGGTGTCTGTTGTAGTGTAGTGTCTGTTGTGGTGTCTGTTGTAGTGCCTGTTGTAGTGTGGTGTCCGTTGTAGTGTAGTGTCTGTTGTAGTGTAGTGTCTGTTGTAGTGTCTGTTGTAGTGTAGTGTCTGTTGTAGTATAGTGTCTGTTGTAGTATAGTGCATGTTGTAGTGTAGTGTCTGTTGTAGTGTAGTGTCTGTTGTAGTGTAGTGTCTGTTGTAGTGTAGTGCATGTTGTGGTGTAGTGTCTGTTGTAGTGTAGTGTCTGTTGTAGTGTCCGTTGTAGTGTAATGTCTGTTGTAGTGTAGTGTCTGTTGTGGTGTAGTACCTGTTGTAGTGTCTGTTGTAGTGTAGTGTCTGTTGTAGTGTCCATTGTAGTGTAGTGTGTGTTGTAGTGTAGTGTCTGTTGTAGTGTAGTGTCTGTTGTAGTGTAGTGTCTGTTGTGGTGTAGTGTCTGTTGTAGTGTCTGTTGTTGTGTAGTGTCTGTTGTGGTGTAGTGCCTGTTGTGGTGTAGTGCCTGTTGTGGTGTAGTGCCCGTTGTAGTGTAGTGTCTGTTGTAGTGTCTGTTGTAGTGTAGTGCCTGTTGTAGTGTATGTTGTAGTGTAGTGCCTGTTGTAGTGTAGTGCCTGTTGTAGTGTAGTGCCTGTTGTAGTGTAGTGCCTGCTGTAGTGTAGTGCCTGTTGTAGTATAGTGTCTGTTGTAGTATAGTGTCTGTTGTAGTATAGTGTCTGTTGTAGTATAGTGTCTGTTGTGGTGTAGTGTCTGTTGTAGTGTAGTGTCGTGTCTGTTGTAGTGTAGTGTCTGTTGTAGTGCCTGTTGTAGTGTAGTGTCTGTTGTAGTGTAGTGTCTGTTGTTGTGTAGTGTCTGTTGTTGTGTAGTGTCTGTTGTTGTGTAGTGTCTGTTGTTGTTTAGTGCCTGTTGTGGTGTAGTGCCTGTTGTGGTGTAGTGCCTGTTGTAGTGTAGTGCCTGTTGTAGTGTAGTGCCTGTTGTAGTGTAGTGTCTGTTGTAGTATAGTGTCTGTTGTAGTATAGTGTCTGTTGTAGTATAGTGTCTGTTGTAGTATAGTGTCTGTTGTGGTGTAGTGTCTGTTGTGGTGTAGTGTCTGTTGTAGTGTAGTGTCTGTTGTAGTGTCTGTTGTGGTGTAGTGTCCATTGTAGTGTGGTGTCTGTTGTGGTGTGGTGTCTGTTGTGGTGTCTGTTGTAGTGTGGTGTCTGTTGTAGTGTGGTGTCTGTTGTAGTGTAGTGTCTGTTGTAGTGTCTGTTGTAGTGTCTGTTGTGGTGTAGTGTCCGTTGTAGTGTAGTGTCTGTTGTGGTGTCTGTTGTAGTGTGGTGTCTGTTGTAGTGTAGTGTCTGTTGTAGTGTAGTGCCTGTTGTAGTGTAGTGTCTGTTGTAGTGCAGTGTCTGTTGTAGTGCGTTGTGGTGTCTGTTGTAGTCTGGTGTCTGTTGTGGTGTCTGTTGTAGTATAGTGTCTGTTGTGGTGTCTGTTGTAGTGTCTGTTGTAGTGTCTGTTGTAGTGTAGTGCCTGTTGTAGTGTGGTGTCCGTTGTAGTGTAGTGTCTGTTGTAGTGTCTGTTGTAGTGTAGTGTCTGTTGTAGTGTCTGTTGTAGTGTAGTGTCTGTTGTAGTGTAGTGTCTGTTGTAGTGTGGTGTCTGTTGTAGTGTGGTGTCTGTTGTAGTGTCTGTTGTAGTGTCTGTTGTAGTGTCTGTTGTAGTGTCTGTTGTGGTGTAGTGTCTGTTGTAGTGTAGTGTGTTGTGGTGTCTGTTGTAGTGTGGTGTCTGTTGTGGTGTCTGTTGTAGTATAGTGTCTGTTGTGGTGTCTGTTGTAGTGCCTGTTGTAGTGTGGTGTCCATTGTAGTGTAGTGTCTGTTGTAGTGTCTGTTGTAGTGTAGTGTCTGTTGTGGTGTAGTGTCTGTTTAGTGTAGTGTCTGTTGTAGTATAGTGTCTGTTGTAGTGTAGTGCATGTTGTAGTGTAGTGTCTGTTGTAGTGTAGTGTCTGTTGTAGTGTAGTGCATGTTGTGGTGTAGTGTCTGTTGTGGTGTAGTGTCTGTTGTAGTGTAGTGTCTGTTGTAGTGTCCGTTGTAGTGTAGTGTCTGTTGTAGTGTAGTGTCTGTTGTGGTGTAGTACCTGTTGTAGTGTAGTACCTGTTGTAGTGTCCGTTGTAGTGTAGTGTCTGTTGTAGTGTAGTGTCTGTTGTGGTGTAGTGTCTGTTGTGGTGTAGTGTCTGTTGTGGTGTAGTGTCTGTTGTGGTGTAGTGTCTTTTGTAGTGTAGTGTCTTTTGTAGTGTAGTGCCTGTTGTAGTGTAGTGTCTGTTGTAGTGTAGTGCCTGTTGTAGTGTAGTGCCTGTTGTAGTGTAGTGTCCGTTGTAGTGTAGTGTCCGTTGTAGTGTAGTGTCCGTTGTAGTGTAGTGTCCGTTGTGGTGTAGTGCCCGTTGTGGTGTAGTGCCCGTTGTAGTGTAGTGCCCGTTGTGGTGTAGTGTCTGTTGTAGTGTAGTGTCTGTTGTGGTGTAGTGTCTGTTGTAGTGTAGTGTCTGTTGTAGTGTAGTGTCTGTTGTAGTGTAGTGTCTGGTGTAGTGTAGTGTCTGGTGTAGTGTAGTGTCTGTTGTAGTGTAGTGTCTGTTGTGGTGTAGTGCCTGTTGTGGTGTAGTGCCTGTTGTAGTGTCTGTTGTAGTGTAGTGTCTGTTGTGGTGTAGTGTCTGTTGTGGTGTAGTGCATGTTGTGGTGTAGTGCCTGTTGTAGTGTAGTGTCTGTTGTAGTGTAGTGTCTTTTGTGGTGTAGTGCCTGTTGTAGTGTAGTGTCTGTTGTGGTGTAGTGCCTGTTGTAGTGTAGTGTCTGTTGTGGTGTAGTGTCTGTTGTGGTGTAGTGTCTGTTGTAGTGTAGTGTCTCTCACAATAGCGGGTTGCAGTCGAAGGGTGTAGGCCCAGTTCTGAGGTGGAGCATTGATGTTATAGTTTGTGATATGTTGCTTGTAAGCCTGACTTGCTGTATTATTGTATCACACTGTTACATCCAGAACTACATCCAGTGAGGAGCAGTGAGATCCAGTGAGGAGCAGTGAGGTCTAGTGAGGAGCAGTGAGGTCCAGTGAGGAGCAGTGAGGTCCAGTGAGGAGCAGTGAGGAACAGTGAGGAGCAGTGAAGTCTAGTGAGGAGCAGTGAAGTCTAGTGAGGAGCAGTGAGGTCTGGTGAAGAGCAGTGATGAACAGTGAGGAGCAGTGAGATCCAGTGAGGAGCAGTGAAGAACAGTGAGGTCTAGTGAGGAGCAGTGAGGAACAGTGAGGAGCAGTGAGGTCTAGTGAAGAGCAGTGATGAACAGTGAGGAGCAGTGAGGTCCAGTGAGGAGCAGTGAAGAACAGTGAGGAACAGTGAGGAGCAGTGAAGTCTAGTGAGGTCCAGTGAAGAGCAGTGATGAACAGTGAGGAGCAGTGAGGTCCAGTGAGGAGCAGTGAAGAACAGTGAGGTCTAGTGAGGAGCAGTGAGGAACAGTGAGGAGCAGTGAGGTCCAGTGAGGAGCAGTGAGGTCCAGTGAGGAGCAGTGAGGTCCAGTGAGGAACAGTGAGGTCCAGTGAGTACCAGTGAGGTCCAGTGAGGAGCAGTGAGGTCCAGTGAGGAGCAGTGAGGTCCAGTGAGGAACAGTGAGGTCCAGTGAGGAGCAGTGAGGTCCAGTGAGTACCAGTGAGGTCCAGTGAGGAGCAGTGAGGTCCAGTGAGGAGCAGTGAGGTCCAGTGAGGAGCAGTGAGGTCCAGTGAGGTGTCGAGGCTTTTTTCTGACAACCATGTGTGTGTGCACGTAGATAGACGTGTTTGCTCTTGTTCTTGGGTGCGTAAGTAAGTGTGTGGGTGTGTGTGTGTTCTCCAGGCCAAGCAGGCAGGGCAGGAGGTCTGGGCTGATAGAGTGTCTCTTTGCTCTGCTCCTCTTCCTGGCATGGCCCTCTGGACAGAATCCAGCAGCTATAAAACAACATCAACATGTTTTTATCTCCTCCTCCACTCCCCCACCACTGATAGATAGCTTTCCAAATCAAAATTAAAGCCCTTGAACGCCCTCTTTTTGTTGTGCACAATTATTTTGATTCCTAGCCGTAAAAACAGAGCAATGTGTCAGAAAGCTGCTCTCAGCACTGTGGCTGAGGAGGCATAAATCATCCAACATGTCTGCCTCCTCTGAGGGATGGCCTGGACACTTAAGGCAGTGTACATCATTTGAAATCTGCACTCTCATATGCTGTATCAGGGATGCATATATACATTATTCTCTATACTGTACTGTTCACAGGGAGAGACTGTGAGGGGGAGAATGTACTAGTATGCATTGTGACATGCTGTCTGAATGGGGCTGGCTGAGGGCTGGACGTAAGTGGAGACAGATGATGTGATCCAGTATGCTGGTTAGACTGGATGTCGGAGGGGGGACAGGAAGAGAGAGAGAGAGCAGCAGACACAGAGCCGGTGGAGGAGGGGCCAATAGATCTAGAAATTAACCATTGCCATGGTGCCACCTGTGCAACGCTGCGGCAGAGGCCAAAAGCGCTTTTCTGCTTCCTTCATCAGCATAATAAAGTGTGATAATGAGGATAGTGTGTATTCTGCTGTGGGCACACAGGGACCAGGGCCCTGTGGAGTGTCAGAGAGAGAGGAGAGGAGCCACACCTGGGGAATAATAATCATGACAAGCAACAGGCAGGAGAGAGGAAGTGATCAAGAGTGGAAGGGACAGAAAAATAACAGTGGAGGCACCGTTTACTTTACACAGCATCACAAACAAGACACAGACAAAGACAGAGAGGAAAAGAAAGAGGGGGGAGAGAGAGAAACCCTGAACCATCAATAAAAAAACAGGAAAAGCCTTCCTTCCTGTAGTAGGTCACTAATTAAAACTGCAGTGCCCTTTGCAACTCATTTCAGACTTTCTCCAGGAGCCAGTGACCCCACCGGACTTAATTGATTGAGGTTGGGGTATCTTTGCTCCAACAAATCTTTGATTAGAGCCCAGAATCACGGCTTGCAGGAGGAGTTCGGGGCACCACAGAACTGCCCAGAGGCTAGAGGCTAAAGAGGGGAAGCTTACAGTTGTTATGCCAGAAACAATCCCTTGAGAAGGAACCCAGTGCTCAATATTGAGCAACGCCAGCAGACAGAGAGAAACTCCCAGTGCCTCAGCTTGTTGGATGGGATTCAGCTTTTGCTCCTCCAACTGGAGGCTATGCTCTATTTCTCTAGCTATATATAGAGGCTGCTTAAGCTGCAACGCTGTGCATGTAAGTTTTCTTAAAGTAGGGTAATAGATGCCAAATGACAGCTCTTAGCTGGTATCCAAGCAGCACTTTTTCTGGATTTAGCTCCAGTCAGATAGTTCAGAGAGATCTGTGGGCATTACCCGGCTCCAGGGTTTGTGTCTGTGTGGGGCTTTGTGTGCATGTTTTTTTTTGTGTGTATGTGGGGGGGGGGGGGGGGTTGCTATCCTACACAGTGGATGCTGATGGGCACCGGTGCAAAACAAAATAGATGCTCTGTACAGCATCCTTAAAAGAGCAGACCTTCATTCCCCCATGGTGCTGTCAATCATCCATCTCTGAGCAGAGGTCATAGTGCACTCATAGTGCACCCTTACCACTAAAGACATTTAGCAATGACCATCACCTCCAGCATTCCCCTCTCAGAACCATGTTTTGCCAGTGATGTGTGAATACTCTCAATGTGTAAAGCTGTCTGCTGGGACCCCCCAGAGAGCCACAGTGCTATCAGTGATCTACCCATCTTTTTGTAATGAACTTATTTCAGTGGATGGAGGGTATTGAAGGTAGAGAGACTTATGAGGAGGGGTTTAAAAGGTCCATAGAAGGCCACTTAACAGTATCTCAGCAGTAGAAGCCTTCAGAGAGATCTGCTGGTGAATTCTGACTTCTGCAGAATAGAAAGGTTCATGCAGTATAGGGATGGTGGGAGCAGGATGGGACGAGAATACATGATAAAACAGGATAGGGAGTGAGAGAAGTAATAGAGGGGAAGAGAGAGAGGGTGAGAGAGGGAAAGAGCGGGAGAGAGAGAGAGAAAAAGAGACTAAGAAAGAGAACCAGATAAACAGTGCAGGAGAGAGAAAGCTGTCTGTGAAAGGTCATAAGTATAGTCATGTGACTCATGACTTATCCGTTGCTTTGCTTTGTTTTGTTGTCTGGAAGTGACACAGAGGGTCCTAATGAGCAGCCAGATCCAGAGGAGGACACCAGGAGGGACTCCAGCTGACCCCAACAGCCAGGAAGGATAACTCACCAGGAAAAGAAGGAACGAGTGATTGAGGGAAAAGTGGAGTGAAGGGAGAAACAAAAATTCTTATCAGAAAGGCAATCATAGATGTGATGGTGAAAGTGAGGACTGTCCATTTGAAATTCCATTCCCCTGACCACACATTGGGCCAAAATGGAATGAAAGAGGGAGAGAAGGGGGGGAAGAGGGAGAATGGGAGGGAGAGAAGGAAGAAGGGGGGGAGCAGCAGCCACTATGGCTCTGAAAGTTCAGAAACATCTCCACTGCTGCCAGCTTGGCCCAAAGATTACCAGCTAAACCCCCTGGTCCACTTCCTACCCACATCCTCCCAGGCCCCTTATAAAGATATACCATCAGATAAAGTCATAGCATCAGATAGAACTGATAGATAATATTGTTGTTATGATGGGTATACATGAGAGCTATAGTAACTTCCATGTCACATACAGTATGTAATGGGATGTAGGATCTCTGGCAGGTTGAGATGAAGGTTACGGGGGAAAGCTCCAATGGAACATCAGCGAATCTGAATGTAAATATTTCGACATCTTTCACATAAATGTATGTATTTCTTCCAGGTCACTGTCCTGGACTAGCTAGCTCTGTTCCAGACAACTGTGACATAACTGAAGGGCTTCTGACAGTAGTATTTTGTAGCTTTAAGTAATTCCTGCTACACTGTCATGTTTAAATAGATTTTCTATGTACCTTCCCTCTCATTCTGTAAACCCTTCAGAAAGAATAACATGAAGCCAAAGAAGGAATACATTTAAATCCACCCCCTTATTCTGATCCGCTAATCTCAAGTGTTAGTCTCATATAATGCAGGGTCGTCGTCCCCCCAACCCCCCTCTTCCGACTGTATAAGTGTAAAAATAATGAGTATTTTCCTCCGAGGTGCATTTTAATGTGTCCAATCTTGCCTTTCGCTTGTTCATAGACAGGGCCACACTTGCTATTTAATTTCGGGTTTGTATTGCCATTCACCACTTCCATTCGAAGCAGGAGTCCTTGTAATTAGACTGGAGTCATCAAAAACACACGGAAAAACAGCTAGTGATTCAAAAGCAAAGACGAATATTGGAATGCAGAACCCATACGTAAAATGGATGCACGCATGACTGTAAGTCGCTTTGGATAAAAGTGTCCACTAAATGGCATATATTATTTATTATATATTCTGAGCTATTTAGATTTTTTTCTGGGTAGAAACAAAAATAGTACACGTTGGGAAGGCACAGTCCTCCACTGTGTTTATAATGGCCTGTAGTGTAGTGTTTTTGCAGTAGTGTCTTTCTGCCCCTGAAAGCAACGCTTTACAGGGCAGATGGAACGGACCCCTGTAAGCAACACTTTACAGGGCAGATGGAACGGACCCCTGTAAGCAACACTTTACAGGGCAGATGGAACGGACCCCTGTAAGCAACACTTTACAGGGCAGATGGAACGGACCCCTGTAAGCAACACTTTACAGGGCAGATGGAACGGACCCCTGTAAGCAACACTTTACAGGGCAGATGGAACGGACCCCTGTAAGCAACACTTTACAGGGCAGATGGAACGGACCCCTGTAAGCAACACTTTACAGGGCAGATGGAACGGACCCCTGTAAGCAACACTTTACAGGGCAGATGGAACGGACCCCTGTAAGCAACACTTTACATGGCAGATGGAACGGACCCCTGTAAGCAACACTTTACAGGGCAGATGGAACGGACCCCTGTAAGCAACACTTTACAGGGCAGATGGAACGGACCCCTGTAAGCAACACTTTACAGGGCAGATGGAACGGACCCCTGTAAGCAACACTTTACAGGGCAGATGGAACGGACTCCTGTCCTCATCTATTATTTGTCTATACGAGCTTCTGTTTTGATGTGCCAAGGTCATGTCATGCTGTGTGTGTTGATTAGCGTTAGTGATACCGTACTGGGAATACAGTGTTGGAACACCACAAACAGACTACACATTCATTGCACGATCTCAGCCAAGGAAGGGCTACATAACTGTGTTTGTTAACATTGCATGTGTGGGTCTTTTATCTGTTTGGATAGCCTGATAAAACCATTCAGGTGGAGCAGCACACTTAAAGTCCACAGTATGTCCAGTGGATGAGTCCTAGACCACTCTCCTATCCTCTCAACTGTAGCTACTGTTCTGATTGCTGCACACTCCTAGTTCTCACTGAGTGCGTCCCAAATGGCATCCTATTCCCTCTATAGTGCACCACGTTTGACCAGAGGCCTATGGGAATATATAGCAAAGGCAAAACTAAGATGCCTTGTTATGTTATGAACGCTATGATAACGTAGAAACCTGAAGCCTTTAGCTGAAACACTTAGAAACAATAGCATTCCTGATTCCTGAGCAGGTTCCAGCACATACAGCTGTCGCTGAGTTTCTTTACAAATGACTGAGAGAGAAGCTACTTAAGGACTTGGCTGTGTGTTCAGGAGACAAACAGCAGTGTGGGACTGTTCTGAACCAACCGAACGATGTGGCTGTGAGAGGCTCTCTGTCCCGGTGTCCTTAGTCCACCTCGTCTCATCAGGGGCCTCCCATTTTAATGATCACTGTTCACAGACAGCTCAGGTCCACGTGCTAGCTGCTCTTTTCTTTCACTGCCATTTTCTCTCTCCCTTTCTTCTCCTTCATCGCGTTCCTCCCACCTCGGTGACTCAGAAGCAGTTGGCAAGTGGTAGCACCTGTCTTTGTCACCTCCCCATCAGACCGGGCTGCTTCAGGAGAACTGGGCTCTTTGCAGCCTGGTGGCAAGCCTAGCGCCTGCTTCAGCACCGCTGATAGCCCGGCGTGGGTAGAGGGTAGCGGGGTAGAGAGGCACGCCCAGCCCATCACCCCCCTGGGCAGCTACAGGCTCAGAAGCTCTGCTGAGGGTCTGGCTGAAAGTGGGTCTGGGGCTGGATTCTCTGTCTCTAATCTCTCCTTAACAGCCAGGGAGCAGACTGGGAGATGTATGTTTTCTGAAACTCTCTCTCAGACCAACCATGCAACACCTTCCCAAAACAGCACCGGCATTAAACTTACTGTAGCTCACTAACTGTTCCCTTGGCGACAGCATCATAACATGATATGGTGGATGCTTTTTAATAATAATAATAAGAAGAAGAATATATGCCATTTAACAGACACTTTTATTCAAAGCAATGCTGAAGCAAATGCTGTGTCTGAGAAAAAGTTGTCTCTCTCTGTCTTTCTCTCTCTGACTCCTTGACTTTTGTTGTTCCTGGCACATAGTGTGCAGATACATTGCGATAGCAGCCAAAACACCACACCGGGGAGAAGTTGAGTTAATGATGCAGAGAGTGCTGGCTGGCCAGACTACAGCCCTCCAGAGTGGACACTGAGTGAACAGGCCCTCTTTCCCCCACAAACCCTGCCACCGTGTCCCTCCCGTCCCATAAATCCTGCCATATTTCATACCATGGCAAAGCTTTGTGTCTAATCTGAATTATTTCCTTTATTTGTCTTTGTTTTGCTGTGTGATCACGTATTCATTTATTCACTTTACAATGGCATGCAGCTGGATGGCGGTAAGCTGAAGCCTCGTTATTGTCATTCTGCAGGAGATGGAGCGCGTATTTAACAAGCAACAAGCTTGTTAGATTAATTCAGGGGTTTTTCACGCATGATGCTCTCTCCCTGTCCAATTGGGAGAGATGAACGCAAAATACCACTGTGTTGCACCATATCACTGCTACTCAGACCATGTCACCAATGACAACAATGTTGGAGAGGCTTAATGACTGGAACCTTTCTCAGAGAACTCATTCTCTGAATATGCATTCCTCTGGCAGTTGATGTCAAAAAGCTCCTCTGTTTTTCTTTTATTAATTTTCCAACGGACATTGTTCAATATAAGCTTGGATACGGGCCTGGACACGGGCCTGGACACAGGCCTAACAGTGTTATGCTTTGTAATAAAGCAGGGCCCTCATAGATCTTCTCCATGGAGGCACCACTAAAGTGGAAACTGATGTGTCTTGTAATTGAAATGAACAATCTCCTACACATGGACCCTCAGTATTACAGCCTAATTACCTCTCTCATTAAAAAACATGTGTCGCGTCTTTGTGATCTGCACTAGGTTTAATATTGAGTGAGATTGGCTGCCACTGACATGTATTTTAGTATTTTCTATCAGGTCATTTGTTGAATACATGGTAACAGTGAAATAGGGTTGGCTCTGAGTCCTATGTGCTTTAAATGGGGAGTTTTCACTCCTCTGATCTCCAATCCCATCCACTGGCCAGCCAATCCCTCTGTTGTAGCTCCCCGGTCGTTAGGAAATTTAATTAAGGCCCTGAAAGAACTTGAATCAGATGGATTATTTGCAGGGGCTGCAATGATGTTTTGTCTCTGAGTGGGGGGGCAGAGTAAATGACTAGAACAGCGTGAAGGCCCTCTTTCCACGCTTTATAAAGAGGATTGAGTGAACAGGGCCATTTGCCAATCCATTTGTGAACGTTTTTTGATAGGAAGAAAAATGCTGTGAATAAAATTGGTATTTCTCCACACAAATGAATTGGAATCATTGTATCAAACAAAGGTGGATCATGAAAGCATACAGCTAGGGTGTTAAAAAGCACATGGGCAGTGCCTTTTCATAAAAGCAGGGACTTTGCTGGCAATTAGTTGTATAGTGTGAAATGGGAGCCTTCTGAAACAACCCATGAAATGTAATAGAAATCAGAAGTAAATGTGACCCTTACTGGCCCCAACCAGACATGTATGATGCTGCCCACTAACAGCTGCACAACAGGGACACTCAATACTAATGGTGCCTGTGGGACACCAACCCCAATATGAATGTCTCTCAGTAGAGAGGAGCACATCAGATATTCACTAATTGCACTGTATTCTTTCTGTGGATAGCAAAGAAAATGGCAGATCATAATGATTCATCATTTTACTTCATTGGGTTCGACTCAGTCTGTCATCTTGATGCCCTTTGTAATACATAAATAGAGGAGATAGGTAATGAATGATGCACATTTTCCACTGAAGTCTTGAAACAGGTGTCAAAAGAAAATGGGTCATTGTTGTTTGAAAGTTCAGAAACAACGGTGGATTATCTCTCTTTCAAGTTGTGCTTTTCTCACTCACAGACTGGTTGGCACTTCCTTTACTGTGTCTGTTAAATACTTAATGAAGGAAGCTCAGATCTCAATTATTATCCATTCTCTCAAATCCTTTAATTTTCTAATCTGTAGACAAGCACATGGAATCCTTTCACGTGTCAATTGTCATTTAGTTTGCCTGCATGTTCTGTATAATAAACAGAATGATCTCATTATTTCATGAATTATGTCTTATTGTTGTTGTTGCATTGTCGAGAAAGAAACTACAAGTGAGCATTTCGTTGGATGATGTATACCAATGCCGATCTCGTACACAATGTACGACTAATAAAACTTGATTTGTGTTAACTACAATAGTAACCCATCGATATTGAACAATTAATGCCTCTTTTGAAGTTGCCTTGGCCTTGGCCTTAAAAATATGGTGCAATTCTGAGTAATGTAGGGCTTTGTGAAATTGAAAAAATATCTGTACTTCAAAAGTAGTATTGACTCATTGACAGACTAGTCTATGTAGTGAGACAAACCGAGGAAAGTTATTTAGCCTCAGAGAAGACATTTTAAGTCCTCCTGCAGAATGACAAATCTGTGGATGATAATGGGGACAGAGTATGCGGCATATAATCAATTTGTTACCAAAATATCTAGTAGAGATGATATTTCATACCCCTCAACTGAAAGTCATGCTCAAATGTTGTAAATAGTAGTAATATACAGTATTATACAGTACTGTATATACAGTATTATACTCAAAGTGCAGTTACCTGTCATGACTAGGTAACCATGCAGATAGTTATAAAGTATTGACATGACTGTCAGACTGTACACCATATCAGATATTGTTTTGTTCAAACTGCAATTGGGAAACATATTGGACGCGTTCACACTGCACTTTAGCCCAGGGTTAAAGCTTAGCCCAGGGTTAAAGCTTAGCCCAGGGTTAAAGCTTAGCCCAGGGTTAACAAATGTTTGTGTGAACACAGGCTAAACTATTCCAGGGCCAGTCTAGCCTGGGGCTTAGAACAAGGCCTATTGAGAGATAGCCTATATATCCCAGTAGGATGTATGACAACATGCTATGACAGAGGTGCTATTGGCATGGTATCCAGCAACCAGGGGTTTATTTCATTACTGAGCAGTGAGTCTGCCTACATGCCCCCAGGTTTCACTAAAGCACAAGACTGCAGGACTTCTTTGATATTAGAAGAAAGTAGATTGGTTGTCTCTCGTGTGTGTGTGTGCATGAATGTGTGTGTGTGTGTGTGTGTTTGTGTGTGTGTGTGTGTGTGACTCACCAGACACCGTGTTCTGCCTTCAGTGAGTGTGTAATTTGGGAAGGCACACAAACAGGAAGGAGGACTGTGTGTCTTTGATAGTTCAGCTGTGTAGTACACACCACAGTATTCCTTCTTTATGACTGTACTGTCTGCTATGAGACACATGTAGTTGGTTTCTGGGTGGATGTCTTAGAATATCTCATTCCACCTGTATCACAATCGCTCCCTCCTTCCCGGGCTTTCCTTTTTTTCTCAGCCTTATACAGAGTACTTTTCCCTTCCTGCATTTCAGTGTTTTTACCAGCCTCCCCTCCCATTTTTTGGTGTCGGTCCAACATACTGCTGCCTATCAGGCAGGGTATCTATATCCCCCTCTCGCTGTCTCTCTCCTCCCACTCCTCTCAGCAGCTACCTCCATCCTCCTATTGGGATTCAGCTCACACTACACTGTCTAATTAGAGAGAAAGAAAAAGAAAGCCTCTCCCTTATCGCTCCCCCTCCCCATGTCCTCTGCCCCTGTCCTCTCCTCCTCCTTCTCTCACTTCCTCCCTCCCTCCCTCTCTCCCCCTACCATCCCGCGGATCCCATGCAGATACATCTAATTGAATTGTTAAGAGCCTTTAATATATCCTGACATGCTAAAGCCATTGTTTATATGAGGTGTGGAGATGGTAAACTTTATGTTGTCAATAAAAGACAAGTAGAGATGGGGCATTGGTCCTCCTATAGCTTCTATAGCTCCTACATCTCCTATATCTCCTACACTATATCTACTATAGCTCCTATATCTCCTATAGCTTGTATAGTTCCTACATCTCCTATATCTCCTATATCTCCTACACTATATCTACTATAGCTCCTATATCTCCTATAGCTTGTATAGTTCCTACATCTCCTATAGCTCCTATATCTCCTATAGCTCCTACATCTCCTATATCTCCTATACTATATCTACTATAGCTCCTATATCTCCTATAGCTTCTATAGCTCCTATAGCTTCTATAGCTCCTATATCTCCTATAGCTTCTATAGCTCCTATAGCTTCTATAGCTTCTATAGCTCCTATATCTCCTACAGTATAGCTCATATAGCGCCTATATCTCCTATAGCTCCTATATATCCTACAGTATATCTCCTATATCTCCTATAGCTTCTATAGCTCCTACATCTCCTATATCTCCTACACTATATCTACTATAGCTCCTATATCTCCTATAGCTTCTATAGCTCCTATATCTCCTATAGCTTCTATAGCTCCTACATCTCCTATATCTCCTACACTATATCTACTATAGCTCCTATAGCTTCTATAGCTCCTATATCTCCTATAGCTTCTATAGCTCCTATATCTCCTATAGCTTCTATAGCTCCTATATCTCCTACAGTATAGCTCATATAGCGCCTATATCTCCTATAGCTCCTATATATCCTACAGTATATCTCCTATAGCTCCTATATCTCCTATATATCCTACAGTATAGCTCATATAGCTCCTATATCTCCTATAGCTCCTATATATCCTACAGTATATCTCCTATAGCTCCTATATCTCCTATAGCTCCTATAGCTTCTATAGCTCCTATATCTCCTACAGCTCCTATATCTCCTACAGTATATCTCCTATAGCTCCTATATCTCCTACAGTATATCTCCTATAGTGCCTATATCTCCTATAGCTCCTACAGTATATCTCCTATAGCTCCTATATCTTCTGTAGCTCCTATAACTTCTATAGCTCCTACAGTATAGCTCCTATAGCTCCTATATATCCTACAGTATATCTCCTATAGCTCCTATATCTCCTAAAGCTTCTATAGCTCCTATATCTCCTATAGCTTCTATAGCTCCTATATCTCCTACAGCTCCTATATCTCCTACAGTATATCTCCTATAGCTCCTATATCTCCTACAGTATATCTCCTATAGCGCCTATATCTCCTATAGCTCCTACAGTATATCTCCTATAGCTCCTATATCTTCTGTAGCTCCTATAACTTATATATCTCCTATAGCTCCTACAGTATAGCTCCTATAGTTCCTATAGCTCCTATATCTCATATAGCTCCTATAGCTCCTATATCTCCTATAGCTCCTATAGCTCCGATAGCTCCAATATCTCCTATAGCTTCTATAGCTCCTATATCTCCTTTAGCTACTATAGCTCCTATATATCCTACAGTATAGCTCATATAGCGCCTATATCTCCTATATATCCTACAGTATAGCTCATATAGCGCCTATATCTCCTATAGCTCCTATATATCCTACAGTATATCTCCTATAGCTTCCATAGCTCCTATAGCTCCTATATCTCCTATATATCCTACAGTATAGCTCATATAGCTCCTACATCTCCTATAGCTCCTATATATCCTACAGTATATCTCCTATAGCTCCTATAGCTCCTATATCTCCTATAGCTCCTATAGATCCTATATCTTCTATAGCTCTTATAGCTCTTATAGCTGCTATAGCTCCTATAGCTCCTTTGACATCTGCAAAATCTTTGCTGATATTGATAGTTTGTGTGCATGGTATCTTAAATAATGCAGCAAGATATACTGTATGGTAGGCTACATCGTTTTGCAGTTCGCTTTTCCTTGGCAGAGTGGGCATGTTAGCTGTGTGTTCAGATACATTATCAGTCAAAAGTTTGGACACACCTACTCATTGCAGGGTTTTTCTTTATTTTTTACTATTTTCTATATTGTAGAATAATTGTGAAGACATCAAAGCCATGAAATAACACATATGGAATCATGTAGTAACCAAAAAAGTGATAACCTGTTAGGGCTAGGGGGCAGTATTGACACGGCTGGATAAAAAACATACCCGATTTAATCTGGTTACCACTCCTACCCAGTAACTAGAATATGCATATACTTATTACATATGGATAGAAAACACCCTAAATTTTCTAAAACTGTTTGAATGGTGTCTGTGAGTATAACAGAACTCAAATGGCAGGTCAAAACCTGAGAGATTCCTTTACAGGAAGTGGCCTGTCTGACCATTTCTTGAACTTCTTTTCCATCTCTATCATTTACTAAGGATCTCTGCTCTAACGTGACACTTCCCACGTCGTCCATAGGCGCTCAGAGCCCGGGAAAAAACAGAATGTCGTCATTCCAGCCCCAGGCTGAAACACATTATCGTCTTTCTCAAGTGGCCGATCAAGGGACACTGGGCTTATGCGCGTGACCCGACCGCCCCCGCCTTTGGGATTTTTTCCTCTGTTTGCCGAAAAGGAGATTCCCTGTCGGAATATTATCGCTTTTCTACGAGAAAAATGTCGTAAAAATTGATTTTAAACAGCGGTTGACATGCTTCGAAGTACGGTAATGGAATATTTAGAATTTTATTGTCACGAATTGCGCCATGCGCGCGACACTTCTTTACTATTTCGGATAGTGTCTGGAACGCACGAACAAAACGCCGCTATTCGGATATAACGATGGATTATTTTGCACCAAACCAACATTTGTTATTGAAGTAGCAGTCCTGGGTGTGCATTCTGACGAAGACAACAAAAGGTAATGAAACTTTTATAATAGTAAATATGATTATGGTGAGTGCTAAACTTGCCGGGTGTCTAAATAGCGAGCCCGTGATGCCTGGGCTATGTACTTAGAATATTGCAAAATGTGCTTTCACCAAAAAGCTATTTTAAAATCGGACATATCGAGTGCATAGAGGAGGTCTGTATCTATAATTCTTAAAATAATTGTTATGCTTTTTGTGAACGTTTATCGTGAGTAATTTAGTAAAATGTTAGCGAATTCCCCGGAAGTTTGCGGGGGGTATGCTAGTTCTGAACGTCACATGCTAATGTAAAAAGCTGGTTTTTGATATAAATATGAACTTGATTGAACAAAACATGCATGTATTGTATAACATAATGTCCTAGGGTTGTCATCTGATGAAGATCATCAAAGGTGAGTGCTGCATTTAGCTGTCTTCTGGGTTTTGGTGACATTATATGCTGGCTTGAAAAATGGGTGTCTGATTATTTCTGGCTTGGTACTCTGCTGACATAATCTAATGTTTTGCTTTCGTTGTAAAGCCTTTTTGAAATCGGACAGTGTGGTTAGATTAACGAGAGTCTTGTCTTTAAATAGCTGTAAAATAGTCATATGTTTGAGAAATTGAAGTAATAGGATTTTTAAGGTTTTGAAAATCGCGCCACAGGCTGAAAGTGGCTGTTACGTAGGTGGGACGAATTCGTCCCGCCTAGCCCAGAGAGGTTAAACAAATCAAAATGTGTTTTAAATCTTCTGTACAACATCCCTACCTTGTCACAACACAACTGATTGGCTCAAATGCATTAAGAAGGAAATACATTCCACAAATGAACTTTTAACAAGGCACACCTGTTAATTGAAATGCATTCCAGGTGACTACCTCAAGAAGCTGGTTGAGAGAATGCAAAGCTGTCATCAAGGCATCAACGCAAATTGGTGGCTACTTTGAAGAATCTAAAATGTATTTTGATTTGTTTAACACTTTTTTGGTTACTACATGATTCCATATGTGTTATTTCATAGTGTTGACGTCTTCACTATTATTCTACAATGTAGAAGATAGTAAAAATAAAGAAAAACCCTTGAATGAGTAAGTGTGTCCAAACTTTTGACTGGTACTGTATGCAAAGTTATACAACACAACATTCCATATTTCATTTGACTGTAGTTACCCCTGATTCTATCAACTTCCCAGTATATCAGAAATGGGTGCGAGCTACTGTCAGTACCTTGACATCTATCTACGGTACCTGTCGCTTTCTCTTCCTCCATCCACTAATCAATAATTGAGAGTATTTTTATGCCAGTTCCAGGTCTGATGAGTTGGGATCTAATGAGCCTGCTATAGTACTCTAACCTTTATCCTATAGAGTCTAGACCACAGTCCCAAATGACACCCTATTCCCTATATACTGTAGTGCGCTACTTTTGACCAGGGCCCATAGGGATTTGGTCAAAAGTAGTGCAGTATTTAGGTAATAGGGGGCCATTTGAGATGCAGCTTAGACCTCAATCTCCTATAAGGACCCTACCCAACCATATCCCCCTATAGCAAACAGTACCATCCTACACAGCCTTTCTGGACCATGTGACTGCTCCATTTACCACACCAGCTAACACAGCTGGCCCAACTGCTCCCCACACTCTCCAAATCACCCAGCTGCCCGCGCTCCGTCCAGCTGCCCCTGTGAGCTACACTCATTTATAATAGAACCCATGTGACAGCCCTTAGCATACACACAGTTATACAGTACACAGGCCGCAGTACACTCACTCACACACACCCATGCACGCACGCACGCGCCACAGCACACTCCCCAGCACACTACACATTCTGAATTCCTTCATGATACTGTAGTGTGTATTACAGAGCTGTAGCTGGGCCCAGTCCCCATCACTGCTGCCACACACCCGCTCTGATCAGTCACGCTTAATAGGAGAAATTCAATCACCAGCACATCACACATGGCTTAGCTTCCACAAAGCTCCCATTGTCTGAGAGACGCCACAGCCATACATATATGAGAGGAGGAAGGACAATATACAGGACGTACACACGTCACTCATTCACATCCAAACAGCATACAGCAATGTTTTGGTAACATTCAGTTAAAAATATATGGATTTGATACGCAGCTAGAGAGCGTATGCGAGTGTCGAACATTTTTCATCACTTAAAAGACTGGATGGGAATATCCTTCTGTGGTTACTTGAAAGAGATTCACAAATTCCTTGTGCGTGCCTTGTTTGGGTAGATCTAGTGAAGGCTCCAGCTTAATGTTGTGTGTCATATTATGCAGATAAATCTTTAAATGCAATAGGTTGTTTCCATCTCAAATTGACCTCCTTAGACAAGCATCAGAGTGTAAACAATCCCGTTTTAATTCACAGTTCTTACATGTCTTCTCAATCGCAGTCTATCCAGCTCACTCTGCCTTCTTACTCTCTCATCTCCTCCCTCGCTTGCTCTCCCTGCCCCTTCTCCCCTCCTTCTCCGCTCCCCCCACATCCCCTCTCTCCCCCCTTCCACCCCTCCTCCCATTCCCTAATTCTCATTAATTGATGTTGTCTCACTTCATTAGAGCTAGTTTGCGCTGGCAAAGAATTTCCAACTCATTTTCTCAGCATGTTTCATCGTTGTTAATTTCAACCTTTACTGTCACCCATAAGAACCCATTTCAATTCATAGTCATGATCCACATTTTCCCATCATTCAGGATCACAACTCAAGTGTTAACCTTTCACTGGCTGTAACTGAGCCTTGGTGGTAATACTGCCTGAGATGCGATGGCTCACTGAGGGACAGTGGGTGGGTGAGTGGGAGGGTGGTAGTAACCCCTTATCACACAGCAACATTTCATCCTAACCTTACATTGTAATTTTCACACCACAGACTTTTAAACCTGACAGCTTTGCCATTCATGAACACGATTACCAACATCATCTTTAACCAGGGGTGTGGAGTGAGTTGGATGTTCCAGATAAAGAACACAAATCTGCTTCCAACATGTTATTGGATTTCTTCCCCCCTTACGTGAGCCTCAGTTCAAAGGAGACAGTCACATTTGAGAAAGATTTGGGGGTATTTTAGAAGGGGACTGGAAAATGTATTGTGTGTCACATTTGCTATGCTCTATTTGTATCTGATAGAGAAGGTTCCACGTGTGGTCTCAGTCCTCAGAGGGAAGACTAACAGTGAAACACACCTGTCAAACACCCACATAGCAGTCAACAGTCATAACAAGATATTAAGAGACCTGCATTTCAAAATGGACAATATGGAAGCCACATGATGGTTTCTACCTGGCCGTGTGAACTGAAACATTTCTGAGCACTGGAGTCTTTCAAATGCTTAAACAGTCTGGGCCTAAATTGGGGCACAATGACAAACCCTGAGAAGGAAATGGTTATTGATGAATAGATTTCGAACAACAGATGAGTCTCTGGAAGATGGAGAATCAGAAGGGGGTGAGGGAGGAGGAGGAAGGGGGGATGAAGGTGAGGAGGACGAGAGTTGACATCAAGCTATGAACAGTAATTATTGGCCTTCACTTCCCAAACTGTGCCAATTTATTTTGATGAAACACTGTAATCATATGTTATGGTTTATATCTAGTCACTGGAGAAGGCTCTGCTTCCCAGTACAGCTCAATGTTCTCACGGGTTACACAGCTGTGGAGAGGACATAGAAATAGAGTGACTTGTGATGTTGCTGGTATGTTGTTGTCTGCGTGTGAGGGAATGATTTTAGGCTACTGGGACTAGGTCATCGCCCTCCATGCATAAGAACTAACCTTGAGAGCCTTGGTTTTTAGTTTCAGCTACAGCTGTCGTATTATTTCAAACAATTCCACATATTGCCTTGGTTTTCCCTAGAGGTGGTCATGCATTGACAAGCACAGACATCATCTTGAGTTGTGTGTGTGTTTTCTCCAGAAAGACTTCAATTAGTTAGGTTCAGAGATGTCTCTGTCATTCTCAAAAGCATCATCACAGGATTCAGTTTGGATCACAGGTTAAACGTTTTTGATACCCAATTGTCCAAATCGTACATTTCACGTGCGTAAAAGAACAGACTCCTTTTGTTTACAAATCATTAAGGGAGAAAGGAAGGCTCTTACAATCTGATTAACTTCTCACCGAGCTTTGAAACAACCAACCCAGTTTTCTTATCAAAAGTATTATTAGTCCCTACAAACAAACACAAGTGAATTAACGCTGGGGCCAAGTCAAGTACTTCCGACAGATAGATAATAATTATCGGATTAACAACGGAATCCGATGTGTCCTCCAGTGCAATGACTAAAAAGGTTAATTGAAGACACACTGTAATGGTAAAGGCCTAATACCATTCCAGCTGCTGCTGGATCCCTTCACTAGGGCACATTCATGTAGAGGGAAGAAAGGGTAATGAAACTAAAAGGGAGAGATAAAAAACAGTCCCTCTATTGACCATCAGCAGCGTTGCCTGACTTCACAGTCATGTAATAGTTAACAGCAGAGGGAGTGGGTTCTCTTTGCACAGGGGGGAAAGTAAAGACCTTTTTATGGTGAGCCCTTACCTAAAAAGCATGCCTGGGGTAGTGAACACAGCATGGCAGCTATCTCATCTCACGGTATTGAAGGCCCCAGGGGCCCTAAACTCCATCAAACAGCAGAAACAAACAGAATCAACCACAAACACTGGGTCTGCTCCCGCTGTGTGCTGGAGAGACTATCCTCAGCTGCATTCATGAGAACAGGAGATATAGACGTGGATTGGAAGGGGATAGGTGCTCTTGGGTGTGTGTATACGTGACTGTGTTTTTTGTTTGTGCACTTGCGTGTGTGTGTGTGTGTGTGTGTGTGTGTGTGCTAAAACAGCTATGACAATCTGGTGGTTTTGATGCTTATTGGTGTCTATCCACCCCCACATGTTGGCTGTAACATCTTGAACAGCTTTTTGATGTGGAGCAACAATCACACCTTAAACTTTGTGGGGTGACTGGCTTTAAAAAGAGGAAGATAGTTAAGAGAGGAAGCTGGGGAAGTGTTGTGTCTTGGCAGTAGACAGACAGACAGACAGACAGACAGACAGACAGACAGACAGACAGACAGACAGACAGACAGACAGACAGACAGACAGACAGACAGACAGACAGACAGACAGACAGACAGACAGACAGACAGACAGACAGACAGACAGACAGACAGACAGACAGACGTGTTGTTAGGTTATACAGTGAGAAAAGGATCAAAGCTCAGAGTGTTTTCATTGGCAGAGAGAGACACCCTGTTGTTGCTGAAGGATGCCACACATACCGCTCACTCCATTGTGGCCAAAAGAGCTGAGCTGAGCTATGTTCTGCAGACAGGCTGAGCCCCTTTCAGTATGCTCATCCCTCCACCACTCTGCTGCCTGCTGTAGCCTCTTTGTGTGTGTGTGTGTGTGTGTGTGTGTGTGTGTGTGTGTGTGTGTGTGTGTGTGTGTGTGTGTGCCCAGATCTAGAGCAACCTTCACTCAAAATATATTGGGGACGGGTGAAGGGGAGTGGCCTCCTGGGAACACTAATGGAGCTCTTACAGTCACAATGACTGGACCTGTCCTGACCGGCTGGATGCCAGACTCTCACTACATCCCTGTATAAATGGCTGTTTCCATTCAGACATGCCTGATCAGTTTGATGTAGTTACGCTTTATTATGTAGCATGGGGAGGTTTGGAGTCTGGCGTTTTATTTGATGAAATCACTTTGTCTACATTGTTTCATAAAATCAACTTGTGTGCATCCCAAATGGCACCCTTTTCCTTACGTAGTGCACTCCTTTTGATCAAGACGATAGGTCTCCGGTTAAAAGTAGTGCACTATGTAGGTAATAGGATGCCATTTTGGGACGCAGTCCAGTCTACATTGTGTTTTATAATGGCAATTAAGTCCTTCATTTTCTGCTGTTATGGTCTTGGGGCTGTGGCAGGTCTGAACTTGTATTAACCTTGCCCCAGCCGTAAAAGGTAAGAGACTGTGCCTCAGTATTCTACACACTCAGAGGGACTAGTACACCAGCAGCTGTAGGAGGTCAGCCTGAATAAATGCATGAATCCATAAGAGTAAATGAAGCCAAACCTTTTGCCACAGTTATATTATACAGCTAGTTAATTAAAGGCGATTGAGTGGATCGGAGTGGATTAAGTCAAGGCCTTGTGTGGGCCACTAGTTCAGTTAGAGGAGCTCCATTTGCATTGCAACCCCTTCACATGCCGTAAATGACCATGTGTTTCCATTTATAATAATTGTACTGTTTATTGATAATGATAAACAGGGAATAGGGTCCACATAACACTCAATGGAACAGGAGTGGCAGGCAGCCATTCTAAACCTTCCTTTCAGTCAGATACTATGAGCTACTATAGGTGACTTAGTGGTAATTGGATGAAACTAAGCCATTGTCTTGTATATACTAAAATGATCTGGTTCTATAGCTGGGTTCCCCAACTGCGGCCTGTGGGCGGGGGTTTTATTTGGCCCCCCAAGTTTTCAGTTTATTTTTTCGTTTTATAATAATATTTGTTTTATGTATTTTTGTTGGACATAAAAGAGTGTAAAAACACCACAAAATCATCTCCAAGTGATTTGAATTTTGGGAATCTGCTTCCATGTATTCCCACGCAAAAGAGAGACGTGATCGTATATACAAATTGAAGCAAGATAGGTCAAACATTATACACTACACGACCAAAAGTATGTGGACACCTGCTCATAGAACATCTCATTCCAAAATAATGGGCATTAATATGGAGTTGGTTCCCCCTTTGCTGATATAACAGCCTCCACTCTTCTGGGAAGGCAGTTCCACTAGATGTTGGAACATTGCTGCGGGGACTTGATTACATTCAGCCAGTAGAGCATTAGTGTGGTTGGGCACTGATGTTGGGCAATTTGGCCTGGCTCACAGTCAGCTTTCCATTTCATCCCAAAGGTGTACGATGGGATTGAGGTCATGGCTCTGTGCACACCAGTGAAGTTCTTCCACACCGATCTCGACAAACCATTTCTGTATGGACCTCGCTTTGTGCACGGGGGCATTGTCATACTGAAAGAGGAAAGGGCCTTCCCCAAACTGTTGCCACAAAGTTGGAAGCACAGAATCATCTAGAATGTCATTGTATGCTGTAGCATTAAGATTTCCCTTCACTGGAACTAAGGGTTCTAGCCTGAACCATGAAAAACAGCCCCAGACCATTATTCCTCCTCCACCAAACTTTACAGTTGGCACTATGCATTGGGGCAGGTAACCAAGATTCTCCATCGGACTGCCAGATAATGAAGCGTGATTCATCACTTCAGGGAATGCGTTTTCACTGCTCCAGAGTCCAATGTCGGCAAGCTTTACATCACTCCAGCCGACGCTAGGCATTGTGCATGGTGATCTTCGGCTTGTGTGCGGCTACTCGGCCATGGAAACCCATTTCATGAAGCTCCCGACAAACAGTTGTTGTGCTGGTGTTGCTTCCAGAGGCAGTTTGGAACTCGGTAGTGAAGGTTG
Source organism: Salmo salar (assembly GCF_965601325.2). NCBI lineage: Eukaryota > Metazoa > Chordata > Actinopteri > Salmoniformes > Salmonidae > Salmo > Salmo salar. The sequence continues at coordinate 64,556,034 of NC_138310.1, read as the reverse complement.
CAACCGAGGACAGACAATTTTTATGCATTACGCCCTTCAGCACTCCTTGGTCCCGTTCTGTGAGCTTGTGTGGCCTACCACTTCACAATATCACTTACAGTTGACCGGGGCAGCTCTAGCAGGGAAGACATTTTATGAACTGACTTGTTGGAAAGGTGGCATCCTATGACGATGCCACGTTGAAAGTCACTGAGCTCTTCATTAAGGCCATTCTACTGCCAATGTTTGTCTATGGAGATTGCATGGCTGTGTGCTCAATTGTATACGCCTGTCAGCATCGGGTGTGGCTGAAATAGCCGAATCCACTCATTTAAAGGGGTGTCCACATACACTATATATACAAGAGTATCTGTTTGGTCTTGCGGTCAATTTCCAGTCTACAAATGATTTGTAATTATGTTCCGGCCCCCTGACCATCCGCTCAAGAAAAAAATAGTCCCGCTGCTGAATCTAGTTGATGATCCCTGCCCTATAGGTTACACCTGTTGAATGTAATCGTAGAACCAGCAAAGAGTTAGAAGACTGAAGACATTCCACTCCAAATGTAGCACATCTCCATCTACTTGTAATGAGAAGGCAGCACAATACTATCTACCTTTTCTCTCTAACAGGAAAATAAGGTTATATGAAACAATAAAAACACCACCACAACACAATCCACAGTGATCCAGACTCAGGGAGAAATGATGTAGGGCAAATTATAGCAGACTTGATTGAATAGGGAGTCAACCATCCAAACAGTGCAGAGTGTGTGCAATGCTCACTTTAATCCATTTTAATGCCCTCATACCCTTTAAAAGGGATCTAAAAAGGCCAAAGGAAGTGTTAGTGAGAAAGGCTGCCAGACATGGCAGTGAGTTTGATGAATTTCCTCATCAGAAGCTCGTCACGCGATGTGGCAGATCTTTATTTTACACCTGACCTTCTCCGGTTAAATACCTTGTTTCACAGCAGCAAGATAAGTGCCTTCAGCTGCACTACCGGGGAAAGGGAAGCTTTCACAAACTGCTGCTTTGACAGACTCTTCTTCCACCCACCTGCCCATGGCCGATTGGGGAGCAGCAACAAAAACATAGAGCTAGCCTAGCGTAGTCTTTCCACAAGAGGAGAAGTAATGAAGCCTTGCTAATGGTGCCGTGCAGTGTTAACACTGCTCGCCGTACGCTATTAGCCATTGTAATTATATTTGTAGCGATACAAAGGGTGGAATGAAATGCATATTTAAATAGATACTGTATATGGAGGTGCGTTATTAAAGGCTTGTGTAAGAAATGTGGGATGTTTTTGATTGTCTCAGTGCTGCTATCTCCTGTCTGGTGTACTGGCCGGGGAGGAGCGCAAGCAGCGTTTTCATTCCAGATGTAATCTTTTCCATTAGAATAAATCACAGCCCAGAGACCCTGGCCAGGAGGGCATCATTTCTTATTTAAAAAAAGAAACTTTCAGGGAAATTAAATCCCCTGGCTCTAAATGAAAAACCATTTAGAATTAATAAAGGGAAATTCAGCCCCTATCCTATCCCAGCAAGACTGTGGTCTCCGTCTCCCATTCCTAGGTTTCCACATTATTCCCTGTCTTCCCCCGATGTAATATCTATCTCCATGTCATGGAGATATGAATGGAAATTAACCTGGCAAACGGGCGGGTGTGATGGGCACAGAGGAATGTATGTGTATATATATACACATTCCTGTATGTGTATATATACATACATACACGCTTATACAGTACCAATCAAAGGTTTGGACACACCTACAGTACTCATTGCAGGGTTTTTCTTTATTTGTACTATTTTCTATCTAGTAACCAAAAAAGTGTTAAACAAATCCAAATATATTTTAGATTTGAGTTTCTTCAAAGTAGCCACCATTTGCCTTGGTGACAGCCTTGATTTGCCTTCATTTGCGCACTCTTGGCATTCTCTAAACCAGCTTCAGGAGGTAGTCACCTGGAATGCACTTCAATTAACAGGTGTGCTTTGTTAAAAGTTCATTTGTGGAATTTCTTTCCTTCTTAATGCGTTCGAGAAAATCATTTGTGTTGTGACAAGGTAGGGGTGGTGTACAAAAAATAGCCCTATTTGGTAAATGACAGTACATCATTACTTCAACCTCTACAGGAGCGGTGACCCCCCCCCCCCCCCCCCGCAGGACGGTTGAGCTAACGTGCACTAATGTGATTAGCATGACGTTGTAAGTAACATGAGCATTTCCTGGTACAGAGACATGTCTTATATGGGCAGAAAGCTTAAATTCTTGTTAATCTAACTGCACTGATAATTTACAGTAGCTATTACAGTGAAAAAATACCATGCTATTGTTTGAGGGGAGTCACAGTTATGTACTTGAAAATGTATCAATTGACCAATTAGGCACATTAGGGCAGACTTGATACAACATTTTGAACAGTAATGCAATGGTTCATTGGATCAGTCTAAAACGTTGCATATACACTACTGCCATCTAGTGGCCAGAATCTAAATTGCGCCTAGACTCCTAAGACTCTTGCATTTCAAAGATGATAAAAAAAAGAATAGAAAACGCATGTTTTTTTCTTTGTATTATCTTTTACCAATATCTAATATATTATGTTCTCCTACATTAATTTCACATTTCCACAAATGTCAAAGTGCTTCCTTTCAAATCCTTGCTTCAGGTCCTGAGCTACAGGCAGTTAGATTTGGGTATGTCAGTTTAGGCAAGAATTGGGGAAAAAAAGGTCCGATCCTTAGTCATGAAGGTCAGTCAATGTGGAAAATTTCAAGAACTTTGAAAGTTTCTTCAAGTGCAGTCGCAAAATCCATCAAACGCTATGATGAAACTGGATCTCATGAGGACTGCCACAGGTTGAATTGCTGCAAAGAAACCACTACCTAAGGACACCAATAAGAAGAAGAGACTTGCTTGGGCCATGAAACACGAGCAATGGACATTAGACTGGTGGAAATCTGTCCTTTGGGCTGATGAGTCCAAATGTGAGATTTTTGGTTCCAACCGCCATGTCTTTTTGAGAAGCAGAGTAGGTGAACAGATGATCTCCGCATGTGTGGTTCCCACCATGAAGCATAGAGGAGGAGGTGTGATGGTGTGGGGGTGCTTTGCTGGTGACACTGTCTGTGATTTATTTAGAATTCAAGTCACACTTAACCAGCATTCCTACCACAGCATTCTGCAACAATACGTCATCCCATCTGGTTTGTGCTTAGTGGGACATCATCATTTATTTTTCAACCAGGGCAATGACCCAACACACCTCCAGGCTGTGTAAGGGCTATTTGACCAAGAAGGAGAGTGATGGAGTGCTGCATCAGATGACCTGGCGTCCAGAATCAACCCAATTAAGTTGGTTTGGGATGAGTTGGACCGCAGAGTGAAGGAAAAGCGGCCAACAAGTGCTCAGAATATGTGGGAACTCCTTCAAAACTGTTGGAAAAGCATTCCAGCTGAAGCTGGTTGAGAGAATGCCAAGAGTGTGCAAAACTGTCATCAAGGTAAAGGGTAGCTATTTTGAAGAATCAAAAATATAAAATATACTTTGATTTGTTGAACACTTTTTTGGTTACTACATGATTCCATATGTGTTATTTCATAGTTTTCATGTGTTCACTATTATTCTACAATGTAGAAAATAGTACAAATAATGAATGAGTAGGTGTGTCCACACTTTTGACTGGTAGTGTATATATTCAAAAATCTTGCATTTCTTAATTTCCATAATTAATATGCGTAATAATGTCGGCAGTTTATTCAAAGGATTGTTGCCTATAACCACCATTACATTACATTTTTGTCAAGCAATTATTATTTTAGTAAACATTATTATTGTGATTCATCCTATATTGTCCTTAACATTCTTACTCCTTGCAACAGATGTGGGATACACACACACACACACAAACACACATTCTCTTACACACTCAACCCCTTCCCCCACAATCAACCATAAACTCAGAATCTCAACAGTTGTTACATCCCAGAGCCCAACTCAAGAAATTACCTGATTTACGAATGCATATACAGTTACACCTGAATATGCTTAGTGCTGATTATTTTCATTAGAGAGCAGCAGCAGTATCCCAGTGCCATCTGTCAAAGACAGAGCTACCAACCCCTGGGAGAGAGTCCCTAGTCCCACAGAACCTTACCCAGGCCACAGGGGCACAAGGCTGGGCAGGCAGGCTGGCTCTGCATTGGAGCCTCTGGAGCAGTGGTTCTTACCATAGTGGACTGAGGAAGAGGGATAATCTAAATCCACTTAAGCAGTGGGCTCTGGTACTGACACAGCCAGGCAGACACACAGACTCCCTCTCTCTCCCTCTCCCTCTCTCCCTCCCAGATAAGGTTGTCAGAATTATGGCTACTCCAGAAGAACCTCAGCAGGTTTAGCACACAACAGATGCTAACACACATCATGCATTCTGGCATGCTCTTGAAGGGACACACACACACACTCATGATAAACTCAACAACCTATTGAGAGAGTAGTTTGAGTCTGTATGATTATTTTTAACTAGCATTGTTCTATTTGAATGTATTTCTATCAGGGTGATGTTTCAAATACTTGATCATGGGTTCCACTGTGGGACATTGCCATTGACTCACAGTTCCAGCGATGAAAATTGAAAATAGCACAGCGACGAAATGGGCTCCATTCTGTGAGCCAAGATGACAACCTGAGCAAACATGAAACAACAGAAGTGCGAATTAAAAGAGTTAATGTGAGTTAGATCAGTCGGATCAACAGGCTCAGGGGACTGTAGGTAGCCCTGATGATAAAGAGAATGGAATGGAAGCCCTGACAGCAGTGTGCTCTTAGTGTGTGAATCTCACGCCTTATGACACCGCACGTGTCAGGAGATGAAGATGCCCTCCTGTGGGATTATACATGCAGCTCAAGGGTTAAGATAAGGAGTCTGTTCGATTATGAGGATGGGTTTAAAAGTGAAAATTGAGGGAAGAGTGAAGTGTTTGTAACCTCATGACTCTTGGGGTTTGGATGGTTGATTGTTAATCAACCCTTCTCTGTGTGTGACAGACAGCAGGTGTCAGATTCATCAATGTGGTTGAACACAAGTGGTAGTAAATTGAGGCACTCCATGTTGTATGGATACTGATGATGTGTGTGGAGTACAATGAAGGGAATGTATCAATTTTGAATGCTGTGATGATGCATAATTCAATCATCTCTAATTAGGTCAATGACTCACACTAATGTGCATCTCAGAATATTATGATATTCAAAGTAAGAATAGATATGAATCATAGATCACCTACTGGGAGCACTCATCTGTCAGCAATGGCTTGTTCTGTAAATAGACTCTAATTGGGCCCAAAGAAAGATAGTGATTTAGTCAAGTGACCAACGGCGCGATAGGCAGCCATTTTGAGAAAAAGGAGGAGAGGAATAGTTTCAACTGTCTTTCTCTTCTAGTGGAAATAACACGTTAAAAGCTCCAGCTGAAATGTTGTAGTTTAGCATGCTCTGTGTTTTCCTTTCAACCTTTATCAGACACGATTAGTGACGGGCGAGCTCCCTTCATCTCCACATCACAACACACAGCAGCATCTTGTACACGTCTGGAGAGAGGAGACCGGCTACTCCTCCAGGCTCATCATTACCACTGGGTTGGCTCACTTGATCAGATCTCACGCCCTTCCTTTTCTCCCTGCCTTTCCCTCCATTACCACACTCCCTCTCTCTGTTCGGCAATGCCCGGCAGTGGATTCTGAACAGGTGAGTTGTATTTCTGGAGGACTGTCTGAAATAACGACAGGAACACTTAATAATGAACGTGATGGATGGGTAAATGGGGTGTATGTGCTTCAGGGATATATAGAATACCCAGTAACAGAGCTAAGAAGCAAACTACAAACCAAAGTTTCAGATTAAAATGTGTGTACAAAAAATATGGGGGGGGGGCAGAGAGAGAGAGACAGGTAGAGCGAGAGAGAGAGAGAGAGCTAGAGGGGGGCGGAGAGAGACAGAAAGACACGGAGAGAGAGTGGGGGCAGAGAGAGACAGGGAGAAAGAGAGAGGGAGGTGCAGAGAGAGAGGGGGGGGCAGAGAGAGACAGGGAGAGAGAGATATATATAGAGAGAGAGAGTGGGGGGGCAGAGAGAGACAGGGAGTGAGAGAGAGAGAGAGAGATGGGGTGCAGAGAGAGAGAGAGAGAGACAGAGATGGGAGGAGGATTGAGTGCAGAGTGAATGTTCTGAAAAGTTTGAAGTGAATATACAATAAATATACAGTATGTAGCTATAGCTTAACCTGATCTTGCAGGGCCCAGGTTTCACATTGGCAGTGTCTCTCTGAGTGCCTGCCTGCACTCACTAATCAATAGCCCTTAACTCCCCCAAGCCCTTTTAGCACTGTCTGGCAGTGTGTTAGCACTAACACTCCCCATCAGAGACCATCAACTATACCTCTCCTCTCATCTGTAGACCACACCCATAGGTCTATTCCCTATAGTATATACAGTATTATAGTGCACTACTTTTGACCAAAACTAGTGCGATATATACTGTATCTAATAGTTAGCCATTTGAGACACACCCTAACTCCTTACCCTCTCTATCCCATTGATCTTGAACCCCAACAAGGACCGCTGCTATCTGCCATGATGCTATCTGCCATGATGCTATCATGGCAGATGTGTCATGTCTTCAGAGGGAGTGTTGGAGCTACAGGATGAACAGCCCTGTAAAGAAGAGACTGCAGAGGAAAAGACAAGGAGGTGTTGTTAATATTTCATCAGGTGCGGGTGCACAGCAGGTGACCTGGTAGGCACAGGGGATCTCATCCTCTCTCAGGATCTGCTGTGTGCTTGGCTCCCTTCACTCTCTCCTAGTCTCCTAGCCTCTTCTCACCTCCCAGTCACAACAGTTCAGCACAACGCCTCCTGTCCTTTCAAAAGCACTAATGAACTTGACTCCCTGATAAACTTTATAAAAAAACTTTTAGCAAGGTCTTCCCTTCAGAAATACTTCAACTTACTTCAATGGACTAATGCAGCAATCATTGTATTCATAGTACAATGCCAAGGTGAGAACCTGAGAGCTCTGAAATAATAGGGACTTAAGGACAATCATTTATTGACAGAATGTGTGCGTGGTGTGCATGTCAATTCACACGTTATTAGTCGAGGCTACAGTAACTTCATCTCATGACTGTAGTCCTGAGTTTTTCCAGTTTTAGTGGCTATAACAAGGACCTAGAGTTTACAAGGGGCAACCTATTCAAATTCATCAGCCATTTTTATGAAATATTTTGAACATCAAAAACACAGTAGCTACTGCAGTCATTTTAAAGTTGCGCTCTCTGTTTTTTTCCACTATCTTTGTTCTACCTCTGTCTCTGTGTTTGATCAGCTGCCTCCTCTCCTTCATCAGACAACACCAAATTAGTTCTGAATGTCCCAGTATCACTTTTGGTTCCAGCCTTTTTACCAGCGTCACCTTGGAGAACCATCCGGTCGCTGAGGCCTTTCAGCTTTCATTCTGTTTGGATGAGCAGCCTGATCAGTGCAGGGGGATCGGCTCAGCGTCGGCCCGTGTCAGCCTGATCAGTGCAGGGGGATCGGCTCAGCGTCGGCCCGTGTCAGCCTGATCAGTGCAGGGGGATCGGCTCAGCGTCGGCCCGTGTCAGCCTGATCAGTGCAGGGGGATCGGCTCAGCGTCGGCCCGTGTCAGCCTGATCAGTGCAGGGGGATCGGCTCAGCGTCGGCCCGTGTCAGCCTGATCAGTGCAGGGGGATCGGCTCAGCGTCGGCCCGTGTCAGCCTGATCAGTGCAGGGGGATCGGCTCAGCGTCGGCCCGTGTCAGCCTGATCAGTGCAGGGGGATCGGCTCAGCGTCGGCCCGTGTCTGCCTGATCAGTGCAGGGGGATCGGCTCAGCGTCGGCCCGTGTCTGCCTGATCAGTGCAGGGGGATCGGCTCAGCGTCGGCCCGTGTCAGCCTGATCAGTGCAGGGGGATCGGCTCAGCGTCGGCCCGTGTCAGCCTGATCAGTGCAGGGGGATCGGCTCAGCGTCGGCCCGTGTCAGCCTGATCAGTGCAGGGGGATCGGCTCAGCGTCGGCCCGTGTCAGCCTGATCAGTGCAGGGGGATCGGCTCAGCGTCGGCCCGTGTCAGCCTGATCAGTGCAGGGGGATCGGCTCAGCGTCGGCCCGTGTCAGCCTGATCAGTGCAGGGGGATCGGCTCAGCGTCGGCCCGTGTCAGCCTGATCAGTGCAGGGGGATCGGCTCAGCGTCGGCCCGTGTCAGCCTGATCAGTGCAGGGGGATCGGCTCAGCGTCGGCCCGTGTCAGCCTGATCAGTGCAGGGGGATCGGCTCAGCGTCGGCCCGTGTCAGCCTGATCAGTGCAGGGGGATCGGCTCAGCGTCGGCCCGTGTCAGCCTGATCAGTGCAGGGGGATCGGCTCAGCGTCGGCCCGTGTCAGCCTGATCAGTGCTGCGGACTGCAGAAGAGCTGATGGGAACATATGATAAAGACTAATTAACTAAGCCGCTCTTTAAATATAATATCACGCACGCATGCACACACACAGCCACACACACACATACAGAGAGAGCTCTGCAGAGCAAATCAGTAGCGTCAGGACATAGTACATACCGATGTTCTGCATCACACTTGCCAGCCTCTCATGGAGGGAGAATCAATCACAAGGCAAACGGATAAGGCCTGATCTCTCAGGAAAGAAAGGACAGTGTTCCCAAAGCTACTTCTGAGGGATGTTTTCTGTGTTGTTTTTTGTAGAAAGGCTGGATATCGTGGTAGGTCCAGACAGTATAATGCAGACAAGGCCTAATTGTTGTTGTGAGCTGAATAGGACAGATGTTCTAATGCCTTTGGTGTTCTGTTTCTCTCTATCTCTTGGAAGTTTCTAATGAAGTCTCTTTGGAGGTCGTGCTTGGAGAGAGGAACAAAGAGCAAATGGATGCCAGGGAAGAATGGGGTTGTGCTCTGATGTTGTCAGGAGGAGGCCATTTTAACATTGGAGCTGTGCTTGATAAGACGATCCGTTGGGAGGAATTAACACTGAGCCAAAGAAGGACAAAAAGGAGCGATTTAAAATGCAAACAGAACTTGAAACAAAACTAATTGTATTAGCCAGACTTTCCCTAATGAATCCAGATAAAGCAGAAACACTTAGGATGTGTCAATACTCTGTGTAAGCAGACAGAAGACATTTGTTTAGCGCTCAGCCTTGGTTCACTCCACAAACATTGGCCTATTCAAGGCCTCTGAATCTATCTAGCTTTTCTGTCTGTATTTTATCAAAGCTATTCCCCAAATAGAAACAGGCCAGATGAACCATGACATCAGTTTACACTGTGTTTTAGAGGAATTAAAGGATATCAGAAGGTCAGGTGACTGTACACCAGATGGAAACTGCCAGTGACAACCTATTCAACAATCTGTCACCAAAGAGGAAGTGTTCTGTAGTGAAGGACATGCATCGTGTTGCTCCAAAACAAACAGGGTACAACAGGACAAACAGTGATGACTAGGCTATTTATATTCCATGTATTTGAAGGTGAAATGGGTAGGCTGGATCACACAGCCTTGCCTTGCTCAGTCTCCCACTCACCTCTCTGCTCTGTATAGAAAGTTCTTAAAGTCCCGTCTCAGCATCAAAGTCACAGGTAAACTCCCTATTCAGACATTCCCTTCTCATTTCAACTTCAATGGAATTTCATTATATACTCCCCTCTCTCCCTATACTCCCCTCTCTACCTGACTCTCTCTCTATACTCCCCTCTCTCCCTGACTCTCTCTCTCTATACTCCCCTCTCTCTCTCTATACTCCCCTCTCTCCCTGACTCGCTCTCTATACTCTCCTCTCTCCCTGACTCTCTCTCTATACTCTCCTCTCTCCCTGACTCTCTCTCTCTATACTCCCCTCTCTCCCTGACTCTCTCTCTCTATACTCCCCTCTCTCCCTGACTCTCTCTCTCTATACTCCCCTCTCTCCCTGACTCTCTCTCTCTATACTCCCCTCTCTCCCTGACTCTCTCTCTCTCTATACTCCCCTCTCTCTCGCTATACTCCCCTCTCTCCCTGACTCTCTCTCTCTCTATACTCCCCTCTCTCCCTGACTCTCTCTCTATACTCCCCTCTCTCCCTGACTCTCTCTCTATACTCCCCTCTCTCCCTGACTCTCTCTCTATACTCCCCTCTCTCCCTGACTCTCTCTCTATACTCCCCTCTCTCCCTGACTCTCTCTATACTCCCCTCTCTCCCTGACTCTCTCTATACTCCCCTCTCTACCTGACTATCTCTCTATACTCCCCTCTCTCCCTGACTCTCTCTCTCTATACTCCCCTCTCTCCCTGACTCTCTCTCTCTCTATACTCCCCTCTCTCTCGCTATACTCCCCTCTCTCCCTGACTCTCTCTCTCTCTATACTCCCCTCTCTCCCTGACTCTCTCTCTATACTCCCCTCTCTCCCTGACTCTCTCTCTATACTCCCCTCTCTACCTGACTCTCTCTCTATACTCCCCTCTCTACCTGACTATCTCTCTATACTCCCCCCTCTCCCTGACTCTCTCTCTATACTCCCCCCTCTCCCTGACTCTCCCTCTATACTCCCCTCTCTCCCTGACTCTCTCTCTATACTCCCCTCTCTCCCTGACTCTCTCTCTATACTCCCCTCTCTACCTGACTCTCTCTCTATACTCCCCTCTCTCCCTGACTCTCTCTCTATACTCCCCTCTCTCCCTATACTCCCCTCTCTCCCTGACTCTCTCTCTATACTCCCCTCTCTCCCTGACTCTCTCTCTATACTCCCCTCTCTCCCTGACTCTCTCTCTATACTCCCCTCTCTCCCTATACTCCCCTCTCTCCCTGACTCTCTCTCTATACTCCCCTCTCTCCCTGACTCTCTCTCTATACTCCCCCCTCTCCCTGACTCTCCCTCTATACTCCCCTCTCTCCCTGACTCTCTCTCTATACTCCCCTCTCTCCCTGACTCTCTCTCTATACTCCCCTCTCTCCCTGACTCTCTCTCTATACTCCCCTCTCTCCCTGACTCTCTCTCTCTATACTCCCCTCTCTCTCTCTCTATACTCCCCTCTCTCCCTGACTCGCTCTCTATACTCCCCTCTCTACCTGACTCTCTATATACTCCCCTCTCTACCTGACTCTCTCTCTATACTCCCCTCTCTCCCTGACTCTCTCTATACTCCCCTCTCTCTCTATACTCCCCTCTCTCCCTATACTCCCCTCTCTACCTGACTCTCTCTCTATACTCCCCTCTCTCCCTGACTCTCTCTCTCTATACTCCCCTCTCTACCTGACTCTCTCTCTATACTCCCCTCTCTCCCTGACTCTCTCTCTATACTCCCCTCTCTCCCTATACTCCCTCTCTATACTCCCCTCTCTCCCTATACTCCCCTCTCTCCCTGACTCTCTCTCTATACTCCCCTCTCTCCCTGACTCTCTCTCTATACTCCCCTCTCTCCCTGACTCTCTCTCTCTATACTCCCCTCTCTCTCTCTCTATACTCCCCTCTCTCTCTCTCTATACTCCCCTCTCTCCCTATACTCCCCTCTCTCCCTGACTCTCTCTCTCCCTGACTCTCTCTCTATACTCCCCTCTCTCTCTATACTCCCCTCTCTCCCTGACTCTCTCTCTCTATACTCCCCTCTCTCCCTGACTCTCTCTCTCTATACTCCCCTCTCTCTCTCTCTATACTCCCCTCTCTACCTGACTCTCTCTATACTCCCCTCTCTCCCTGACTCTCTCTCTCTATACTCCCCTCTCTCTCTCTCTATACTCCCCTCTCTACCTGACTCTCTATATACTCCCCTCTCTACATGACTCTCTCTCTATACTCCCCTCTCTCCCTGACTCTCTCTCTATACTCCCCTCTCTCCCTGACTCTCTCTCTATACTCCCCTCTCTCCCTGACTTGTTGGATGGAAAAGAGAGGTGAGAAGAGGAAAGGCAGGTGGAGACGAGGTGGGTGAGAGGGATGAGAGAGAAGAGGGGGATGAGAGAGAAGAGGGGGATGAGAGAGAAGAGGGGGATGAGAGAGAAGAGGGGGATGAGAGAGAAGAGGGGGATGAGAGAGAAGAGGGGGGTGAGAGAGAAGAGGGAGATGAGAGAGAAGAGGGGGATGAGAGAGAAGAAGGGGATGAGAGAGGGTAATACAGTAATTAAACCAGAAGACACTTTGGAATACATGTACAGTTCAACAGTACAGTTTCTAGTCGTAAGGGACAGGTCTAGACAGTGGGGAGTTTGAAGTGTGTGTAAAACAGTGTGAAAGGAAGGGACAGGTCTAGACAGTGGAGAGTTTGAAGTGTGTGTAAAACAGTGTGAAAGGAAGGGACAGGTCTAGACAGTGGGGAGTTTGAAGTGTGTGTAAAACAGTGTGAAAGGAAGGGACAGGTCTAGACAGTGAACATTGTGCTCCTGTAACGGTAGAACTGATGTTGTGTGCAACTGGTTACGTATGTTTTAAATACAAATGTGGGGAGCCAATGACTAACTGCCATTGATTGCTTATATCTACATGGATCCCTTGTTCCGTATCGATCTTATTTAGGAACAATTAGTCTCGCAGCTAGGGAAGAAGCACTCCCTGGCTGCCATATAGGAGGGGATTTGTCACTGTGGCCTGAGCTAAGTGCTAAACAGTAACACACAGCTCATTTCATTCTGAATAACTGAGGCACTGTAGGTAAGGGCAGTAGAGAGGAAAGGTCTTAATTGTTGACAAGTAGTTGTCTCAGGCAGCTCTTGCTGTTGCATTTGTGAATTAAAGGCAGAACATGACCCATCAACAGCTCATGTAGAGGTGTGACGCTCTAACAGCCACAGCTAACTTCATTAGCCAGCCGTGACACAAGTCCTGTCTCCTGGATAATATCAGTCATTTCAGAAAAAATAGAACGGAAGATAGAACTAGGATCAACTGTTAGAAGAAACAACTCTTTAAATGAGGATCACTGGGTGGCCCCCATCTCCTTATTAATAAACCCAACAGTGTTGTGGATAAACAGCCTGTTATAGACCCAACAGTGTTGTGGATAAACAGCCTGTTATAGACCCAACAGTGTTGTGGATAAACAGCCTGTTATAGACCCAACAGTGTTGTGGATAAACAGCCTGTTATAGACCCAACAGTGTTGTGGATAAACAGCCTGTTATAGACCCAACAGTGTTGTGGATAAACAGCCTGTTATAGACCCAACAGTGTTGTGGATAAACAGCCTGTTATAGACCCAACAGTGTTGTGGATAAACAGCCTGTTATAGACCCAACAGTGTTGTGGATAAACAGCCTGTTATAGACCCAACAGTGTTGTGGATAAACAGCCTGTTATAGACCCAACAGTGTTGTGGATAAACAGCCTGTTATATATGCACTGCCAACTGGTTCAAGGTATTTGTATAGAAATAGTATTTCTGTGCTGTGTGTTTCTGTTAAGTCGTAATGGCTACAGGGAGCCATAGTTACCATAGCCGTGCTGTGGAGGCATGGCAGTATCCTATAAACTTGGGACTTGACCGCCACTGTGTGGGTGTGTGTGTGTGTGTGTGTGTGTGCGTGTACATGTTGGTCAGTAAGCCACCCTTTCCTCACCCCTCTATCCTGAGCAAAAGAGAAACCATGTTCAGTCTTACAATAGGAGAGAAGGGAGAGAAACCATGTTCAGTCTTACAATAGGAGAGAAGGGAGAGAAACCATGTTCAGTCTTACAATAGGAGAGAAGGGAGAGAAACCATGTTCAGTCTTACAATAGGAGAGAAGGAGAGAAACCATGTTCAGTCTTACAATAGGAGAGAAGGGAGAGAAACCATGTTCAGTCTTACAATAGGAGAGAAGGGAGAGAAACCATGTTCAGTCTTACAATAGGAGAGAAGGGAGAGAAACCATGTTCAGTCTTACAATAGGAGAGAAGGGAGAGAAACCATGTTCAGTCTTACAATAGGAGAGAAGGGAGAGAAACCATGTTCAGTCTTACAATAGGAGAGAAGGGAGAGAAACCATGTTCAGTCTTACAATAGGAGAGAAGGGAGAGAAACCATGTTCAGTCTTACAATAGGAGAGAAGGGAGAGAAACCATGTTCAGTCTTACAATAGGAGAGAAGGGAGAGAAACCATGTTCAGTCTTACAATAGGAGAGGGGGGAGGGGGGGGGGGGGCTGTCAAAATGTTCCAATAGGTGTGAGCTTCCACTTGGAGGGAGCTGATTGGATGATGGGGGCTGTGTGTGCTGGATGATGTGTGGCTGAGAGTTTCAGTGGGGGGATGTGGGGCTGTGTGTGCTGTTGGTCTTAGCCTGGTGCTGGAGGAATTTGGGTTTAAGAGGCTAGTAGGATTGGGGAGGAATTGGACCAGACAGTCACCTGGGAAATGGGGGATCTCAGGAGGAAGAAATCTAGGCTGAACACAGAGTCAGAGAAAGCTGCAAGGCTCGATCCACCAAGCTGCCTTCCTCTCCTCCCTCACCCATCTCTTATGGACTCCTCAAAGCAAAGCAATGTGAGGAGGATAAATCATGGACTTTTTTTCTGTGAGGAACTAAGGTGTACTGTATGCCTGAAAAGGTAATAAGATCTATTATGTCCTTTTATACAACGGGTGGGTCTAATCCTGGATGCTGATTGGTTAAAACTGCATTCCAGCCAGTGTCTATTCCACAAGTTACCACCGGCTAAACCTATGACGTTGAAATGCGTATTTACTTTGTTCCATCTCACTGCACAATCCACTAACTCATCAGCCAAGCCAGGCAATTTATAAACTTGATCTCCACTATAAAAAGCATCTAGACATTATTTCCCATTTGTAACGTGTACGCTGGGAGTCGGGAAGCAAGTACAGGGAGTGAATTTAATAATAAATGGAACAAAACAAGAAACACGTGGATCGTACAGTCATGAAACACAGAAACAGAGTCGATAACGCCTGGGGAAAGAACCAAAGGGAGTGACAGATATAGGGGAGGTAATCAGGAAGGTGATGAGTCTCATGAAGCACACGTGCGAGTAACGATGGTGGCAGGTGTGCGTAATGATGAGTACACTGGCGACAACGAGCGCCAGAGAGGAGGAGAAGGAGTAGACGTGACACCATTTCTTTTAGACTAGCATATTTTTTCAAGTGGAGATTTGTATAAACCTTGCTATCTGTCTCGCCGACATTTGCAAAATTGTTTCAATATTGAAATTGGATCTCCACCTGTCCCATAGTAATGAACGTGTTGGGACAAGAAAGACAGGCAGGCAGCTTTTCTCAGTCAGTCGAAATCATGATTCAGCTGCCATAATTTTTATTTTTGTCATTTTTCTCCCCAATTTCGTGATTACGATCTTGTCTCATCGCTGCAACTTCCCAACGGGCTCAGGAGATGTAAAGGTCGAGTCATGCGTCCTCCGAAACATGACCCGCCAAACCACGCTTCTTAACACCCACTCGCTTAACCCGGAAGCTAGCCGGTCCAATGTGTCGAAGGAAACACTGTTCAACTGACTACCGAAGTCAGCCTGCAGGCGCCCAGACCACCACAAGGAGTTGCTAGAGCACGATGAGCCAAGTAAAGACCCCCGGGCAAACACTCCCCTAACCCAGACAACACTGGGCCAGTTGTGCACCGTCCTATGGGACCGCTGCGCCACTCGGGAGCTGCCATCATTTTTATGAATATATACAAAGAAATGTCAATAGAAAACAGGTAAAATGCAGCTAGTTTGCAGTCTTTCCAGCTTCAGTTTGAAGTGATCGTGTTAGCTGTGTTGTTGGCTAGCTCCTCTGAACAATAGTGTCCTAACGAGTGAGCACATTTTCTATGCCAGGCGAAATATTCTGGCTGCACTGTTTGACGTGACTGTAAGTTAGCCGTAGTTGGCTAGCCAGCAAGCAAGGGATAAGAATGTTGCCAGCCAGTATGGCAATGGAACATTTAGAACGAACAAATCATACAGAACGACTAGGTTGCATCTCTGGCAACCAAACCGATTGAACAAACAACCAGCCGGCTTGGGTAGCAACCTTAGATTTGTATTGGGACTATATCTCGTGGAAGGATGAAATAAGGTTTTTAGTGAAAATATGTCAATCATTATTTGAATATGTTGGTAATCCATTGTGTAAAAGTGATAATGCCCTCGAAGCCCGTGTTTGGAGGATATATTGGCACGGTTTGCTTGCCCTCGACTTTGTCTCGAGCCTAACAACACCCGTGCCAATATATCCTCCAAACACCGGCTTCGAGGGCATTATCACTTAATTATTCACCTGATTCAATCCTCTGTGGTAGCTAGCCCTTTGTTCGGATAAGAGCAGAGACTCTTTATCCAATTAGGATAGATCCAGGACCTACTTTAACACATGTAAAGGTGTGAGAGACATTATTCAAACATTCAATGGTACAACATGCAGAGTCAGGCAGAAAAGCTTACACTTGTAGCTGGAGAGAGAGGGAGGGAGGGAGGGAGGGAGGGAGGGAGGGAGGGAGGGAGGGAGGGAGGGAGGGAGGGAGGGAGGGAGGGAGGGAGGGAGGGAGGGAGGGAGGGAGGGAGGGAGAGAGAGAGGGGAAGAGAGGGAGGGATGGAGAGAGAGTGAAAGAGAAAGAGAGAGAGATGGAGAGATAGATAGCTTTTAGTTAATGACCTTGAGAGATTCCTGGGCCCTTGCTACCTTGATATATGTTTCTATCCAGCAATAGTGTTATTCTGACTAGTGCAATCCAAGAGAAATATCATCAGAAATGCTCCACTGCATATATATCTTACATGCTTCAATTGACAACACTATTATGACTACGATATATAAGTTATATAGCCATGACTGATCCCTTAAGGATATTTTCATAAAGTACAGCCGAGCCGACCCCAATGTCCCTGAGGCCATTTACTCTAAGAATAAACATGGTATTGACCAGTTCATTTTCTCTTTTTCTCTCCTTCTGTCTTTTTCTTTCCCTAGCCCTCCCTTGTTCATCATCTAGACTCTCTCTCTCTTTCCCTCTTTCCCTCCCTCACTCCTTCACTGACTCCCTCCCTGTCATGTTCTCATTCACCCTCACACACTCAAAGAGACAAGTCCGAGAAGCTCTCTGAAAATTCACACTTTAAAAGACTGACACCACCCTTAACCTTGAATCTTTATTTTTGCATGGCTGTTGTGATAAAATACTGAACTGACATCTCTGCTCCAGTTCATTTCATGTCAACACACCCCTCCACAAAGACCCACACTGGGGATAATATATGCCATGAGAGCGGCCTGGGGAGAGAGGAGGACACTGAGGGAGGGTGGAGTGCGTCCAGTGATGTGGATAGCCTGGTTGGAGCGTGGCCATGAAAGGGTTAACTCAGTGAGAGGTGTACTGTAGTGCTGCCAGTAGCAACAACACCATAACTAATTCATGGCCTGTGTTCCTGTCTAGTGGGATAATGTTGCTCTTCAGATGCCATTTTACTCAACATTCCCTCCCACCAGCACACTTCCCAAACACTAGACCACAATGGCAGGAGTAACCCTACACATGGGGCATTAATGGTGAACGCATATCATGTTGACAGGGGTCAGTAGCTCACTGGAGACTGACATCCATCTTCTACTGTATGCTGGCTAGACCAGACCAGACTAGAGCAGAGCAGACTAGAGCAGACCAGACTAGAGCAGAGCAGAATAGAGCAGACTAGACCAGACTAGACCAGACCAGACTAGAGCAGAGCAGACTAGAGCAGACCAGACTAGAGCAGAGCAGAATAGAGCAGACTAGACCAGACTAGAGCAGAGCAGACTAGACCAGACCAGACTAGAGCAGACTAGACCAGACCAGACCAGACTAGAGCAGACTAGACCAGACCAGACTAGAGCAGACTAGACCAGACCAGACTAGAGCAGACTAGACTAGACCAGACTAGAGCAGACCAGACTAGACCAGACCAGACTAGAGCAGACTAGACTAGACTAAAGCAGACCAGACTAGACTAGAGCAGACTAGACTAGACTAGAGCAGACTAGACCAGACCAGACTATAGCAGACTAGACCAGACCAGACTAGAGCAGACTAGACCAGAACAGAGCAGACTAGAGCAGAGGGCTATGGAATAGTGGAGGTTCTTCAGTTACTGTTGAGATCCCCAAAGGGAATATAGATTATGATGGCCAGCTGTGGTGAAAGTGTTACCCCAGGTGAATCATCGATTAGAGACAGAGAATGGCTGAATGTGCACTGTGTCTGTAGACAAAAGAGAAGAGGTGGAGGTACTGTTCTGTTTGCAGAGAGAGAGATGGTGGAACAGAAGGAGAGAGGGTTAAAGATGTTTTCAACACTGTGCTCGATCTAATTCTGACATACACTGCTCAGTCAGACAGACACCCTCCTCTGTACATATTCATAGTCTCCTAACCTCCTCACCTCCCGCTGTGCACCCCTCTTTCTCACGCAACCTCCTTGATGCCTGACACAGCTTAGCTCTGAGTGCTGGGTTGGCACGCCACAACGCGTGTTGCAATCTCAGCATACTACACCAGCTAGCTAGCACCCTCCAAACTCCCTACAGATGAGGTCTACTTCACACGGGGAAGAGAGGAGAAGGGAGAGGAGGGGATAGGGGAGGGGAGGGGAGAGGAAGAGAGGAGATAGGCCCTAGGGAGGAGGGGGGTGGGGTCTAAGCCTGTTCTCAGGCCCTAGGGAGGTGGGGTCTAAGCCTGTTCTCAGGCCCTAGGGCGGTGGGGGTAGGGTCTAAGCCTGTTCTCAGGCCCTAGAGAGGTGGGGGGGTGAGGTCTAAGCCTGTTCTCAGGCCCTAGAGAGGTGGGGGTGGGGTCTAAGCCTGTTCTCAGGCCCTAGAGAGGTGAGGGGTGGGGTCTAAGCCTGTTCTCAGGCCCTAGAGAGGTGGGGGGTGGGGTCTAAGCCTGTTCTCAGGCCCTAGAGAGGTGGGGGGTGGGGTCTAAGCCTGTTCTCAGGCCCTAGAGAGGTGGGGGGTGGGGTCTAAGCCTGTTCTCAGGCCCTAGAGAGGAGAGACGAGGGCGGGTAGGGTATGGCAGACTCCGGGGCTCATCTCGGCAGACGCCCCATCATCACCTGCCATACGGCAGCCTGAACCATGGGTCACCCGCCATCCATACCCATTACCCTCCTCCTATTAGATTTCCATTACATTTGATGGTAGAGTTTTTTAGGAGAGAGGACCCCGCTCTGCAGACACCAATTTAAAGAGCCAAAGCAAAGTAATCAATTCACAAACCAACCGGAGACTGCAAACTGAATTACTGTGAGGGGGATTGAGCTAGTGATGATAGAAGGATGGTGAGAGCCAGTTTCAGACATATCCATATCAAAGCCATCCTGAAGGGCCAGAGTGAGGAGATAATCTGTGCCCTGCAGGATGGCCAAACATACAGGTTGACTGTATAGGAGAGCACTCTGACTCCCACACATGTCATCACATTGACTTAGTGTGGCTCAGTTGGGAGAGCATGGCATTTGCACTGCTAGAGTTGTGGGTTCAATTCCCATGGGGGACAAGTACATTTACATTACATTTTAGTCATTTAGCAGACGCTCTTATCCAGAGCGACTTACAGTAGTGAATGCATACATTTCATACATTTTTTTCCGTACTGGTCCCCCGTGGGAATCAAACCCACAGCCCTGGCGTCACAAACACCATGCTCTACCAACTGAGCCACACGGGACCAAGTACGAAAACATATATGAAGATTTCTGTACTCACGACAGTACATCCCTCTGGATACGAGCATCTGCTAAATGAGGAATGTTTTTAAATGTCACTGCATGGCTTCAAGCTCCACAACTTCCATCCACTTTTTTGTTGGCCTTTCAGTCTATGTCACAAGAAATACTGTATATAGACTTTCATTCCGGATCTATAGCTCAGAAACTTGGGGTCCACTTAGAGGAATGGTGAAGGTCACCCTCTAGGATTGTGTGTGTTGGTGTCATGCCTGGTACACATAAGAGGTGTTAGTCATGTAAAGTGAAATCTGGCACCACTGCATCATGTGTAGTTTGTGTGAGTGCTTCATGCTCCATAAAGCTGACAGAAAATATATTTTCTCCAAACTGATATGACATGGTAGGGGCACATACACTATATATACAGAAGTTCATGGACACCCCTTCAAATTAGAGGATTTGGTTATTTCAGCCACACCCGTTGCTGACAGGTGTATAAAATCGAGCGCACAGCCATGCAATCTCCATAGACAAACATTGGCAATAGAATGGCCTTATTGAAGAGCTCAGTGACATTCAACCTGGCACCGTCATAGGATGCCACCTTTCCAACAAGTCAGTAAGTCAAACTTCTGCCCTGCTAGAGCTGCCCCAGTCTACTGTAAGGGCTGTTATTGTGAAGTGGAAACGTCTAGGAGCAACAACGGCTCAGTCACAAGGTGGTAAAAATTGTCTGTCCTCCATTGCAACACTCACTACCGAGTTCTAAACTGCCTCTGGAAGCAACGTCGGCACAAGAACTGTTCATTGGGAGCTTCATGAAATGGGTTTTCATGGCCGAGCAGCCGCACACAAGCCTAAGATCACCATGCGCAATGCCAAGCGTCGGCTGGAGTGGTGTAAAGCTCGCCGCCATTGGACTCTCGAGCAATGTGAAAGCATTCTCTGGAGTGATGAATCACGCTTCACTATCTGGCAGTCCAACGGACGAATCTGGGTTTGGAGGATGCCAGGAGAACACTACCTGCCCCAATGCATAGTGCCAACTGTAAAGTTTGGTGGAGGAGGAAAAATGGTTTGGGGCTGTTTTTCATGGTTCGGGCTCGGCCCCTTAGTTCCAGTGAAGGGAAATCTTAACGCTAAAACATACAATGACAATCTAGATGATTCTGTGTTTCCAACTTTGTAGCAACAGTTTGGGGAAGGCCCTTTCCTGTTTCAGTATGACAATGCCCCCGTGCACAAAGCAAGGTTCATACAGAAATGGTTTGTTGAGATCGGTGTGGAAGAACTTGAATGGCCTGCACAGAGCCCTGACCTCAACCCCATCGAACACCTTTGGGATGAATTGGAAAACCAACTGCGAGCCAGGTCTAATTGCCCAACATCAGTGCCTGACCTCACTAATACTCTTGTGGCTGAATGGAAGCAAGTCCCCGCAGCAATGTTCCAACATCTAGTGGAAAACCTTCCCAGAAGAGTGGAGGCTGTTATAGCAGCACAGGGGGGACCAACTCCATATTAATGCCCATGATTTTGGAATGAGATGTTCGACAAACAGGTGTTCACATACTTTTTGCCATGTAGTGTATGTGTGCATGCTAATCCGCCATCATGGCTGCCTTCTACTGGCTAGCCCCCAGACTGATCTCTGGGCAAAACATTCTCTCTCTCTCTGCTTTTCTCTCTCTGTGGTTCTCTATCTCTGGTTCTCTCTCCCTCTGCTTTTCTCTCTCTGTGGTTCTCTCTCTGGTTCTCTCTCCCTCTGCTTTTCTCTCTCTGTGGTTCTCTCTCTGTGGTTCTCTCTCCTTCCTGTCTCTCCTTCTCCCTCTCCCCCCGTCTCTCACTCCCCTCCTCCCTCTATCTATCACACCCCTTTTTCCATCCTCTCTCTTTCCCCCTCCTCATCTCTCTCTCCTTCCTGTCTCTCCTTCTCTCTCTCCCCCTTCTCCCTCTGTCTCTCACTCCCCTCCTCTCTCTCCCCTCCTCCCTCTCTCTATCTATCACACCCCTTTTTCCATCCTCTCTTTCCCCCTCCTCATCTCTATCTCTCTCTTCCCCTGCTCCCTGTGTTAGTGTGGCAGTCTGCCCATTTTGATATGTAAATCATCCATAATTCAACGCTGCCTGCCATAAATCTTCATTAGCAGACCTGTGGAATAAGAAAATGGAGTCATTCTCAGATATTTTTCTGCTCCATTATTATGTAAAGACTGACAGCATGGAGAGAGCACTAATCTACACCTTGAAACTGACTGACAGCATGGAGAGACCACTAATCTACACCTTGAAACTGACTGACGGCATGGAGAGACCACTAATCTACACCTTGAAACTGACTGACGGCATGGAGAGACCACTAATCTACACCTTGAAACTGACTGACGGCATGGAGAGACCACTAATCTACACCTTGAAACTGACTGACGGCATGGAGAGAGCACTAATCTACACCTTGAAACTGACTGACGGCATGGAGAGACCACTAATCTACACCTTGAAACTGACTGACGGCATGGAGAGACCACTAATCTACACCTTGAAACTGACTGACGGCATGGAGAGACCACTAATCTACACCTTGAAACTGACTGACGGCATGGAGAGAGCACTAATCTATACCTTGAAACTGACTGACGGCATGGAGAGACCACTAATCTACACCTTGAAACTGACTGACGGCATGGAGAGACCACTAATCTACACCTTGAAACTGACTGACGGCATGGAGAGACCACTAATCTACACCTTGAAACTGACTGACGGCATGGAGAGAGCACTAATCTACACCTTGAAACTGACTGACGGCATGGAGAGAGCACTAATCTACACCTTGAAACTGACTGACGGCATGGAGAGAGCACTAATCTACACCTTGAAACTGACTGACGGCATGGAGAGACCACTAATCTACACCTTGAAACTGACTGACGGCATGGAGAGAGCACTAATCTACACCTTGAAACTGACTGACGGCATGGAGAGAGCACTAATCTACACCTTGAAACTGACTGACGGCATGGAGAGAGCACTAATCTATACCTTGAAACTGACTGACGGCATGGAGAGACCACTAATCTCCACCTTGAAACTGACTGACGGCATGGAGAGACCACTAATCTACACCTTGAAACTGACTGACGGCATGGAGAGACCACTAATCTACACCTTGAAACTGAGTCAAGGGTGTTATTGATGCCCTCTCTGTCTCTGTACTGGTTATCGCTCTTCCTCTTTCCATCCCTGCCTCTCTCTCTCTCTCTCCACATCGCTCCCACACACAGTTTACCCACTCCCTGTCCATTAGCCATCAGTTTAGAAAAAGCAGGTTACAAATTACCTTTCTCATTACCCAGCTCGGTGGGCTTTTAAGAGCCGCTTGCCAAGGTACCGGTGATATTTGCTTACCCCTCATTAAGATGCCGACCTTTTCAAGTGACCCCTTATTGATTTCATTAAAACACAAAGAGGGATACCTAGTCAGTTGTACAACTAACTGAACACCTTCAACTGAAATATGTCTCCCACATTTAACCCAGCCCCTCTGAATCAGAGAGGTGAAGGGGGCTGCCTTAATTGACAGGCACATCTTCAGCACCTAGGGAACAGTGGGTTAACTGCCTTGCTCAGGATCAGAACGACAGATTTTTACCTTGACAGCTCAGGGATTCCATCCAGCAACTTCTGGCTACTAGCCCAACACGCTAACCACTAGGCTACCTGATGGACCTACCACTCTGAGTAAAAAAAAGAAGAAACACACACTAATGCAGCATTTCATATTTTCTTAAAGTCGGAGTGAAGCTTTCTGTGTCTGAACGTGACATCCATCGCTGCTTATTATCACAGCGCATTGTAGGAACTAAATCTGTCATTCATTACATCTGGCTGGTGGATTTTTAACAATAGGTTGTTGTATTATCCAGCCTGCCGCCACAGCACAGTGGGGAGGATGTCCTACCAAGCTGGATACAGATACAGCACAGCGAGGAGGATGTCCTACCAAGCTGGATACAGATACAGCACAGCGAGGAGGATGTCCTACCAAGCTGGATACAGATACAGCACAGTGAGGAGGATGTCCTACCAAGCTGGATACAGATACAGCACAGTGAGGAGGATGTCCTACCAAGCTGGATACAGATACAGCACAGTGAGGAGGATGTCCTAACAAGCTGGATACAGATACAGCACAGCGAGGAGGATGTCCTACCAAGCTGGATACAGATACAGCACAGTGAGGAGGATGTCCTACCAAGCTGGATACAGATACAGCACAGTGAGGAGGATGTCCTACCAAGCTGAATACAGATACAGCACAGTGAGGAGGATGTCCTACCAAGCTGAATACAGATACAGCACAGTGAGGAGGATGTCCTAACAAGCTGGATACAGATACAGCACAGTGAGGAGGATGTCCTAACAAGCTGGATACAGCACAGTGAGGAGGATGTCCTACCAAGCTGGATACAGATACAGCACAGTGAGGAGGATGTCCTACCAAGCTGGATACAGATACAGCACAGTGAGGAGGATGTCCTACCAAGCTGGATACAGATACAGCACAGTGAGGAGGATGTCCTACCAAGCTGGATACAGATACAGCACAGTGAGGAGGATGTCCTACCAAGCTGGATACAGATACAGCACAGTGAGGAGGATGTCCTACCAAGCTGGATACAGATACAGCACAGTGAGGAGGATGTCCTACCAAGCTGGATACAGCACAGTGAGGAGGATGTCCTACCAAGCTGGATACAGATACAGCACAGTGAGGAGGATGTCCTACCAAGCTGGATACAGATACAGCACAGCGAGGAGGATGTCCTACCAAGCTGGATACAGATACAGCACAGCGAGGAGGATGTCCTACCAAGCTGGATACAGATACAGCACAATGAGGAGGATGTCCTACCAAGCTGAATACAGATACAGCACAGCGAGGAGGATGTCCTACCAAGCTGGATACAGATACAGCACAGTGAGGAGGATGTCCTAACAAGCTGGATACAGATACAGCACAGTGAGGAGGATGTCCTACCAAGCTGGATACAGATACAGCACAGTGAGGAGGATGTCCTAACAAGCTGAATACAGCACAGTGAGGAGGATGTCCTACCAAGCTGGATACAGATACAGCACAGTGAGGAGGATGTCCTACCAAGCTGGATACAGATACAGCACAGATACGATGCAGGCATTTTAAAAGCCAGTCTCTATCTCCCGCTCCAAGCTCTTATTCAATGCATCGGCTTCTGACTCCAGAGGAAGATTGTCAGCATCTGATACAGTATAGGGATGTGGGGAGACTATCTCAGAAATGATTTGAAGCCGTCCATAATCCGACGAGTGACTATGTATCATGTCAGCACATTCCCTTCATATATAGAACATCATTTCACTCAGTTTCTCAGTCCCTACCTCTCTGTTGAAATGTTTAAAACTGGAGACACAGCTAAAATAGCACTGATGCAAGGATCAGGGATGACGCCTATCTCAGGTGAGAGTTTCAGCGAGTATACAGTATATACCATGGGACCATGGCGCCTTAAGACTCTGTCGCCTTGTGTTTGACAGGTAGGCAGGCAGCCCTCCACCCCAGTCCCAGTATCAGCCTGGTCTCATTTCTCTTCATTACCATTACATCCAGCTGACGAACCCTTGGCTCCATCCAGCTTTTCACTCAGGAGGGTTTACTGTTCCTATTGGTCCAACCAGGCCTGGCAACTTCCCTGTGCCACTCAGGCTCCTCTCTGCTCAGGCCCAGTCTAGCCACGTTAGTGTCCTCCTTTCTCAGGGCCTGTCTAAGTGTGACTGATAGGGGAAACACAGGGAAACAAACACCAGGCCCAACTAAAGTCTAACTTCCAATGTGATTAGAACTGGAACTGAAGAATGTCTTAGAGACGGCTCTCTCTCTCCCCCTCTTCTCTCTATTCCATCTCTCTCTATGCATCTATCTATGTATCTATCTCTCTCTCTTTCTCTCTTTCTCTCAGCCTTATCCTCTAAGCTAATAGCACAGCTCAGGCTTCTCCCACCATGATGTAGGGGTGAATTAAAAGAAACGGCCGTGGATAAAAAGGAGTCAAATAAATGCGAACTGAAGCGCAAATCTGAGTGGCGAACAGGCTTTGGTAGCTCTGTGGTAAAGCATGGGAAGTCAGTAAAGGACTAAAGGCCACCAGCAATGGTACAGCTAATGGACTTTAACTGTTGTGGTGGATCAGGCAGTGCAACGCAGCATAACACGGAGAGGGGAGGCCCCTGGTCTATCTAACTTACTAACCCTCTCTCAGTGCTGCTGACCCAGGGCCCAGTCGGTCTGTTCTCCTTCCTGTATTATTCATGGCCACCTCACAGGCAGGACATGTTATGGGGACACACATGCATACAGCACGTTGTGACCAAATGAGATTGGAGTTAGATTTTCAGTGCTCCTCTTACAGCCCGGTGACAACCTGGTGCTGCTTGGTCACAGCTCATTAAGATAGCCGGATCCTGCCGTGATCCTGCCGAGTGCCATGTTGCCCCATGCAGTTGCCATTAGCAGGTGGTCGTTGGCAGGACGGTGGGGTGGTGTGGGGAGGAGCTGTACTGGATGGCTGGGTGTGGGGTTTGGAGGCTCCAGGACTGGCCAGGACCGGGTATAGGAGAGAGGCTATCTGCTACCATTAACAGGCAGCCTGTGGAAGTCGGTGGCAGGGGGGAGAAGTGGTGCAGAGTTCTGGGGGAGTGAGATGCTCCTGGTCCTAAAGTAAAGAGGCTGAGAGAAAGGCTGCCCCCCCCTGTCTGCCTCCTACACCAGCTATGGGGCAGTTTTATGGAGGAAAACAACAGGAAACTGTTTAGGAACCTGTCCAGACAGCAGACAGCTCAAGCCCTTGAACCTGTACTAAAGGCCCCTATCTACTGTCTCCATCCACAGAGCTAAGTGTTCTGTCTCACCCAGCCCAGCAGAGAGTACTACAGAGCATCATCTATCCAGAATCTACATTGTGGGTTTTAGATGTAATTTAAGCCTGAAGATTTAGCTATCAGAGGAGTGACCTCTACATTTGCATGTTCTTTAAGTACAGAGTGTGTTCTCCTCTCCTCCTGTCACTGCTTTAAGGATGTACTGTACTGGAACCTGAGAGGGAAAGGGGAATAGAGGGGATTGGCTCTGAGACCCATGCTGTTGAAGTCCCCTTCCAGAGCTCTGCATCACACCAGGAGTTGGGGCCCTAGGCTCAGTTTCTCCTCTTGACCCTCCTATGACCCCCTGCCTATCTGTCTGCACCTGCACTGAATCTCTCTGAGAGATAAGAAGCTTTCAGATGAAGGTGGAATTGATACTGTATGGCAACAGAAAGGAGGGGTTGGGTATCAAGGGGGTTTAAACATGTTTTATCTGACCTTAGATTCCTATGATTATGTGTTCAGTACAGTAGACCTATGCTGCACAGGGGAGAGACTTAACCATAGCTAAAAATCTATCTGGATTGGGAGGGTTAAAAAGAGAAAGGAGGGTAAAGACTGATTTACTACATTTCACATCCATTTCTTTGCATTCCAATATATTTCAGTGTATTCTGATGTGGGAAGCGATTAGATCTGACATTATACATGTGCTAGAGGTTATAAGAAAATGATTCCAGCTTTCACAACAAAAAAAGGAGAAATCCAATATAGTCGAGCTGTGTCCTGGAAAGAGATGTTAAACAGACAGCAGTTTTCATTTAGACTCTCCATCTATTCTCTCCCTCTCTTTTCCTCTTCTCTCATTACCGTGCTGGCCAGAAATGAAGGGGGATGGATTTGAGGGGGCGAGCAGACAGGTGGACGAGGAGGCAGGCTGAGACCTATAGAACGGGTCGTGTCTGTGTTTTGTGCTGAGCTAGTGCAGCAACATGGAGTGAAATATGATTGTATTCATTATTCATTCCAAGGCTCCCTCTAGCTTCCACTGCATATCTTGTTTTTCATACTGCAACAACATGCACTCCACTGAGATGGAGTGTGTGCGTGTGTGTATATGCACATGTGCATGTAGGTGTGTGTGAGCGCGATGTCCCTACCGAGTGTGAGTGCTGTAGATGTTTCTAGATGGCTGCCATTGAAGTCTTAAACATGGTCCAAACCTGTCCTCTCGGGGGGAATGACAGTAACCCACTTCTCCCCCCCCAAACCTGTCCTCTCGGGGTGAATGACAGTAACCCACTTCTCCCCCCCAAACCTGTCCTCTCGGGGTGAATGACAGTAACCCACTTCTCCCCCCCAAACCTGTCCTCTCGGGGGGAATGACAGTAACCCACTTCTCCCCCCCCAAACCTGTCCTCTCGGGGGGAATGACAGTAACCCACTCCCCCCCCCCAAACCTGTCCTCTCGGGGGGAATGACAGTAACCCACTCCCCCCCCCCCCAAACCTGTCCTCTCGGGGGGAATGACAGTAACCCACTTCTCACCCCCAAACCTGTCCTCTCGGGGGGAATGACAGTAACCCACTTCTCCCCCCCAAACCTGTCCTCTCGGGGTGAATGACAGTAACCCACTTCTCCCCCCCCAAACCTGTCCTCTCGGGGGGAATGACAGTAACCCACTTCTCCCCCCCAAACCTGTCCTCTCGGGGGGGAATGACAGTAACCCACTTCTCCCCCCCAAACCTGTCCTCTCGGGGGGAATGACAGTAACCCACTCCCCCCCCCCCCAAACCTGTCCTCTCGGGGGGAATGACAGTAACCCACTCCCCCCCCCCCCCAAACCTGTCCTCTCGGGGGGAATGACAGTAACCCACTTCTCACCCCCAAACCTGTCCTCTCGGGGGGAATGACAGTAACCCACTTCCCCCCCCCCCAAACCTGTCCTCTCGGGGGGAATGACAGTAACCCACTTCCCCCCCCCCAAACCTGTCCTCTCGGGGGGAATGACAGTAACCCACTCTCCCCCCCCCCCCCCCCCCAAACCTGTCCTCTCAGGGAGAATGACAGTAACCCACTTCTCACCCCCCCCCCCAAACCTGTCCTCTCGGGGGGAATGACAGTAACCCACTCTCCCCCCCCCCCCCAAACCTGTCCTCTCGGGGGGAATGACAGTAACCCACTTCTCACCCCCCCCAAACCTGTCCTCTCGGGGGGAATGACAGTAACCCACTTCTCCCCCCCCAAACCTGTCCTCTCGGGGGGAATGACAGTAACCCACTTCTCCCCCCCCCCCCAAACCTGTCCTCTCGGGGGGAATGACAGTAACCCACTTCCCTCCCCCCCAAACCTGTCCTCTCGGGGGGAATGACAGTAACCCACTTCCCCCCCCCCAAACCTGTCCTCTCGGGGGGGGAATGACAGTAACCCACTTCTCCCCCCCCCCAAACCTGTCCTCTCGGGGGGAATGACAGTAACCCACTTCTCCCCCCCAAACCTGTCCTCTCGGGGGGAATGACAGTAACCCACTTCCCTCCCCCCCAAACCTGTCGTCTCGGGGGGAATGACAGTAACCCACTCCCCCCCCCCAAACCTGTCCTCTCGGGGGGAATGACAGTAACCCACTCTCCCCCCCCCCCCCCCCCCAAACCTGTCCTCTCGGGGGGAATGACAGTAACCCAATTCTCACCCCCCCCCCCCAAACCTGTCCTCTCGGGGGGAATGACAGTAACCCACTTCTCCCCCCCCCAAACCTGTCCTCTCGGGGGGAATGACAGTAACCCACTCTCCCCCCCCCCACCCAAACCTGTCCTCTCGGGGGGAATGACAGTAACCCACTTCTCACCCCCCCAAACCTGTCCTCTCGGGGAGAATGACAGTAAGCCACATCTCACCCCCCCCCCCCCAAACCTGTCCTCTCGGGGGGAATGACAGTAACCCACTCTCCCCCCCCCCCCCAAACATGTCCTCTCGGGGGGAATGACAGTAACCCACTTCTCACCCCCCCCCCCAAACCTGTCCTCTCGGGGGGAATGACAGTAACCCACTTCTCCCCCCCCCAAACCTGTCCTCTCGGGGGGAATGACAGTAACCCACTTCTCCCCCCCCCAAACCTGTCCTCTCGGGGGGAATGACAGTAACCCACTTCCCTCCCCCCCAAACCTGTCCTCTCGGGGGGAATGACAGTAACCCACTTCTCTCCCCCCAAAACGCCTCCGGGGGTGCGCCCCTCTCCCCCCCCGCCCCGGGGGAATGACAGTAACCCACTTCTCCCCCCCCAAACCTGTCCTCTCGGGGGGGAATGACAGTAACCCACTTCCCCCCCCCCAAACCTGTCCTCTCGGGGGGGGAATGACAGTAACCCACTTCTCCCCCCCCCAAACCTGTCCTCTCGGGGGGGAATGACAGTAACCCACTTCTCCCCCCCAAACCTGTCCTCTCGGGGGGAATGACAGTAACCCACTTCCCCCCCCCCAAACCTGTCCTCTCGGGGGGAATGACAGTAACCCACTCTCCCCCCCCCCCCAAACCTGTCCTCTCGGGGGGAATGACAGTAACCCACTTCTCACCCCCCCCAAACCTGTCCTCTCGGGGGGAAT
Source organism: Salmo salar (assembly GCF_965601325.2). Lineage (NCBI taxonomy): Eukaryota > Metazoa > Chordata > Actinopteri > Salmoniformes > Salmonidae > Salmo > Salmo salar. Next base: position 64,525,873 of record NC_138310.1, on the reverse strand, counting down.
GACAGTAACCCACTTCTCCCCCCCCCCCAAACCTGTCCTCTCGGGGGGAATGACAGTAACCCACTTCTCCCCCCCCCCAAACCTGTCCTCTCGGGGGGAATGACAGTAACCCACTTCCCTCCCCCCCCAAACCTGTCCTCTCGGGGGGAATGACAGTAACCCACTTCTCTCCCCCCCAAAACTGTCCTCTCGGGGGAATGACAGTAACCCACTTCTCCCCCCCAAACCTGTCCTCTCGGGGGGAATGACAGTAACCCACTTCCCCCCCCCCCCCAAACCTGTCCTCTCGGGGGGGAATGACAGTAACCCACTTCTCCCCCCCCCAAACCTGTCCTCTCGGGGGGGAATGACAGTAACCCACTTCTCCCCCCCAAACCTGTCCTCTCGGGGGGAATGACAGTAACCCACTTCCCCCCCCCAAACCTGTCCTCTCGGGGGGAATGACAGTAACCCACTCCCCCCCCCCCCCCCCCCCCCCCCCCCCCAAACCTGTCCTCTCGGGGGGAATGACAGTAACCCACTTCTCCCCCCCAAACCTGTCCTCTCGGGGGGAATGACAGTAACCCACTCCTCCCCCCCCCCCCAAACCTGTCCTCTCGGGGGGAATGACAGTAACCCACTTCTCCCCCCCAAACCTATCCTCTCGGGGGGAATGACAGTAACCCACTTCTCCCCCTCCCCAAACCTGTCCTCTCGGGGGGAATGACAGTAACCCACTTCTCCCCCCCAAACCTATTCTCTCGAGGGGAATGACAGTAACCCACTTCTCCCCCCCAAACCTATCCTCTCGGGGGGAATGACAGTAACCCACTTCTCCCCCTCCCCAAACCTGTCCTCTCGGGGGGAATGACAGTAACCCACTTCTCCCCCCCAAACCTATCCTCTCGGGGGGAATGACAGTAACCCACTTCTCCCCCTCCCCAAACCTGTCCTCTCGGGGGGAATGACAGTAACCCACTTCTCCCCCCCATTTCATCCTTCCTTCAGCTAATCCCTCTGTCACTGTCTGTCTTCACTTCCAGTGCATGTGAGTTTCCACCTCTCTCCCTCTGTCCTCGGTGCTCATCCTTGCGGCCCCGGTGCTCCCTTCTCCCACTGACTGCAGCATACCAAGCAGCAGCCTCAGCAGTACACCTATTCATTACCTGATTAGTGCTGACACGTTGTTTACTGGGTCACACCGCTCTGAAAGTCTTCTCTTAATTATGGAAATGTCAGGTGGTGAGGAGTTATTCCTGCGTGCTGCACGGGGAAATATCAGCTTCTCTCACAGGAGTTATTCCTGGGTGCTGCACGGGGAAATATCAGCTTCTCTCACAGGAGTTATTCCTGGGTGCTGCACGGGGAAATATCAGCTTCTCTCACAGGAGTTATTCCTGGGTGCTGCACGGGGAAATATCAGCTTCTCTCACAGGAGAGAAGAGGGGGGGGGGGACTGGACAGAACAGACACGTCAACCAGCTCAGATAGGAGTTTGAAATGTCTCTAGAGGGTTTATTGTAATATACCATATCTGAAATCTCCATCAGTTATAATAGTCTAATACACAGATAAAAGAACATGTCCCAGATCTAAAGTACTGTGTTACATACACTACAGTGGAACTGGGGTTGCTTCTAGGAATCTATAGATTATATATTGTATACTACAGTGTGTGTACAATATTTCCAAAGACTCATATTGCAATCTCCGTTTCAACAGTCAAATGACTTGTTCCACACTGATGTATGAGTCACAACTCAAAACTGTTTTTGTCTGGAACCAAAATGCCTGATTTGTTATAACATAAACACGCCGTGAACAGCTGTATGTGTGTCCAACCACAATCACCCACGGCCATTTTACCTCTGCCCCAGTTTAATCAAGCCTTTTCCTTTTTATCTCAGACAGTCCTTTCTTCCCATACATAACTATATCAACCTCTGGCAGATGTGACCAGAGCTTCAATCTAGCAGGGCGCCATAGGGAGGTATGTTACCGACCTATACCCAGGAGACCTAGCAGGGAGCCATAGGGAGGTATGTTACTGTCCTATACCCAGGAGACCTAGCAGGGAGCCATAGGGAGGTATGTTACCGACCTATACCCAGGAGACCTAGCAGGGAGCCATAGGGAGGTATGTTACTGTCCTATACACAGGAGACCTAGCAGGGAGCCATAGGGAGGTATGTTACTGTCCTATACCCAGGAGACCTAGCAGGGAGCCATAGGGAGGTATGTTACCGACCTATACCCAGGAGACCTAGCAGGGAGCCATAGGGAGGTATGTTACCGACCTATACCCAGGAGACCTAGCAGGGAGCCATAGGGAGGTATGTTACTGTCCTATACCCAGGAGACCTAGCAGGGAGCCATAGGGAGGTATGTTACCGACCTATACCCAGGAGACCTAGCAGGGAGCCATAGGGAGGTATGTTACCGACCTATACCCAGGAGACCTAGCAGGGAGCCATAGGGAGGTATGTTACTGTCCTATACCCAGGAGACCTAGCAGGGAGCCATAGGGAGGTATGTTACCGACCTATACCCAGGAGACCTAGCAGGGAGCCATAGGGAGGTATGTTACCGACCTATACCCAGGAGACCTAGCAGGGAGCCATAGGGAGGTATGTTACCGACCTATACCCAGGAGACCTAGCAGGGAGCCATAGGGAGGTATGTTACTGTCATATACCCAGGAGACCTAGCAGGGTTAAAGCATTTCTGACAGCTCTTTGAGCCGCCATGTGCATCAAGGTGGTTAATAATACCATGACAATAATGACTGTTTCCACTTCTAAATGGCCTTTAAATAAGCCTCACTGCTTGGCTGATCTGTTGAGGAGGAGGAGAAGCATTGGGATGTGAGCCATATGTAGGTAATGGATGGAACCACGCCACACCATGTGTGTCAGGGGACAGGCTGTACAACTAACCACTGTTTGGACAGGATCCACGCCCTCCATGGCCCAGCATGCATTACTGGACACACTGAGCGTGTCAGTGTGTCGCCGTAGTGCCCCTTTGTGCTCAACTCCTGAAAGGGATCAAATCATTACTTAAACAAATATTCTCACATTTATAAGGCCGTGCTTAACCTCCTGCTTAAGGCAGCCATTACTGATACTCTACTCCCTCACATGTTATATTAACTTAACAGGAAGGGAAAGGGGAAGAGGAAGATGGGAGAGGAGAAAAAAAACATGGCTGCCTCTTAAATAGCAGAACATTATAATGAGAAGTATTTAAACACCCCTTGGCAGAAATTGCTCTCTGGCAAAATAATTACAATTGTTCCTTCCTGCCTTCTGTGAATAAGCTGTGTTTTTACAAGTGTTAATAAGCCAAGAGTGTAAATGCCGTGTTTAAAGTAGCCATTAATATGGGTGTCTGTACTAGCCAGCCCAATATCCCTAGACCAGCCATTGCTTAAATGTCATCTGCTGGCTTAACAGAGACTGAATTAAATCTCTACCAACGCAGCCAGTTCAATTAGGTATAATATGGCCGCTGACACTGCAATCAATAGGTCTTGTCTGTAGGGGGAATATTGTGTTCCTCCTGGGCCACTGATGACATCAGCGGGCCGTAACCAAAGCTTCTGTGCCAGGCAGAGTGACCCACACCGGGCCGGGCTGGGATCAGGGGCAGGGTGGACAAGGCCGGGCTGGGTGGATAAGAAGGGAAAGTACTGTAGCAGGATCTGGGGTAGTGGCAGGGGTATGAGCAGGAGCCAGATAGGGCGTCAGTGAGTCAGAGCTTACCGGAACAGGCAACAGAGTGGAACCCAGCCATTGTCTAGCATACATACACACATTCCCATGAGAGACACTCAACTCCATTAATGTCTTGTGGATCACTTTCCTGTAGTCCCTCCCCCCTTGCCCCATGTATCACCATGATCCAGTCTGGCTGGCTGGGGCTGCTCTGTCCATGCAACCCCCTCAGAGCCACCCCTTCAGCTGGTGCCCATCCCTCCTGCCTCCCCTGCCTCTCTCTCCCATCCATCGCAGTCCTGGTTCCTCTCACTGGGAGTGAGGGGGGATGAACAGCCTGTCTGTCAACAGTAGGCCCAGGGCCCAGGACTGAGACAAACTCAGGTCCCTCACAGCATCGCTCAACCCCCCCCCCCCCCCCATATATAGCTCCTCTGATGTTCCCCTCAGAGCTCCACACTGAGACTGTGGGCCCTAGTCAAACGTAGTGCACTTAATAGGGAATAGGGGGGCATTTTGGACTAAGATACTCACAGTTCCAAGGGAGAACTGTGGGCCCTTTTCCAGACACACATACACACACATAGAGACAGACATACAGACCGACAGAGGGACTGGGTGACAGTCGCAGAGGCAGCTTTAAGGTCAGCTTGACAGGCAGCCATAGAGACAGAGAGACAAAACAGAGCATCCTGACAGGAGAAAAATACACACATTGAAGTGGGTGAAGGAAGGGAGAGAGAGAGAGAGAGAAAGCGAGCGCGAGAGAGAGAGAGAGAGCGCGAGAGGGAGGGAGAGAGAGAGAGCGCGAGAGGGAGGGAGAGAGAGAGAGAGGGATAGAAAGAGAGAGAGAGAGAGAGAGGGGGAGACTAGGAGGAGAGGAACTGAGGAGTAGGGCTCCTGTCCCTGCCTGTCTCTGTCCTGTCGGAGAGGGTTAATATAAGCTGCACACCACAGTGTAAATAATACACCAGCCTTGCAGTTAAAAAGGATAAACACATAAAAGATTCAACAGCTGGAGCAAACCGTCATGGAAGTGTCGGCTGTGTGTGTGTGTGTGCGTGTTCGTGTGTGTGTGTGCATGCATGTTCGTGTGTGTGTGCATGCATGTGGGTTCGTGTGTGTGCATGCGTGTCCGTGTGTGTGTGTGTGTGCATGCATGTGTGTTCGTGTGTGTGCATGCGTGTCCGTGTGTGTGTGTGTGTGCATGCATGTGTGTTCGTGTGTGTGCATGCGTGTCCGTGTGTGTGTGTGTGTGTGTGCATGCATGTGTGTTCGTGTGTGCGCATGCGCTGTGTTCAAACATGTGTTTGTGGGGAAGCGGTGGAAAGCAATATGTCACAAATGACAGGTGAAGTGCTTATTCTTTGAAATGGTCTTTTAAAGCTGCACAATGTAACTGTTTGGGTGACCTGACCAAATTCACATTCTCATTGAAAGCCAGTCTAAGAAGCAGTAGATCTGTTCTATGTGCTCTATTTCTATGGTTCCTGTTCTTAAGTTTCGTTTTTGTCTTTTACTTTCGAATTGGTTCTGGAAAATATATTTCACAGCAGTTTAGGTGGTTCAATGATTCTCTACACTATACTTCATTGTTTTGTCACATAAACTGAAGTTACAATTTTAGCAACCAGGAAATGGCAGAGCAATTTCAGCATAGTGCACCTTTATGAATTCCTATAAATCTAAGATATTTTAACATAACACACTCTCAGAGTGAACTTTCATCTGTGGCTGATGAATAGAAACATAATATCCTACTTAAGCTCTCGGCTGTAGAGAGACAGTCTGTCAGACAGCATTCACTAAACAATAGAACATCTTTATTTAGTCATTCTCTACAGATATTGTTGCTGTTTCACACATACACACACAGCTACCTCTGGATAGGTAAAAACACTGCTCTTTCCTGCTCTTTGAAAACCTCAGCGCTCCCCTGGTTCAATTAGAGCTGCTGTCTCGTACGTCTCCAACTCTGGCCCGTCTGTATCCCATTGGGCCTGGCAATCAGTCAGGGTCTGTCACTGTCCTGTACGCTGCCTGTCAGCCTCACACACACACACACCACACACACACACACACACACACACACAGCTGGAAAACACATACACTGTACCACTGCACCAGACACACACAGTTACACATACAGAGATACACACAGCTGGAGGAGACACTACACAGCTGGACTAGCCACACAGTTACACATACAGAGATACACACAACAATACAGACACACTGGAGGAGATATGGTAGAACTACACCAGCCAGACACCAGCCCTCACAGTCAGAGCTGGAGGAGATATGGTAGAACTACACCAGCCAGACACCAGCCCTCACAGTCAGAGCTGGAGGAGATATGGTAGAACTACACCAGCCAGACACCAGCCCTCACAGTCAGAGCTGGAGGAGATATGGTAGAACTACACCAGCCAGACACCAGCCCTCACAGTCAGAGCTGGAGGAGATATGGTAGAACTACACCAGCCAGACACCAGCCCTCACAGTCAGAGCTGGAGGAGATATGGTAGAACTACACCAGCCAGACACCAGCCCTCACAGTCAGAGCTGGAGGAGATATGGTAGAACTACACCAGCCAGACCCCAGCCCTCACAGTCAGAGCTGGAGGAGATATGGTAGAACTACACCAGCCAGACACCAGCCCTCACAGTCAGAGCTGGAGGAGATATGGTAGAACTACACCAGCCAGACCACAGCCCTCACAGTCAGAGCTGGAGGAGATATGGTAGAACTACACCAGCCAGACACCAGCCCTCACAGTCAGAGCTGGAGGAGATATGGTAGAACTACACCAGCCCTCACAGTCAGAGCTGGAGGAGATATGGTAGAACTACACCAGCCAGACACCAGCCCTCACAGTCAGAGCTGGAGGAGATATGGTAGAACTACACCAGCCAGACACCAGCCCTCACAGTCAGAGCTGGAGGAGATATGGTAGAACTACACCAGCCAGACACCAGCCCTCACAGTCAGAGCTGGAGGAGATATGGTAGAACTATACCAGCCAGACCCCAGCCCTCACAGTCAGAGCTGGAGGAGATATGGTAGAACTACACCAGCCAGACCCCAGCCCTCACAGTCAGAGCTGGAGGAGATATGGTAGAACAGTACTCCCTCCCCCCTCCAGTACTCCCTCCAGTACTCCCTCCCCCCGTACAGTACTCCCTCCCCCCGTACAGTACTCCCTCCCCCCGTACAGTACTCCCTCCCCCCGTACAGTACTCCCTCCCCCCGTACAGTACTCCCTTCCCCCTACAGTACTCCCTTCCCCAGCTCAAGGACCACTGGACCAGACTCGTGAGCTCCACTTCTCTACTGTGTAAATCACTGTAGTAGGGTTCATATCATCTCACAACCCCAAAATGGATGAGAATGGGGAAATGACTGTTAGAAAAAGCCCCAAGTTCAGAAAAGACATGTTTGAACGGATATAATCTTTATAGAGTGTTGGCTGTAAATGTTATTTTGTCATTAATCACAGTGACAGCTGGCTGGCTTGATTCTAAGGACATTGAAGCTGCATGGGAAACATTCAATAGAAGATCATTTTCTAGTTTCCTGTGTTATGATTTGACATTGTTTTGTCCAAGTACTGTGATTTAGTTTACTGTGACCTTCTAAAACTGCTGTGTAGTACACATCCCTTTCGGTTTTCCTAAATAAACCATTTAGGAGAGAATTAATTAACAAAGCAAACATAGAGTATCTGTTATCCCCAATTACCTACCCAGATGATAGAAGGATTTCTGAAAAACAAGCTGACAACAAAATTGGTCTGTATATGCACACAGTGCCATGTTGGCAATTGCTATTCAGCAATGGTGTATGTTTCAAACAAACCTGCCAGTGTGAAGCATCGAAGCAAGAAGTCATGGGATGTCTGGAATTATGTCCCACATGCTGCCTGAGAAAAATCCATGCGATTTTGACTTTATTGTGTGTACATTATGTGTGTGTGTGTGTGTGTGTGTGTGTGTGTGTGTGTGTGTGTGTGTGTGTGTGTGTGTGTGTGTGTGTGTGTGTGTAAAGCAGACATTGTGAGCCATGTTCCCATTGATATTTTCAAACAAGCAATTAAAGGACAAGTTAAAGGGCATCTCTGCTGTGCCACAGAGTATATGTCTGCCACAAAACGGCTGAGACCAGAGGAGAGAGAGATTTCTGATGGCACGGGCCTCCTTCACACCTCCCACAAGACCCTCCGTCTAACACAACACCTCCGCGGTCAGTGCCCCCAGACACTGAGCTGGGGGGGTGTTGCGTGGGGGAGATTGTGTGTGTGTGTGTGTGTGTGTGTGTGTGTGTGTGTGTGTGTGTGTGTGTGTGTGTGTGTGTGTGTGTGTGTGTGTGTGTGTGTGTGTGTGTGTGTGTGTGTGTGTGTGAAAAGCAGAGAGTGTGAGCCATGTTCCCACTAATATTTTCAAACAAGCAATTAAAGGACAAGTTGGAGAGGAAGGATTTGAGCCAAAGTGAAGGGACCTGTAGAATATAGAACAGCTAATAGCTTTAATTAATGACCAGTTTAGCAATTCTCTATATTGGTTTCACAGTAGATACAGGACACTTTAGTCAGTCTTCCACAAGGCTCTCTCCTCCTGGGGTTCACCAAACACATACATCACAATGAAGAAAGGGGCAATGAAATGTCTATTTGAAGAATCATCGTAAAAGATGAGGATAAGAGAGACACATTCTCAGCAGCTTGCAGGAGCTCTTGCCTGCACAAAAGAGGAACAACTTGTATCCGCTCAAACTTTTTTCGTTCTGTAATTTCCTCTCTCCCTCCATTCTCTCCTCCCTCCTTATCCATCTTCCTTTCCCTCAGCCTGGTCAGGAAAAGAAGAGTGGCCATTGAGAGATGTTAAAAGGCTTTCTGTGTCTCTCCTCCTGCCTTGACTCGGAGCTACCTACCTACCGCCCCAGAGCAGAGCTCTTTCCCTCCTCCCACCTCAATCCCAATATCCCCCCTTAGCCCTCCCCCTCATTTTCGAGTGTCCGTCGGTGAAGGAGTGTCCCTGGAAAACGGAGCAACTAGTGGTAGAGACTAGGGAGAGATAAATAACTCTAGGGAGTGGGACACCACTACACCACGTACAACAGAAGCCGCCAAAAGATAGCCTACAACACAATTGACGGCTAGTCTTGTGTTTTTCATAATGACTGTGCTGGCAGCAGTAATAGCTTTCCTTATATTTCTCATGCAACAAATATGTACTTACCAGGGGCAGCAGGTAGCCTAGTGGTTAGAGGGTTGGGCCAGTAACCTTAAGGTTGCTAGATCAAATCACCGAGCTGACAAGGTAAAAATCTGCTGTTCTGCTCCTGAACAAGGCAGTTAACCCACTGTTCCTAGGCCGTCATCGTAAATAAGAATTTGTTCTGAACTGACTTGCCTAGTTACATTTTTAAAAACATGAGCAACAAATGAGAACTGCAGAACAACGATGTACTGATAGCAGTTTGACATTCTTCTCTCAGTTGTTTCTGCAATTTTGGGGGGATTAATGATTAACCAGTGGAAGCATTTAAAACCTCTGTTCTGAACTAATATTTATACCAAAACGTTTTAAATGTATAGCTAGCTGGCTAATGTTAGCTAGTCAGATACTGTAGCTTGTTAAATAGCGAATTTTGTAAATTAACTTTGACAAAAAAATATATGTAATCATTTGACTCTAAATTACCTAACATATTCCTCTGAACTGTACATTGTTTAGAGGATTCATTATGAAGTTAAACTTACTTACATTCTAGTATTTATGTCAGCTATCTTTCTCTAGACTTGGGTCGCAGAGCTTCATGGGAGTTTTGGGAACCACTCGATAGGAAGTCTGCTTCTCATTTTGTTTCATTTGGAGGGCCAAATATAGTGCTGAAAAGGCACTACTCCTCGCTCAAAGTTGAATGGGGATACCACTCTGACTCGATGGGGCTCGCGGGATCACGCAATTCCGAGGGGGGGGTATTAATGAAAATAGTTATCGCTTTTTGGTCTTAATTAAAAGTTAGGGTTAGGCATTAGCGTTAGCAGTGTGGTTAGGGTTAAGGTTAGGTTTAAAATCAGATTTTATGACTTTGTGGCTGTGCCAGCTAGTGACTACTCTGCAGAGCTGCCTCCACTACAGGAGTCATTCCAATAAATGCCAACCTGCGATTGAGCCCTACTCACCCCTCCTCCCCATTCCTCCCCCTCGCTCATCCTGCCAGAGTCAGTCAACCTTGTACTGCCTCGCTCCCTGCATCCACTAACAGGAGGCCATTCCAACAAACAACACTACTCTGCATTTTAGCACAACCATTTACAAATATTAGCATTCATGAAAAATGCATATTGAATAAATACATGAGGATGAAGATGGTGTGTGTGTTATTTTCCCTCCCTGGACAGTACAGTTATCTCCACAGTGAGGAGGTTGATGGACAATACAGTTATCTCCACAGTGAGGAGGTTGACTGGACAGTATAGTTATCTCCACAGTGAGGAGGTTGAGTTGCCAGTATAGTTATCACGTAAATTAGGAGGTTGACTGGACAGTACAGTTATCGCCACAGTGAGGAGGTTGACTGGACAGTATAGTTATCTCCACAGTGAGGAGGTTGACTGGACAGTACAGTTATCTCCACAGTGAGGAGGTTGAGTGGCCAGTATAGTTATCTCCACAGTGAGGAGGTTGACTGGACAGTACAGTTATCTCCACAGTGAGGAGGTTGACTGGACAGTACAGTTATCTCCACAGTGAGGAGGTTGACTGGAGGGTGCAGTTATCTCCGCAGTGAGGAAGTTGACTGGACAGTATAGTTATCTCCACAGTGAGGAGGTTGAGTTGCCAGTATAGTTATCTCCACAGTGAGGAGGTTGACTGGACAGTATAGTTATCACGTAAAGTAGGAGGTTGACTGGACAGTACAGTTATCTCCACAGTGAGGAGGTTGACTGGACAGTACAGTTATCTCCACAGTGAGGAGGTTGACTGGACAGTATAGTTATCTCCACAGTGAGGAGGTTGACTGGACAGTATAGTTATCTCCACAGTGAGGAGGTTGACTGGACAGTACAGTTATCTCCACAGTGAGGAGGTTGAGTTGCCAGTATAGTTATCACGTAAATTAGGAGGTTGACTGGACAGTACAGTTATCGCCACAGTGAGGAGGTTGAGTGGCCAGTACAGTTATCTGCACAGTGAGGAGGTTGACTGGCCAGTACAGTTATCTCCACAGTGAGGAGGTTGACTGGACAGTACAGTTATCTCCACAGTGAGGAGGTTGACTGGACAGTACAGTTATCTCCACAGTGAGGAGGTTGAGTGGCCAGTATAGTATCTCCACAGTGAGGAGGTTGACTGGACAGTACAGTTATCTCCACAGTGAGGAGGTTGACTGGACAGTACAGTTATCTCCACAGTAAGGAGGTTGACTGGACAGTACAGTTATCTCCACAGTGAGGAGGTTGAGTGGCCAGTATAGTTATCTCCACAGTGAGGAGGTTGAGTGGCCAGTATAGTTATCTCCACAGTGAGGAGGTTGACTGGACAGTACAGTTATCTCCACAGTGAGGAGGTTGAGTGGACAGTATAGTTATCTCCACAGTGAGGAGGTTGACTGGACAGTATAGTTATCTCCACAGTGAGGAGGTTGACTGGACAGTACAGTTATCTCCACAGTGAGGAGGTTGACTGGCAGGTATAGTTATCTCCACAGTGAGGAGGTTGACTGGCAGGTATAGTTATCTCCACAGTGAGGAGGTTGACTGGCATGTATAGTTACCCCGTAAGTAAGGAGGTTTACTGGACAGGAAAGTTATCTCCACAGTGAGGAGGTTGACTGGCAGGTATAGTTACCTCGTAAGTAAGGAGGTTTACTGGACAGAATAGTTATCTCCACAGTAAGGAGGTTGACTGGACAGGAAAGTTATCTCCACAGTGAGGAGGTTGACTGGACAGTACAGTTATCTCCACAGTGAGGAGGTTGACTGGACAGTACAGTTATCTCCACAGTGAGGAGCTTGACTGGACAGACAGGGGGAGTAGAACTAGAGGCTCCTAAGGGGGGAACTTAGAGGAATTAGAAGGAGACTGGAGTCTGGGAGAGGTGGACGAGAATACAAACTGAGGAGGGAGGGAGGGAGGGAGGGAGGGAGGGAGGGAGGGAGGGAGGGAGGGAGGGAGGGAGGGAGGGAGGGAGGGAGGGAGGGAGGGAGGGAGGGAGGGGGTGAGACACACTGGGCACAGTCGGTCGTGCCAGACCTAACACTAACATGCTTTGGACACAGACTCATTGCCTCCCCTGCTAACCAGGCACAAAGTCATAGAGAGAGAGAGCCTGAGAGGAGGAAGAGAGGGAGAGAGAGACACAGAAACATACAGGGAGAGGGTGAAGGAGAGAACGTGTTATAAAAGTGAGACCAAGAAGAGAATTTTGGAGGGAGTGCTGGGTATATCCCAGGGTACATTGGGCAGACAGTGTTTATTTTTCTTCTCTGAAGAGATGTGGCTTTCCCAGAGACACAGAACACAAATCTACAGCCAAGGGCACAACTTGGCAGTTTCATTCCTTCTTATCTAACTTTCTCTACAGTAGGTAACACACTGTACCGACTACACCCAGATCCTTAGCAGAAGTTATTTTCTCTACAGATACCTCTTGATACCTCTACAGATACCTCTTGATACCTCAACATATACCTCTATGGTGTACTCTGATGCTGTGAATAGTCTGAAGGACGTCAAGCACACACATCCATCACTCTGAGGCTTTTCATGTAGGTAAACTACTGCATGGCTGTGGGACACAGCATGACTCACTGATAGTATTGGAAGGGTCTTGTGAAAGGGTTGTCATCCCTGCCTTTCATAGATACTGAAGCTGCTGAACAAAGTGCCAGTGTGAGATGTGAGTGACATCTGTAGTATTATAAGATTTCCAGAAGGCCCATTGACCTGCAAGGTTGGTGCAGAAGTCTGGAACATTTTTAACTATGTGAACTTTTTTCATATTTGTTAGATAACATTGAACTATGATCAAGTTCAGGAGCATTATCCCAGCTTTTGTGATACACTCTACCTTATACCCACTCCCCTTCAGAACATCTGCTCCTCTGCTGCTTGGATAACAATAGTTCTCGCAGCATGAAACCATTTTTACACTTATATTGTGAAACTTTCATAACTCATTGGCTTCCACACACACACTTCCATACAAAAAGGTCACTGAGGCCTCCTGAGTGGTGCAGTGGTCTAAGACACTGCATCGCTGTGCTTGAGGTGTCACTACAGGCCCGGGTTTGATCCCAGGGTGGTCAAAAATAGGGGAGGGTTGTTCTTATCTTTTTATTTTGCTTTGGGGAGGGTTGTATATATATATATATTTTTTGTGTGTGGTTTACATTACCCATTTTGCAGGTTTTACTATATAATTTCTTCCATATAGCCACATTTCCTCATCTGCTGGAATGTGCCTCCCCTATCAAGGTGTTTTAGTGCTTCCCTTATGCACTATGCTTTTCTGCACATTTACTATACAATAGCGGCAATAGTGGTAGGTAGATCATTTGTCAAGATCTGCAATAGGTTAACTAGAAATCATACCACACATAAAATAATTCAAAGCTGCTCCTTTTTTCTACATAAATGCACATGAACATAGAGTAATAGCTGATAGGCAGCGGAGAGGCCAGGTGTGTCATTGCTCATCAAACAACAGTCAAGACATGAGACGCACACCTTAAAAAGCTTCCCTATTGATCTTGTTTAGGCTATACACATGCTTCACCATTGCAGTAGTTGGGGTTCGGTTAAATCGCGGTGAATCGAATCATGGGAATCAAAATAATAATTTGTGAATCTCAAACAATAAAAGGAAACATTTTTGCTGTAGCCTTCCTTTCAAATTGTGTCGCTGCAAAACGAATTTTGTATATACTTTAAGTTGATTTGGACATTCAATGTATGGGACATTGCAACTCAATAGATGCTAGTAGCCTGAAGTAAACACTTCAAATGTTAAGATATGTAGCCTATCGCCTCTATAAAATCTGCAATGCATGCTGAAACAATCATTTTCCATTTTTTTTCCATAAAAACCTTCCCATTTAAATGTTGACTGCAATATAGGCCTACCTGTCAGAATATCATGATGATTTTTATCAATCGGATGCATACTCTGCCATCACATGTGCAGTACAGAAACCTGACAGAAACACCACTGGTCTAACACAAATGTACTGTGACTAAAACTCGTCTGGGACATGCTTTCAATAACAGCGTTGGGCCAGTAACTGAAAGGCTGCTGGTTTGAATCCCCGAGCCGTCTAGGTGGAAAATCTGCAGATGTGCCCTTGAGCAATGCACTTAACCCTAATTTCTCCAGTAAGTTGCTCTGGATAGGAGCGTCACCTAAATGACGTAAATGTAATAATACTATTCCTACCAAGTGGGTTAACCCTATTGGCAAGATGCATAGGGTGTTTGCCTTTCACGCCACTGACCTGGTTTTACTTCCTTGTCCTGCCGTTTGCTACATTGGTGTCATCGGAACGCATAGCTCGGATGTGCTAGTGGACTGAGTAGTCAAGGCACATGGACGTTCTGTCAGGTACGGAGGTGGCAGTGTAGCAAACCTCGCTATATTAGCCACGTTACAATTCCCAGTAAGGGGTTAACCCTATTGGCACGATGCGTAGGGTGTTTGTGTTTCACACCAGCGCCCCAACTTGTATTCCCTGCCCCACCGTTCACTACATTACCAAAAGGCTAAAATCTCTTGGTGAGGTCGCTAGGTGTTGTACAAAGGTTATTTAGTATTATTACAAGGGGTACAACTTGTATAACAAAAATATACATATATTATGTTTGTTTTGGGGGGGGCTTGCTCTCCTCACTTTAAAAAAGAAAGTAATCTGTTAAACATACCTGTGTATGGCTTTAGGGACAATAAAATGATCCTACCTAGACTACAAAACCACAATGCAATGTATATTTGCATTATTGTTTTCAAGTGAGTAACATTTTGTACAATTCTATAGGCTGTAAACTGCAGTGAAAATGTAATTTGAATAATGGCGCAAAAGCCCTGTTCTTTGGATGTTTCATTCCATTTGGATCTGACAGATGATACGGTTCTGAAAGGCACAGTACCAGACAGTCTGGCTGTATTTTTACTTCTGATACTGATGCGCTGTCTGTTGCCATTCATCATTCTCCTAAGTCGTTCTATTTAGTGTGATCACATAGGCCTATGCTCCCAGCAGGCCCAGTTATTCAGGAAAACTTAAAGCGCGCTCTGCCTCCTTTCCGATCCAAGCAGCTATTCCTCGACCTAGAACCTAATGCTTCAATATAGCCTAAATATCTGTCATTACCTTTTCTGTGTGGCATATACAGTACACAACCAGTCCCAATGTTTTAATCTGATTAGACTACAGTCTAAAGTCTCCTGTAGACTACCTCCGCACATTCATCCACTCCACTCTAATATAATTCCAGCATCCAAACTGTGCACTGGCCATTTCATGAATGTGCACTGGCCATTAAAGTAATGATGGTCTGTCGTTTCTCTTTGCTTATTTGAGCTGTTCTTGCCATAATATG
Source organism: Salmo salar (assembly GCF_965601325.2). Taxonomy (NCBI): domain Eukaryota; kingdom Metazoa; phylum Chordata; class Actinopteri; order Salmoniformes; family Salmonidae; genus Salmo; species Salmo salar. The sequence continues at coordinate 64,510,574 of NC_138310.1, read as the reverse complement.
GACTTTTACCAAATAGGACTATCTTCTGTATACCACCCCTACCTTGTGACAACACAACTGATTGACTCAAGCACATTAAAAAGGAAAGAAATTCCACAAATTAACTTTTAACAAGGCACACCTGACAATTGAAATGCATTCCAGGTGACTACCGCATGAAGCTGGTTGAGAGAATGCCAAGTGTGTGCAAAGCTGTCTTCAAGGCAAAGGGTGGCTACTTTGAAGAATCTCAAATATAAAATACATATTTGATTTGACACTTTTTTGGTTACTACTTGATTCCATATGTGTTATTTCATAGTTGTGATATGTTCACTATTATTCTACAATGTAGAAGATAGTAAAAATAAAGAAAATAAATGAGTAGGGTGTCCAAACTTTTGACTGGTAGTGTATATCATTTTATCCTTCATTATTTACCCCTAACCCTACCACCCCTCTCCTAATTGGAGTTAACTAATGGACAACAACACTTAGGCTTCTACTTCCAACTTATACAAACTATATACATTTTACGGACACAGTATATTTTACATGAGTTGTCTTTTGTGAAACTATTTTTAACCCCCCCGCTCTCCCCCGTCCCTAACACCCACTGGAGATGTGTTGGTTAAAACAGCAAGGCCTCCTAGATCAATGTTTGATGACTGAAATAAATACCTTAAACTGTTTGCCTGTCGTTGTGAAGAACCAGGTGCAGGGAGGCGACTCACAGATTAAAAGAAAATGTCGCATTTCTGCTGGGAGAGGGAGAGGCACCTATTTATGTCAAAAAGGAAAAGGAGCACAAAAGCACTTCCCCTCTTTTCCCTCTTTGTTCTCTTCCCCCGTTTTCATTTTGTATCTTGTTGAAGTGTTTGCCGATGGAGAATTGAGGAGGGAAAACACCCGAGCTATCAAGAAGCAATCATGGCTTGATGGAGTGGGGCTCTGGGCCACAGACAAATGGGAGAAAAGCAGATGACAGGCTGGTGGAGGAAAATAAAGGAGGGCGAGAAAGAGAGAGAGATGGGGTGAGAGAGAAAGAGAAAGCGAGTGAAGGAAAAACCACCTACTTGCATAATGTGCCTCAACTGAATGATCAGTTTTATACCTTTCAACCCATCACAGGACAATTATATAGCAGACTGTTACATATTCTCCACACACCTGCGTCACTGTGCCTGTCCATCACGGCTGTGGATTTTCAACTGTATGGTGAAACAATAACACCTATCCATGTGATTAACTTCCTCTGATGACGAAAGTCACCACAGATATGTGTAATTGATCAACAACTTTTATTTATTTTCTTCTTGTTTATTTTGGGGGTTGTGGTAGAAGCAAATGACATTCAGAAAGTATTCAGACCCCTTGACTTTTTCCACATTTTGTTATTCTAAAATGGATTCAATTGTTTCTTTCCCCTCATCAATCTACACACAATACCCCATAATGACAAAGCAAAAACAGTTTTTTAGAAATGTTTACACATTTATTACAAATAAAAAACTGAAATATCACATTTACGTAAGTATTCTGACCCTTTACTCAGTACTTTGTTGAAGCACCTTTTGGCAGCGATTACAGGCTTGAGTCTTCCTGGGTATGACGCTACACGCGTGGCACAACTGTATTTGGGGAGTATCTCCTCTGCAGATCCTCTCAAGCTCTGTCAGGTTGGATGAGGAGCGTCACTGCACAGCTATTTTCAGGTCTCTCAAGAGATGTTCGAGTCCGGGCTGTGGCTGGGCCGCTCAAGGGTATTCAGAGACTTGTCCGAAGCCAGTCCTGCGTTGTCTTGGCTGTGTGCTTAGGGTCTTTGTCCTGTTGGAAGGTGAACCTTCGCCCCAGTCTGAGGTCCTGAGCGCTCTGGAGCAGGTTTTCATCAAGGGTCTCTCTGTACTTTGCTCCGTTCATCTCCCAGTCCCTGCTGCTGAAAAACATCCCCACAGCATGATGCTGCCACCACCATGCTTCACCGTAGGGATGGTGCCAGGTTTCCTCCAGACGTGAATCTGCATTCAGGCCAAAGTGTTCAATCTTGGTTTCATCAGACCAGAGAATCTTGTTTCTCATGGTCTGAGTCCTTTAGGTGACTTCTGTCTGGCCACTCTACCATAAAGGCCTGATTGGTGGAGTGCTGCAGAGATGGTTGTCCTTCTGGAAGGTTCTCCCATCCCCACAGAGGAACTCTGGAGCTCTGTCAGACTTACAATCAGGTTCTTGATCACCTCCCTGACCAAACCCCTTCTTCTACAATTGTTCAGTTTGGCCGGGCGGCCAACTCTAGGAACAGTCTTGGTTGTTCCTAACTTCTTCCATTTAATAATGATAGAGGCCACTTTGTTTTTGGGGACCTTCAATGCTGCAGAAATTGTTTGGTACCCTTCCCCAGATCTGTGCCCCGACACAATCCTCGGAGCTCTACGGAAAATTCCTTCGCCCTCATGGCTTGGTTTTTGCTCTGACATGCACTTTCAACTGTGGGACCTTATATAGACAAGCGTGTACCTTTCCAAATCATGTCCAATCAATTCAATTTACCACAGGTGGACTCCAATCATGTTGTAGAAACCTCTCAAGGATGATCAATGGAAACAGGATGCACCTGAGCTCAATGTTGAGTCTCATAGCAAAGGATCTGAATACTTACGTAAAGAAGGTATTTCTGTTTTTTAATTTGTAATAAATTAGCAAAAATTCGGAGAAAAAAAACAAAAACATTATGGGGTATTGTGTGTAGATTGATTACCATTTCAGAATAAGGCTGTAACATAACAAAATATGGAAAAAGGGAAGGGATCTGAATACTTTCCGAATGCACTGTAAATCAAATGAAATAGGAGGAGGGGGGATTATGGAATCAAATTAACTTCCAGACTCACATTAAGCGTCTCCAATCCAAAATGTAATCTAGAATCGACTTCCTATTTCACAACAAAGCATCCTTCACTCATGCTGCCAAACGTACCCTCGTAAAACTGACCATCCTACCGATCCTGGACTTCGGCGATGTCATTTACAAAATAGCCTCCAACACTCTACTCAACAAATTGGATGCAGTCTATCACAGTGCCATCCGTTTTGTCACCAAAGCCCCATATACTACCCACCACTGCGACCTGTACGCTCTCGTTGGCTGGCCCTCGCTTCATACTCGTTGCCAAACCCACTGGCTCCAGGTCATCTACAAGTCTTTGCTAGGTAAAGCCCCACCTTATCTCAGCTCACTGGTCACCATAGCAGCACCCACACGTAGCACGCGCTCCAGCAGGTATATCTCACTGGTCACCCCCAAAACCAATTCCTCCTTTGGCCGCCTTTCCTTCCAGTTCTTTGCTGCCAATGACTGGAACAAACTGCAAAAATCACTGAAGCTGGAGACTCATATCTCCCTCACTAACTTTAAGCACCATCTGTCAGAGCAGCTCACAGATCACTTCACCTGTTCATAGCCCATCTGTAACTAGCCCATCCAACTACCTCATCCCAATACTGTATTTATTTATTTACCTTGCTCCTTTGCATCCCAGTATCTCTGCTTGCACATTCATCTTCTGCACATCTATCACTCCAGTGTTTAATTGGTATATTGTAAGTACTTCGCCACCATGGCCTATTTATTGCCTTACCTCCCTTATCTTACCTAATTTGCACACACTGTATATATACTTTTTCTACTGTATTATTGACTGTATGTTTGTTTATTCCATGTGTAACTCTGTTGTTGTAGGTGTCGATCTGCTTTGCTTTATCTTGGCCAGGTCGCAGTTGTAAATGAGAACTTGTTCTCAACTAGCCTACCTGGTTAAATAAAGGTGACCAGTCCTATTGAATACATTACCTCAGAGCAGAATACTCAACATGTACTCAGAGGATAGAGGACAAGGCACACTGACAACACAGACATACATCATAGGTGGGTTAGCTGGCAACGTCATGTCAATGCTAATATGGCAAAAAATGTCGCTAGCTAGCTAATTAAAAAAGTTACATATTGCAGATTTAATGGATGACACAGAGCTAATGTATACAGAGCTAGTGTACACAGAGCTAATGTATACAGAGCTAGTGTACACAGAGCTAATGTACACAGAGCTAATGTACACAGAGCTAGTGTACACAGAGCTAATGTACACAGAGCTAATGTACACAGAGCTAATGTATGGTACAGATCAGCGTATTATTCCTAGTCCCAGGTTGTGCAGTAGTCCATGTCTTGCACATGTTGCCACTATCCAGTAATTATGCGAAGTAGGCTGTATATTAGAACAGTTTCAGTATATAACACCAACTCTTCAAAGTGTCCTCACAAGTTATTTTGATGTTCCATTCTTAGGATTTATTTGACTTCAATGACTTTACAATGGCTTTCACATCACATTTCACACTGTTATCTCTTCCCCTTCCTCTGGGGTACACTATCTAAAAGCAGAGTGTGAAAAACAGTCCTATATTACAGTGCACTGTGTGGTAAGTTTACATGAATTTCCCTAAACGTGGCACCCACACAGAAAATAATCATGATCTGCTTTCATCTGATCTCATTTCCTCCTTCCGTCTCTGAATAGGTCTCTATCTATTTTCAATCTTTTATTATTGGCCACCTGTGACATTGCATTTATTGTATAGGCCCTTCCAGCTGCTGTTGGACACCAGTACTATACCGATATAGGTATAGTACGGGTAATAATAACATACCAGTATATTACCATGAAAAACCCTACAGTTGATAAATAGATCAAATGGCAGACCAAACATATTGAGAGAAGCTGAGACACAGGCAGCCGTCTGCTTTGCTGTTAGATTCTTTATTTACTTCTGACCTTTAGTTGTCTGCTTCCCCCAGAATCCCCCCTGTTGTCCAGAGCCCTTCCCCATGTCTTCCCCGGGTCTAACGATCTTTCCCTCCTCATCAGTGAAGCATCACACACATTGATCACAACAGGAGAACACACACAAACGCACATACACACATGCACGTGCGCAAACATACACACACACACACACACACGCACACACGCACACACGCACACACACACACACACACACACACACACACACACACACACACACACACACACACACACACACACACACACACACACACACACACACACACACACACACACACACTGATCACACCCTACCAGGAACAAACACACGCGCATGCACATGCGCAAACACACACACATGCGCAAACACACGCAGCTGGCCTGGGACTTGGCATGAAACGGGGGACCCTGGATATCTCTGCTATGCCACAGAGCATATGTCTGCCACAAAATGGCTGAGACCAGAAGAGAGAGAGAGATGCCTGATGGCATGAGCCTCCTTCACACCTTCTACCACAAACAAGACCCTCCGACAAACACAACACCTCTGCGGTCAGTGCCCCAGACACTGAGTTGGAGGTCTGTGTGTGTGTGTGTTTGTTTGTGTGTATGCAGGGCTAAAACACAGACAGAAAAAGAGAGTGGGTGAAGTTGGAGTAGTGTTACATAATACATTATTTAGGAAACTTGCTGTGTTTGATATCGCATGGTGCTCTAATGATATCAATTTAACCTGACATTGCTGTGAAATGTACACTAACAAGGGATAGAGAGCAGGGCGGGTGGAATACTTAAGTACATTTTTAATATGTTCTGTTTTTAGATTGTAGCATAATTTTAGATCAAAATAGTTTTACTATAAATTCCATTAATCTCATGGTTTATAATGTCATAATTATATAGCTTATCTTCACTTTATGTGTAATACCTACTAATCCCTAAATCATCTCATCTAGAGGAAAATTGATGGAGCTGGCTACTGCCAATCAACAGGCTAAGTATCACTATATGTTTATGTTGAATATTTCCTATTTTACAGTTACAAAAATCCACACAAATAACAAGGGATTATTCTCAACCACACCCTTTCATAGATAGATGGATGGATGGTGGATAGATAGATAAATAAATTGATGTATTTGATGACTAAACAATGGGAGATGAACCCGTATTGGTTGTTCTTGTCAGCCTTCGTTTTAATGTTTGATTTCAGGGCCCCACTCTTTCATTCCCCCTCTCCTCTCCATCCCTCCCTCCCTCCATCCCTCCTTCTCTTTGTAGTGCTTCATCAGTTCATGGCCATCTCTGTGAGTAGTGCAGATCAGCCCAGATGGGACCTGCCTACATGACAAAGGCAGCCACTGAGAAGCAAAGTCATGGAAATAACATTAGAATGTCCAACATGAAACAATTACAGCTATAGCAGCCCAGTCCTGCAGGTATTAGTGGAGCTGGCTATGTACACGCGGCACGGTAAGCTACATCACATGGAACAGGGTCAGCATACTGACCTTGATGGGGAGGGGTGTTGGGTACAGTACAGGTTGGCGGGATGAAGGACGGATAGAAACGCATGGGCTGAATGGGAATCGGAATTGCCATTCTATCTTATACAGAATTACATCTTATGTTCCCAAACCACCCATTTTATGTATTTTTATTTTTATTTCACCTTTATTTAACCAGGTAGGCTAGTTGAAAACAAGTTCTCATTTACAACTGCAACCTGGCCAAGTTAAAGCAAAGCAGTGCAACACAAACAACAACACACATGGAATAAACAAACATACAATCAATAACACAATAGAAAAAAGTGTTTATACAGTGTGTGCGAATGAGGTAAGATAAGGGAGGTAAGGCAATAAATAGGCCATGGTGGCGAAATAATTACAATTTAGCAATTAAACACTGGAGTGACAGATGTGCAGAAGATGATTGTGCAAGTAGAGATATTGAGGTGCAAAGGAGCAACATTTTTTTACAAATAAAATAACAGATGGGGATGAGGTAGTTGGATGGGCTATTTACAGATGGGCTATGTATAGGTGCAGTGATATGTGAACTGCTCTGACAGATGGTGCTTAAAGTTAGTGAGGGAGATATGAGTCTCCAGCTTCAGTGATTTTTGCAATTAGTTCCAGTCATTGGCAGCAGACAACTGGAAGGAAATGCGGCCAAAGAGGAATTGGCTTTGGGGGTGACCAGTGAAATATACCTGCTGGAGCGCGTGCTACAGGTGGGTGCTGCTATGGTGACCAGTGAGCTGAGATAAGGTGGGGCTTTACCTAGCAAATACATAATTATTAGTCCAACAGTTGCAAACAAGAGTTTCAGTTGGACAAATTCAGGTATGTTTATCCTCTTTTTGTTCCGTTTGCTTCCGTTTAAGAAAAGTTTTCAACAAAATCGGAAGAATGAATACACCACTGATCACAAGCAAACACAGTTCACTTTCATAGCAGCCACATACAAACAGCGTGATCACTTTGCTCGTTGTAACTCCTTCTCGCATCTACGCGCTCTCCTCCTCTCAACTTTTCCCTTCGCTTGCACAACACATCAGCTGTCTGTAACCAGGCGAAAAAGCCAAACCTTCGTATCAGAACTGCTACACACAGCCTACATCGTTGTCACCATATTAGCTAACGTCATAGTCAACATAGCTAATATAACTAATGCTTTAGTAAACCCGCTACAATCATGCAGTACAGTGTACAGTCAGCAAGCAGTTTAGCAGTTAAACCGGCGGGCCCCGGTGGCAATAAATTAATAAAACCAAAAGCTTACCTTGACTTGGAAGAGTTCCAGTGTTGGATAGCCATAGTCAGCTAGCTAACATAGCTTCCCTCTCTGTTTGAGTGTTTGAGTAAGCAAACTAGCTAGTTGCATTCACTACCTAAGTAAGTGAAAGTTAAAAAAATATATCTCTCTCTCTCTCTCTTGCGTCTCCTTAATTTTAGAAGAAATGTATTTGTTCAAAACTCTTTTACTCACCACATTTTATGAACTGCATGTGCTGTCAAGCTGTAGGTTACGCTTTCAGTACTAGATTAATTCTCTGATCCTTTGATTTGGTGTACAACATGTCAGTTCATGCTGCAAGAGCTCCTGTCCTGCAGAAGTTGTCATAATTACTGTGTAAGTCTTTGGATGTGGGTGAGAACCAAGAGCATCCTAGGTTTTGTATTGAAATCAATGTACCCAGAGGAGGACGGAAGCTAGCTGTCCTCCGGCTACACCATGGTGCCACCCTACAGAGTGCTGATGAGGCTACTGTAGATTTTGCTTGCAAAACAGTTTGTTTTAATACATTTTTTGGTGACGTGAATATATTTAGTATAGTTTTATCTAAAAAGGATAGCTTTTTGAATGTTTCACTCCCCTTCCTCCTCTGAGGAGCCTCCACTGGTCTACGTATCGATACAAGTCTACCTGTGTGCATCTACGTGTGAGAGTGCCCAACGGACGTGTGTGTGTGTGTGTGTATGTATGCTTGTGTGCACGTCTGTTTGTGTCCGTGTGTGTAGGGAAGCAGGTTGCCAGCTGTCAGGAGGGCAGGTTGAGGTAGTCAGTCAGGGGGAACGAGCTGTTCAAGCTGCCAGTCAGACCCAGGCAGGACTATGACTTCAGCCACACCAGCCCTTACAGTAATGATGATGGGGAGCAAATCCTGCACTACAGGAGCTCATTAAGGGAGTTTGTTAAAACCAACAGTCCTCAGGCTGGCTGAGGGGAGACAGGTGTTGGTCCAGGTTTGGGAAGATAAAGGCAGACTGGCTGGGAAGACACAATCACATCACAGAGATCCCATCCAGCCCCACAGAAATCAGGGATAGCCCTACTGAACGAGGGACTCCTTCTGGGGAGGGAGGGATACTGAACAATATGCACTGTTATATACAAGGTACATCCTGTTTCCATTGATCATCCTTGAGATGTGTCTACAACTTGATTTGAGTCCACCTGTGGTAAAATCAATTGATTGGACATGATTTGGAAAGACACACACTTGTATATATAAGGTCCTACAGTTGACAGTGCATGTCAGAGCAAAAACCAAGCCATGAGGCCCAAGGAATTGTCCATAGAGCTCCGGGACAGGGTTGTGTCCCCAAGAACAGAGTGGCCTCCATCATTCTTAAATGTAAGAAGTTTGGAACCACCAAGACTCTTCCTAAAGCTGTCCGCCCGGCAAAACTGAGCAATCGGGGGAGAAAGGCCTTGGTCAGAGAGGTGACCAAGAACAGTGAAGCATGGTTGTGGCAGCATCATGCTGTGGGGATGTTTTTCAGCAGCAGGGACTGGGAGACTAGTAAGGATCGAGGGAAAGATGAACAGAGTCAAATGCAGAGAGATCCTTGATGAAAACCTGCTCCAGAGTGCTCAGGACCTCAGACTGGGGTGAAGGTTCACCTTCCAACAGGACAAAAACCCTAAGCACACAGCCAAGACAACGCAGGACTGGCTTCGGGACAAGTCTCTGAATACCCTTGAGTGGCCCAGCCACAGCCCAGACTTGAACCCAATTGAACATCTCTAGAGAGACCTGAAAAAAGCTGTGCAGCGACGCTCCTCATCCAACCTGACAGAGCTTGAGAGGATCTGCAGAGAAGAATGTGAGAAACTCCACAAATACAGGTGTGCCAAGATTGTAGCGTCATACCCGAGAAGACTCGAGGCTGTAATCGCTGCCAAAGGTGCTTCAACAAAGTACTGCGTAAAGGGTCTGAATACTTATCTAAATGTGATATTTCCGTTTTTTATAAATATTTCTAAAACCCTGTTTTTGCTTTGTCATTATGGGGTATTGTGTGTAGATTGATGTGTTTTGTTTATTTTATCAATTTTAGAATAAGGCTGTAACGTAACAAAATTTGGAAAAAGTCAAGGGGTCTGAATACTTTCTGAATGCACTATAGTAATACGTATACTGTGTGGTAGGGTACTGATGTAAAAGCCACTCAGAGTGCATGCAAGCATTAGCATAATGCAATCCCACAAAGTCAATACAGGCACACCCAGCAGCCAATGCATGCTGCACTTACGTTCAGACAGATAACAGTACATTGAACACATATAGGTATCCAAGTACATCTCCACTCCACAATACCACATCCGCTGAGTTGATTGCAGACGGGAGTTCTTTGGAGGGAACCTCCAACTCGCTGTGCAGTCGATATATCAAAAATGTACATTCGTACAACCTTACCGTTTACCTACTGTATGTTTGTCTTCTGTTGTTGCGTGCCTTTTCTTTTCTTTGCTGAAATCCATACTTTTTAATCAAATGTTATTAAAATACAACCACTGACTGTTTCCTTGTTGCTGTTGCTCTAAGATGGCAACTCAGCGTGAATGTCATGTGCCGATTGAATCTCAACAAGGAAACAGTTGTTGGTTCTATTTGAATAAGATTTTATTCAAAAGTATGAATTTCAGCAAACATGAAAGGCATACAACAACAGAAGACAAACACAGGTACACAGAAAGGGTGTAAGAATGTACATTTTTGAAGTATCGACTGCACAGCAACTCGGAGGAGTTGGAGGCTCACTACATAAATTCCCGTCTGCACTCATCTCCGCTGACGTTGTATCGTGGAGTTGAGATATACTTGGCTAACATAGGGAACTAGCTGCATTTCATTAACATTAGAGGAGACCAGAACATGAGATTAAATTCCATTCATTAAGTTCTACTTGTAGTTTGTGGAAACACTAATTGTGAGTAAGAGCTTATCAATATTCCTGTTGGTGGGGGAATAAAGTTCTCAGGTACACACAGGCAAATGAATCCTGACAGTCCGACTCTCTGCCGTTAATGATATACATTCACAGTCGAGTGGAAAAGCATCTCATCTCTGCTTGGCTTCACTGTAAAAACTCAACTAACACCGAGGCAATGCAGCAATATGCACACACGCTTCAGCCAGCCTGGCCATTAAAAACACCATTCAACCATCTCACTCATCAGTTTCCACTTCCCCCATTCACTGTCATTTCTCACCATTGAAATAGATAGAGCCTCTCACACATACGGTATTAAATGCCTCTTTCCCCGCGTTTAGTCAAGGCTCAAAATCACCATAATTACTGCCGCTCTCGCTCTGGATGAGCGCCATAGTTAGGGAGGCACAGGGAATCATTTGATGCTGCAATCTAAAATTAAACACAACACACTTAAATACAAACATAATAGGGGAAACATGCAATTACTGGTAATTAAAGAGCAGGGCTCTTCTGCAGCGAGGTCAATCAATCTGTCTGGGGCAGAAAAGAGAACCAACACCAGATCACAAGAGCTTAGGCCGAAATTAGATTTCTCTCCCCTCTGCCACAGCCAGCGGTGCAAATAGAGAGAGTTGTGTTTCGTGCCACCACAGCACAGAGTTCTGGTTTGATATTCCCCAGGTCATTATTTCATATTCATCGATATGATGACAAATCTCCCTTTAAATAACATTTTTTTTAAGTGGCGGTTCTGACTGAATTCCAGTAGCATGAGATTATGCTAAACTAACAGGCATTAAAGAGCCTAATCCTCCTTCATGTCTGAGAGTGGAGTCGCATGTCGTTTGTTGAATACCGTGTCTGCCCCCTGGTTGGTTCACATGTTCCCATGGCAGACTGGGTTAGATCATCCAACTGCCGGCTATAGGGAGGGAACCTCACACCCTTACCAACAAACTCACTAAGTGACTTGACTCATCAAAAAAGTATCACATTTACATTTGACATTTTAGTGATTTAGCAGATGCCCTTATCCAGAGCGATTTACGCATGCGCTTACACGCACAAGCTCTCACGATTTATAGTTCCAGATTAGACCTACCATCACATCACTCAGACCGCTGATGGTTTGGCTTCCAGTTATTTTGAATCAGCATACTGTTGTGTGTGTATGAACGTGATATTTAACCTTTTCTCAGAAAAAGAGGCACATGGTGGTCACATTGCTCAGCCTGACACGTGGCCTACTTCTACATTGTACAACATGGATGAAAAGATACCATAAGTGGTCAGTGTTACTTTGGGCAGTTGTGGATTATCTGTCAGATTTTAATGGATAAGTACTATATGTTCTGAAAACTGCAGATCAAACAGTAATGTGCCATGTGCGTGGACCTGCCTAGCATACGGTGGTAGAACTAACTTAGCATGCAGCCGTGCTGTGCATCCCGCAGATGTGAACCCACATAACCTCACACAGTGCAGAAAGAACAGGACTACTCACCTCACACAGTGCAGAAAGAACAGTACTACTCACCTCACACAGTGCAGAAACAACAGTACTACTCACCTCACACAGTGCAGAAACAACAGTACTACTCACCTCACACAGTGCAGAAACAACAGGACTACTCACCTCACACAGTGCAGAAAGAACAGTACTACTCACCTCACACAGTACAGAAAGAACAGGACTACTCACCTCACACAGTGCAGAAAGAACAGTACTACTCACCTCACACAGTGCAGAAACAACAGTACTACTCACCTCACACAGTGCAGAAAGAACAGTACTACTCACCTCACACAGTGCAGAAAGAACAGTACTACTCACCTCACACAGTGCAGAAAGAACAGTACTACTCACCTCACAGAGTGCAGAAAGAACAGTACTACTCACCTCACACAGTGCAGAAAGAACTGTACTACTCACCTCACACAGTGCAGAAACAACAGTACTACTCACCTCACACAGTGCAGAAAGAACAGTACTACTCACCTCAGACAGTGCAGAAAGATCAGTACTACTCACCTTACAAAGTGCAGAAAGAACAGTACTACTCACCTCACGCAGTGCAGAAAGAACAGGACTACTCACCTCACACAGTGCAGAAACAACAGTACTACTCACCTCACACAGTGCAGAAAGAACAGTACTACTCACCTCACACAGTGCAGAAACAACAGTACTACTCACCTCACACAGTGCAGAAACAACAGTACTACTCACCTCACACAGTGCAGAAACAACAGTACTACTCACCTCACACAGTGCAGAAACAACAGGACTACTCACCTCACACAGTGCAGAAAGAACAGTACTACTCACCTCACACAGTACAGAAAGAACAGGACTACTCACCTCACACAGTGCAGAAAGGACAGTACTACTCACCTCACACAGTGCAGAAACAACAGGACTACTCACCTCACACAGTGCAGAAAGAACAGTACTACTCACCTCACACAGTGCAGAAAGAACAGTACTACTCACCTCACACAGTGCAGATAGAACAGTACTACTCACCTCACAGAGTGCAGAAAGAACAGTACTACTCACCTCACACAGTGCAGAAAGAACTGTACTACTCACCTCACACAGTGCAGAAACAACAGTACTACTCACCTCACACAGTGCAGAAAGAACAGTACTACTCACCTCAGACAGTGCAGAAAGATCAGTACTACTCACCTTACACAGTGCAGAAAGAACAGTACTACTCACCTCACGCAGTGCAGAAAGAACAGGACTACTCACCTCACACAGTGCAGAAACAACAGTACTACTCACCTCACACAGTGCAGAAAGAACAGTACTACTCACCTCACACAGTGCAGAAAGAACAGTACTACTCACCTCACACAGTGCAGAAACAACAGGACTACTCACCTCACAGTGCAGAAACAACAGTACTACTCACCTCACACAGTGCAGAAACAACAGTACTACTCACCTCACACAGTGCAGAAACAACAGCACTACTCACCTCACACAGTGCAGAAAGAACAGTACTACTCACCCCACACACTGCAGAAAGAACAGTACTACTCACCCCACACTGCAGAAAGAACAGTACTACTCACCTCACACTGCAGAAAGAACAGTACTACTCACCCCACACTGCAGAAAGAACAGTACTATTCACCTCACACACTGCAGAAAGAACAGTACTACTCACCCCACACACTGCAGAAAGAACAGTACTACACACCTCACATACTGCAGAAAGAACAGTACTATTCACCCCACACAGTGCAGAGAACAGGACTACTCACCCCACACAGTGCAGAGAACAGTACTACTCACCTCACACAGTGCAGAGAACAGGACTACTCACCCCACACTGCAGAGAACAGGACTACTCACCCCACACTGCAGAAAGAACAGTATTCTTCACCTCACACACTGCAGAAAGAACAGGACTACTCACCCCACACAGTGCAGAGAACAGGACTACTCACCCCACACTGCAGAAAGAACAGGACTACTCACCCCACACTGCAGAGAACAGGACTACTCACCCCACACTGCAGAGAACAGGATTACTCACCCCACACTGCAGAGAACAGGACTACTCACCCCACACTGCAGAGAACAGGACTACTCACCCCACACTGCAGAGAACAGGACTACTCACCCCACACTGCAGAGAACAGGATTACTCACCCCACACTGCAGAGAACAGTACTACTCACCCCACACTGCAGAAAGAACAGTACTATTCACCCCACACACTGCAGAAAGAACAGTACTATTTACCCCACACTGCAGAAAGAACAGTACTACTCACCTCACACACTGCAGAAAGAACAGTACTATTCACCCCACACAGTGCAGAGAACAGGACTACTCACACCACAGAGTGCAGGGAACAGGACTACTCACCCCACACTGCAGAAAGAACAGTACTACTCACCCCACACTGCAGAAAGAACAGTACTACTCACCCCACACTGCAGAAAGAACAGTACTATTCACCCCACACACTGCAGAAAGAACAGTACTATTCACCCCACACACTGCAGAAAGAACAGTACTACTCACCCCACACTGCAGAAAGAACAGTACTACTCACCCCACACTGCAGAAACAACAGTACTATTCACCCCACACACTGCAGAAAGAACAGTACTACTCACCCCACACACTGCAGAAAGAACAGTACTACTCACCCCACACTGCAGAAAGAACAGTACTACTCCCCTCACACTGCAGAAAGAACAGTACTACTCACCCCACACTGCAGAAAGAACAGTACTACACACCTCACACACTGCAGAAAGAACAGTACTATTCACCCCACACAGTGCAGAGAAACGGACTACTCACCCCACACAGTGCAGAGAACAGTACTACTCACCTCACACAGTGCAGAGAACAGGACTACTCACCCCACACTGCAGAGAACAGGACTACTCACCCCACACTGCAGAAAGAACAGTACTCTTCACCTCACACACTGCAGAAAGAACAGGACTACTCACCCCACACAGTGCAGAGAACAGGACTACTCACCCCACACTGCAGAAAGAACAGGACTACTCACCCCACACTGCAGAGAACAGGACTACTCACCCCACACAGTGTAGAGAACAGGACTACTCACCCCACACACTGCAGAGAACAGTACTACTCACCTCACACACTGCAGAGAACAGGACTACTCACCCCACACTGCAGAGAACAGGACTACTCACCCCACACTGCAGAGAACAGGATTACTCACCCCACACTGCAGAGAACAGGACTACTCACCTCACACAGTGCAGAGAACAGGACTACTCACCCCACACAGTGTAGAGATCAGGACTACTCACCCCACACAGTGCAGAGAACAGTACTACTCACCTCACACACTGCAGAGAACAGGACTACTCACCTCACACAGTGCAGAGAACAGGATTACTCACCCCACACTGCAGAGAACAGGATTACTCACCCCACACTGCAGAGAACAGGACTACTCACCCCACACTGCAGAGAACAGGATTACTCACCCCACACTGCAGAGAACAGGACTACTCACCCCACACAGTGCAGAGAACAGGACTACTCACCCCACACAGTGCAGAGAACAGGACTACTCACCCCACACAGTGCAGAGAACAGTACTACTCACCTCACACACTGCAGAGAACAGGACTACTCACCTCACACAGTGCAGAGAACAGGATTACTCACCCCACACTGCAGAGAACAGGATTACTCACCCCACACTGCAGAGAACAGGACTACTCACCCCACACAGTGCAGAGAACAGTACTACTCACCCCACACTGCACAGAACAGGATTACTCACCCCACACTGCAGAGAACAGTACTACTCACCCCACACACTGCAGAGATCAGGACTACTCACCCCACACTGCAGAAAGAACAGGAGTACTCACCCCACAATGCAGAGAACAGGACTACTCACCCCACACTGCAGAAAGAACAGGACTACTCACCCCACACTGCAGAAAGAACAGGAGTACTCACCCCACACAGCAGAGAACAGGACTACTCACCCCACACTGCAGAGAACAGTACTACTCCCCCCACACTGCAGAGAACAGGACTACTCACCTCACACTGCAGAGAACAGGATTACTCACCCCACACTGCAGAGAACAGGATTACTCACCCCACACTGCAGAGAACAGGACTACTCACCCCACACTGCAGAGAACAGGACTACTCACCCCACACTGCAGAGATCAGGACTACTCACCCCACACACTGCAGAGATCAGGACTACTCACCCCACACTGCAGAGATCAGGACTACTCACCCCACACTGCAGAGAACAGGACTACTCACCCCACACTGCAGAGAACAGGACTATTCACCCCACACTGCAGAGAACAGGACTACTCACCTCACACACTGCAGAGAACAGGACTACTCACCCCACACAGTGCAGAGAACAGGACTACTCACCCCACACAGTGCAGAGATCAGGACTACTCACCCCACACACTGCAGAGAACAGGACTACTCAGCCATTGAGACAGCACGTTTTGCAGTTTGCAGTTGTAAGTCACCTAGCTGGCAGGTACACACTGTAGGCTACACATGATCTAGATTCTGACTTTTAAGAGTGTGTGTGTATTTGTATGTGTGTACACAGTCTTGTATAACTAACCTTGTGACGTCACAGAATTCAGTCCCATTCAAAATCCTATTTTCCCTAACCCCTAACCCTTACCCCGAAACCAAACCTTAACCCTGAACCTAACCCTACTGTTGCTCCCAACCCTACAATTAACACTAGCTCCTAACCCTAATACTAATTCTAACCTTAATCCTAAACCCCCTAGAAATAGCATTTGACCTTGTGGGGACTGTGTCCCCAGTTGGTCTATTTTCTGTCTGTTTAACTATTCGTGTGGTCCCCAACTATAGTTAAACACATCCACATGCCCCATGTGAGTGTATGTGAGTAAGTGTATGTGTTTACATGTGAATAGGGTGAAGTGATGTGTTCATATATAACAGAGTAGGGCACAGTCATTAGTTATTCACACTCTGTCTTAAACCAGACAGGCCATTTCCTCAAATGAAACTAGAAAAGATGGTTCCGTGAGATAAAAAGACTGCAATCAGACTCACTATCTCTCATCTAGAGTATCAGAGCTGCTCATTGTGTTGATTCCCTTTGATAAGATTCACCAGTGCAGATCTATCTGGTGAAAGATTAGAGACATGAATAAGTCATTACAGAGAGAGGCCCAGTAACAGAAATGTGTGTGTGTGTGTGTGTGTGTGTGTGTGTGTGTGTGTGTGTGTGTGTGTGTGTGTGTGTGTGTGTGTGTGTGTGTGTGTGCGTGTGCGTGTGCGCGTGCGCGTGCGGGTGTGGGTGCGCGCATGTGTACGTGTGTTTGGGCAGGTGTGTGGAGTGGCAGAGAGGGGTGAAGAGGATGTGGGTTTTTGTGTTGTCTTTGGACAGTAAAAAGAAAGTCGCACACTCTAATGATGCTCCCACACTCTATTGATGCTCCCACACTCGAATGATTCTCCCACACTCTAATAATGCTCCTACAACCTAATGATGCTCCCACACTCTAATGATGCTCCCACACTCTAATAATGCTCCTACAACCTAATGATGCTCCTACATCCTAATGATGCTCCTACATCCTAATGATGCTCCCACACTCTAATGATGCTCCCACACTTGAATGATGCTCCTTCATCCTAATGATGCTCCCACACTCTAATGATGCTCCTACATCCTAATGATGCTCCCACACTCTAATGATGCTCCCACACTCTAATGATGCTCCTACATCCTAATGATGCTCCCACACTCTAATGATGCTCCCACACTCTAATGATGCTCCTACACTCTAATGATGCTCCCACACTCTAATGATGCTCCCACACTCTAATGATTCTCCCACACTCTAATGATTCTCCCACACTCTAATGATTCTCCACACTCTAATGATGCTCCCACACTCTAATGATTCTCCACACTCTAATGATGCTCCACACTCTAATGATGCTCCCACACTCTAATTTTACATGGTAAATGCTTGAACCAAGTTATGTTGGAAGTGTATTCCTAGCATTTACCATGTAATGCTGAAAAAGGCATTTCGTGATAAAACGTTGGTTGCTACTGTATAGCCATTACATTTTTGGGAGCATAATTAAAGTGTGCAACTTTCTTTTGATAGTTTGCTCTCCATTAGTCAGCAGGTCTATACAACATTTGCGGGTGTGCGTCAGATTTGGCCTTTTACCTGTCTTACACAGTGTCACACATTTGTACAAACAGTGAGTGGGTGTCCAGATACAAATCCACTGTAGCCTGTCCTCTTGTGGAGCTGTGATCACGCCTTGCTGGTATGTCCTCAGATCACTAACGTGGAGCTTATTTACAACATATTTGACTGCAACAGAAAAGGTTGTATTATCACCAGCATATCTTACAAGAAGAGAGCATATTTCAGTGATAATGCAACAGGTTTATAGATGTGTTGATGGACTGAAGATATCTGAAATCAGATAATGAGGAAATGATTTCTGTTCGTCAAAGCGCTCTAGTGAATCCAAACTATATGATCTGTGACAGAGCATACAGAACAAGCAATGTTGCTGTGGGGCCAGAGAGTTCCTTACTTTTAACAGTACTCAGAATGAATGTTCTCATCAGTCTTAGGATGTGTCCCAAATGGCACCTTACTATCCTCTATGGCTGTAGTGACCTTGGTCAAAAGTAGTGCACTATATAGGGAATAGGGTGCCATTTGGGACATAACTTTAGGCTCATCATGGCCATCATTCCTCATCTCCTTGGGCTAGGTGGACCATCACATCTGTTGTTCCATCGCTCAACACATCAACCAATCACATTTCTCTGACACACCACCGCCCCACACCAGTTATTTCTGTAGGAAAAATAAGCTTCCAATTTCTGTTTTGTCACTCCTGCAAATTTGCTACACTTAACAGGCCGTTCTTCATCTCCAGTGAAAAGCGTTTGCTGCACATTTGTACCTCTATCATAATTTCTCTGACTCCTTCGGTGTTATTAGTCTCTGAGAGAGAAACATTTTTACATTTTCTCCTTGGCTCTAAGTACAGGGTGCAGTGCATTATCTCTCCTTAGAATTACACTTTCAAACACCATGCCTGTCTGTCACTGCCGGGAAGGAGAGACTGAGCAGCCTCAGGCTAACAATACCTGAGTACTGAACAACAGGATTTTCTCTCTCTTTCACTCACTCACTCACTCACTCACTCACTCACTCACTCACTCACTCACTCACTCACTCACTCACTCACTCACTCACTCACTCACTCACTCACACACTCACTCTTGCTCACTACTACTCGCTCGCTCACTCACAAAAATCTATGTCAGTCTCAGTAATCAACAAACAAGCCGACCTTCACAATCATTGCCTTACCTAATGAGCCAATGAAAACATTGATTTGAAGTCTGGAACCTAAATTTGTTTTTTAGATTTTGCTTCTGTACATGTTTTTATACATGTATAAAGTAGGGGTATGCATGTGTGTGCTTGGCTGCCTGCAGGCTAGCATGTGTACATGTTAACGGCCCTTGTTCAATATGGACGAAGGTTATAGGATTGTGAAGGATGGATATGATCTATTATATCATCACGTAAGCTCATAAAGGTGGAACGATGTACCGATAAACATCAGATAAGATTGTGAAATAGTCATATCCTTAACCAAAGGCTATACAGTGATATGGTAATGATTGCAAGGCCATGTCACAGGGCATGCATACTGTATGTGGAAAAATGAATGGGAAACATGGGAAATCATAGAAACACAGCGAGGCGGACATACCGTACCAGTCAGAACATTATCCTTCCCTTAGCTTCAAATTTTATCCTTCCCTTAGCTTCAAACATTATCCTTCCCTTAGCTTCAAACATTATCCTTCCCTTAGCTTCAAACATTATCCTTCCCTTAGCTTCAAACATTATCCTTCCCTTAGCTTCAAACATTATCCTTCCCTTAGCTTCAAACATTATCCTTCCCTTAGCGTCAAACATTATCCTTCCCTTAGCGTCAAACATTATCCTTCCCTTAGCTTCAAACTTTATCCTTCCCTTAGCTTCAAACTTTATCCTTCCCTTAGCTTCAAACATTATCCTTCCCTTAGCTTCAAACTTTATCCTTCCCTTAGCTTCAAACATTATCCTTCCCTTAGCTTCAAACATTATCCTTCCCTTAGCTTCAAACTTTATCCTTCCCTTAGCTTCAAACATTATCCTTCCCTTAGCGTCAAACTTTATCCTTCCCTTAGCTTCAAACTTTATCCTTCCCTTAGCGTCAAACTTTATCCTTCCCTTAGCTTCAAACATTATCCTTCCCTTAGCTTCAAACATTATCCTTCCCTTAGCTTCAAACCTCCTGCCTCTCTAGTTAGGAACCGTCATAGTTCTGAGAATCCCTCCATCTTTATGCAAAAAAACCACAAGCCAATATTGTAATATACTGAAAATTGTGATCTTTTATTTATTTATTTGATTATCATACCATTGAATGTACATCCTGTTCCACTTGTAATTAGCTGTAATATATACTACTTCCCTCTCTCTCTATACTCCCAAGTCTAGCTTCTACATTAATCACATATCTCTTATCACTTCAGGCAAACCTCAATTGTATTTCCCCATTCCTATAATAGAACTGCCCTGGTATTATTCCATACTAAGCATCATGTAGGTGTGGCTGTAGGTGTGGCAGGCAGCCCAGCGGTTAAGAGCGTTGGGCCAGTAACCGAAAGGTTGCTGGTTTGCATCCTGAGCTGATTAGTTGAGTAATCTGTCCATGTTCCCTTCCAACTTAACCCTAATTGCTCCTGTATGTCTCGCTGAATAAGAGGGTCTGTTATAATGTAGAGTAGTGTGCTGTGGACATTACCATTGGAAGGGTAGAGAAACACTCCTCCATGTTCTACCCCTTTGTTGACTAGACGTGTTACATAAGCTAATGACAGAACATTTGGTAACACACTCTGGTATTAGCGAGTGATCTTCAGCTCCTATTCCAGACTGCACAGCATGTCTCTCTCCAGAGGAGAATTCACTCTACTCATCTCTCTCTCCTCTCATCCTATAGTCCCAGCTGCTGCTTTAGTTCCAGTGAGAGTGGAGGGGTGTGCCCTCAACTCCAGCACCGAGCCAAGTGCACAAAAGCCCATCAGAAAATAATCATTTCGGAATCCTGCCATGTTTGAGTTTGGGCTTTGCTGTCTCTGTTCCCAAGGGTCTCTGAGGTGAAACAGGGCTGAGGCTGCTCAGCCTGTCCCCCATGGGAGCACTGCCTAGAGCGAGGGCAGGGGTGGAGAGGAGAGAGGGATGGGTGGAGAGGAGAGAGAGAAGCAGGGTTAGAGAGGAGAGAGGGAGGGATGAGAAGAGAGAGGGAGGGATGGAGATGAGAGGGGGCAGAGAGATGGTTGGTGGCTGAAGAGCACAGAGGTATGAAGATAATAACCCCAATGGGGAGATATGCAAAGCGCTTTACGAGGCTAAGTCAGTCTTGTGTGAAAGAGTCCTGCATGGCACACACAGAAAATGCAAGGCATTATCTTCAGCTCATTCCCCTCAGCCTCTCTGCTCTCTGCTGGTGCTTTCACATTCCCCATTTCCACTCATTTTTCTCTCTCTGAAATTTTGCTCATACTGTCTAGTGTAGATAAACCCGTCTCTCTCTCTCCGCCACTCCGTCCTTGGCTCTCCTTCTCGTTATCCGTCTTGAAGGAGACAAGCAGAGTGACACGGGGAATCTGATTTCATCATCTTGCCTCATGAACAGAATAGCCTAGCCTGGTCTTTTTTAACGAGGGCTCATCTGTATCAGTGCATGGTTGGGGGGTGGGTTTTCAGGGTGTCTCATGTCTTGGTGTCAAACAGTTCAAGGGACTAAGTCATTACAAGCAGTGACATGAATCCCTCACCATCACTGTGGAAAACATAACCACATATCCCCAGAGCGTCTGGACCGAGAAGGGCGCACAGCATTTAACCTTTTATTTAACTAGGCAAGTCAGTTAAGAACCCAAGCATTATGAGGAGACAGAGGATTGGGAGCACTCACAAATTAAGAGGAGATGCATGCTAAACAAGGCAACTAGGAGGAGAGATGGAGGACGGGAGGATCCGAGTGGTTCTCCTCGCTGTCCAACCACCTCGAGAGGGCTCAGGTTTACGATGGGAGAGGAGGGAGGCAAAATAGAAATCTTCAAATGGCAGTTAGCTGAAGCAAAGACGCCCTTCTCAATGGTGCAATGATGAAACGTTCAGAAGCATGTCTATGGAAAAGAGTGATTTGTCATGATCCTCAGATCCCTCTTTTTGGATAAAAACTGTGTCTTGCTCTAAGTACTAAGAATAAGAAAATCATTATTGGATAAAGCGTTTTGAAGGCTTGATGATAGGGAGGACTTTGATGTGAGTGTAGTGATGTAGTGTTTCTCTAAGTGAATCCCATAAGCTGCTGTACTATCTCAAACGGCCAGACTGGGCCCTCTTTAATCACCACTAGGCAGGGACTGTGTTTTATCCAGAGAAGCCTCGTGTGTTGTGGAACTGCAAAACAAAAACATAGTGAACAGCGAGGGGGAAGTAACACCTGAGGGGAGGGAGGGAGGGAGGGAGGGAGGGAGGGAGGGAGGGAGGGAGGGAGGGAGGGGAGGGAGGGAGGGAGGGAGGGAGGGAGGGAGGGAAGGGTTCTATGAATGAGAGAAAGAAAGAGGGAAAGAAAGACAATGTTGACAATTCTCCCCGGAACAGGTTTGGAGTGAAGACGAGTGGTAAATATGTGTTAAAAACTGAACTGGCAGGAATGGCAGTCAGAGGGGTGGTCCCAGAAGGGCGTGTGTAGACACTGAATACCCACCCACAAAAGACAGGGGGGGATGATGGGTTAAAATGGAGGCAGAGTAGTCTGAGCAGAGAGAGGAGAGAGAGAGAAGAACAGCCACTGAAGGAGAACTGGGAGAATGAAAAGATGATCATCACTCGTCATTTGAGAGTCAAAGCAATATGAGACCCAAGTCCGATTGAACGAAAAC